>NC_069500.1:559502183-559864683 GCF_027579735.1 Bombina bombina | reverse complement strand
TCCTTTGTTATCCCCTTGAACCCCCTTAGCATGTAAGTCTATGAGCCCAGCTGTTTGCAGATCGCCTTCATAAGAGCTGACTACAAGAGTGCAACTCTCGGCAGGGCCCTCTACCCACTTGATCCCTATAAATGTTACATTGTATACCGCCTTTACAATCTGTTGGCGCTCTACAAATAATTGATAATAATATACTAATTGAAAACCTAGACCGATCCCCTCCTATTACACCAACAGTTATAGTGGTTTTTAACCTGATTTGGAAGCATTATATAATGTTTAGTACTAAGCATTCAACAAAGCAAGGAAAATTGGAAATACACTATTTTCAACAAACACATAAGTTACTTAAAGGGACATGAAATCCACATTTTTTATTTCATTATTCAGAAAGAGCATATAAGTGTAATCAACTTTCTAATTTACTTCTATTATCTAATTTGCTTCATTCTCTTGATATCCTTTGCTGAAAAGCATATCTAGATAGCATCAGTAGCTGCTGATTGATGGCTGCAAATAGATTCTTCGTGTGATTGGCTCACCCATGTGCATTGCTTTATCTTCAACAAAGGATATCTAAATAATGAAGTCGATAATAGAAGTAAATTGGAATGTTGTTTAAAATTGTATTCTCTATCTGAATCACGACAGAAACATTTTGGGTTTAGTGTCCCTTTAAAAGCAATGATAATTCAAATATAATTATTTTAACAGTTTTTACCATCCTTTTCCATTATAGTACTTGGCTCTCAATTGGTGCTTAGTGCTTATAATAGCAGATCAATCTGTGTAAGTTATATTGAAAGCAAATCAAATGTCGGTTTGAGAGCTTGTTTCTGAAGTTCATTCCTTGTAAGGCAATGAAGACTGACAATAGAAAGACATTGATCTCCACTCCAATGCCTAACAAATTTGTCCAAGAAAGGAGCTTGGAATTTATAATACAATTGCTCAGCATCACACGGCTGGCTGCCCTCAGCGGTGGAGTGCTTGAGCTGCCACAGTAAAGTTGCTAACTCCTTCCCTTCAAACATCTGTCAAGGGAATGGTATTTGAACAGAGAAATCAAAGGCACTACAATAACCCTTTGACTTATCACAATAAAAGTAAAAGAGGTTGTGATTTAGGAATAAGCATTTGTCTCAGTCTTTATAAACAAAGACTGAAGTGTATATTTTAATTAGTTATTTATTTAGATTTATTTATTTTTTTGAAAATACCTTTGATACTTTGTTTTATTTCCGTATGTTTTGCCTCCGATATTATTTGATGAACAGTTTAAAAATGAGCACAATCATTTGGAATTCCCCAGACTTTTCAGTGTATTACATTTTAGAACTGCCATGACATCTTGATATTATTATTTTATTTTAGGAACATTCTAATAGAAAAATTATATTGTTAGCATGTGTGATTGTTGTATTACCGTAACTTGCTACATTTTTATTTAAAGGGACATTAGACCCAATTTCTTTCCAATGGCATGGAGAGTCCACAAATCCATTCAATTACTAGTGGGTATTCAACTCCTGGCCACCAGGTAGAGGCAAAGAACACCACAGCAAAGCCTTAAGTATCCTCCCATTACCCACAATCCCCAGTTATTCTTTGCCTGTGTAACATTGTAGGTGATGTGCGAAGAAAGTGTCTGAAGAAATCAAGTTGTTAATCCTTTAATGGGTACTTTTCCCTGCAAGCAAGGATTGGATTTATGCTGTGTCCATGTCATTCTCTTTAGTAAGAGTAATGGTGGCTTTAAGCAATTGGAAGACGGCGAGGTGGTCTTTGCTTACCTTCCAACATTTTGCTACCCCTATATAGAAAACCAGGGTTGGTTACTTTTTCTTTATCTACAGGTCTATGTCGGTGAGTATTCTGTCACACCTGTTTGCTGTACCTGCCCTACAGCGGATCCACAGGTAAGTGTTTTTACCTTCTAGGTGAGAAGGATACAGCACTTAGGAGTTCCTAAGGATACTTAGGGAGCAAGATGGATCCTTATGGGACTGAATATCCATTTTAAAGGTTAAAGATTTATTGGGCAGCAGTTCAGGGCATTGTTCTGTCATGTAAAGGCTTTTTTGATTTTGGCTATGGTGATTTTTTTGCGCAAATGTTACCTTTTATTTTGTTTGGGTAATATCTCTTTAAGAAAGTTGTTGGGCCGCACCTTACTTTTGAATTTGAGATCATGTGATCACTCAGTTACTTCCTGAGTGCTGAACTGTTTGTTTGTACTGGCTGTTTGGAAGCCAGGATTTTCATGGAATCAGAGTGTTTTTTTCTGCCGTTGGGTTGTTTTTCCTGTCTGTCGCTTTTCTCTGATGGTTGCAGCTTTCTAGGATTTGCAGTTTGAACAGGATTGTTTTATCTGCTGGTGTGGATTGGATTCCTGGTTATCGGTTGGGTGAGTCTCTCCACCTGGGGTGTAGAGGTGCAGGTTTCAATAAGTATTTATCTATGCTTAGAATTGTATTCTATTTTTTATATTGATATTAGAGTATAAGGGAAATAAAGGGCTATTTTGTTTACTATGGAAGCCGATCCCAAGCTTTCTCGGTCATTTGATAAATGTTTTTATTGTGCTGATGCCCAGGTTATACCTCCTGTGCAATTTTGTTCCCCTTGCCTTAATAAAGTTTATATTATCTAAGGATAAGGATTCCTTATCTGAACCTTCTTTTTCTCAAGATAATGCTATTCAGGGGTTGTCTCATCTGTCTGCTAACTTTTCTCAGTCTTTGACAGATTCACATGCAGTGCCTTGCAGTTCCTCTCAGTCAATCTCTGAGAGTGTTTGTTTATGGACATTATTCCGCTTGCCCGCTTCCATCTGAGACCTCTACAGTTATAAATGCTCAATCAATGGAATGGAGTCCACTCAGATCTCTTTCAGAGGATAGTTTTACACTTTCAGACAAGGATGTCTCTGTATTGGTGGATCTCCTAGGACTTTTTGTCTCAGGGCACCTGTTTCCTGAGACCTTCTTGAGAGATTGTGACCATGGATGCCAGCCTGTTAGGCTAGGGAGCAGTTTGGGTGTCCCTAGGAGCTCAGGGACTTTTGGAGGAGTCTGCCCTTCCTATAAATATCCTAGAATTGAGAGCAATTCTCTATGCTTTATCAGTGTGGCCTCAACTGAGTATTAGTCCTGTTTATCAGATTTCAATCAGACAACATCTCTTCGTTGGCGTATATCAACCACCAGGGAGGAACTCTGAGCATGTTAGCTATGAAGGAGGTGACTCACATTCTTTACTGGGCAGACTCTCACAATTGTCATCTCTCTGTCTTTCATATCCCAGGGGTGGACAACTGGGAAGCAGATTATCTGAGCATGCAGGACTGGGGAATGGGCAACCAGGGAATGGGCTCTCTATCCAGAAGTTTTTTTTGATGTTAGTCCTCTAGTGGGGAGTTCCAGAGCTGGATCTGATGGCATCATGTCTAATTTCCAAGCTTCCAAGATACGGAGCAAGTTCGGGAGATCTTCAAGCAGCTCTGGTAGACGCCCTGGCAGTGCCATGGAATTTCGGTCTAATTTATCTGTTTCCAGCATGGCCTCGCAGAACTTGGTTTGCGGACCTAGTGAAATTGTTGTCATTTCTCCTGTGGAAATTTCATCTGAGGAAGGATCTTTTACTTCAGGGTTCCTTCCTCCATTCAAACTTAGTCTCTATGAAGCTGACTGCTTAGAGATTGAATGCTTAGTCTTGTCCTGACAAGGTTTTTCTGTTAAGGTTAGTAAAACTATGTTTCAGGCTCGTAAGCCCTTTTTCTCTCAAGACTTATTATAAGTTATGGCGTAGATACCTTCATTGGTGCGGATCTAGGGGTTTTTCTTGGAGTCAGGTGAGAACTCCCCATATTCTGTCCTTTCTTCAGGAGGGCATGGAGAAGGGTTTATCAGTCAGTACCCTAAAGGGTCAGATTTCGGCTCTGTTGATTGTTCTGCAGAAGCGTCTGGCAATTTTGCCAGATGTTCAATCTTTTGTCCAGGCTTTGATTAGAATCAGGCCTGTGTTTAGGTAAATTGCTCCTCCTTGGAGTCTTAATCTGGTTCTTAAAGTTTTTAAATCTGGTTCTTAAAGTTCTGCAGCAGGCACCATTTGAGCCTATGCATTCTGTCAAGTTATTGTCCTGGAAGGTTTTGTTTCTGCTGGCAATTTCCTCTGCCCGTAGGGTTTTGGAGCTTTCAGCTCTACAGTGTGATTCTCCTTATCTTATTCATTATGCGGATAATGCGGTTCTCTGTTCTAAATTAAGGTTTCTACCTAGGGTGATCTCGGAACGCAATATCAAGCAAGAATTTGTTGTTCCTTTATTTTGTCCTAATCCTCCCTCTAAGAAGGAGCGGTTATTGCACAATCTGGATGTTGTGTGTGCTTAGAGGTTCTATTTACAGGCTACGAAAGATTTTCGTCAATCTTCTGCTCTTTTTGTTGTCTTTTCAGATAAAAGGAGGGTTCAGAGGGCCTCTTCTTCTACTCTCTACTTCTGGTTGAGAAGTGTTATTCGATTGGCTTATGATACAGGTGGACAGCAGCCTCCAGAGAAAATTACGGCTTACTCCTCTAGGCGATGCCGCTTCCTCTTGGGCCTTTAAAAATGATGCTTCTGTGGAACAGATTTGAAAGGCGGCCACTTGGTCATCATTGCATACTTTTTCCAAATTTTCCAAATTTGATGTTTTTGCCTCAGCTGAGACTTCTTTTGGGAGGAAAGTTCTTCAAGTGGTGGTGTCTTTTGTTTAGGTTCGACCTGTCTTATGTATTCCTCCCTTCCATTTTATGGACTCTAGCTTTGCTATTGGTTCCCACTAGCAATTGAATAGTTTCGTGGACTCTCCATGCCATCGGAAAGAAAACATAATTTATACTTACCTGATAAATTATTTTCTTTCCTGGCATGGAGAGTCCACAACCCGCCCTTATTTTTAAGACTGCTTTTTGTAATTATTCTAAACATCAGGCACCTCTATACCCTTTGGGGCATATTTATCATGCTCCGTATGGAGCTTGATGCCCCTTGTTTCCGGCGTGCTTTCAGGCTCGCCAGAAACAAAAGTTATGAAGCAGTGGTCTAAAGACTGCTGTTCCTTAACTTGTCCGCCTGCTCTGAGGTGGCAGACAGAAATCAATCCGATTGAATACGATCGGGTTAATTGACACCCCTTGCTAGCGGGTGATTGGCCGCAAATCTGCAGGGGGCGGCATTGCACCGGCAGTTCACAAGAACTGCTGGTGCAATGATAAATGCTGACAGTGTTTGCTGTCGGCATTTATCGATGTGCAGGGGACATGATACTCTACTTCGTATCATGTCCGCTCACACATTGATAAATATGCCCCTTTGTGTCTTCTCTTTTCATAATTCCTCGGCTGAATGATTTAGGATTGTGGGTAGTGGGAGGAAACTTAAGGCTTTGCTGGGGTGTTCTTTGCCTCCACCTGGTGGCCAGTAGTTTAATTCCCACTAGTAATTGAATGGATTTGTGGACTCTCCATGTCAGGAAATAAAAGCATGTATCAGTTAAGTATAAACTATGTTGTTGTTTTTTTCTTTCATGATACAGATTTAAACAACATTCCAATGTACTTTAATTTGCTTCATTTTCGTGATATTCTTTGTTGAAGCAAATTGATGTTCCTTCAACAAAGGATACCAAGAGAATGAAGAAAATTTGATAGCAAAAATAAATTGGGAGCTAGCTATACACATTGGGTAGCCAGTTAATTAGAGGCATATATGTGCAGCCAAAAAAAGTCTGTAAAGACAGAACAAACAGAGCGCAACAAAGTGCACAGGGAAGACAATCTAAGTGCAGATTAAACAATTAAAAGTTTATTGAAAATAATATAAAAATTGCACACGCACAAGTCTTCCCTCAAACATATGAGGTATGTTCCAGCATTTGTTTAAAAGTAGTACACAAAACAGGACTTCACATCCAGTGCTTTATCCCTTTTATCTTCCTCTTATATGCCCGATATGTTACAGGATTTCCCCACTAAGGCGATATATGCGGCCTGGGGTTGGCATAGCTGTCAATTTACTGTGGTACTACAAACCACAAAACGGAGATGCGTGGCTATGTGAGCTCCTCCCTGCTTCACCATCGCCTATGATTAAACAGGAAGGAGCCCTGCGAAATGCGTTAGTCCACGCCCATTTGACGCTATGGGGTACATGTGTGAGCAGTGTGGTGCGGCAGATCTGAGCTGGCTTATACAGGGAACCGCTCACATAGCCACGCACCTCCGTTTTGTGGTTTGTAGTACCACAGTAAAGTGACAGCTATCCTGCACATATCACCTTAGTGGGGAAATCATGCAACATATTGGGCATACAGTTGTGCTCATAAGTTTACATACCCTGGCAGAATTTATGGTTTCTTGGCCATTTTTCAGATAATATGAATGATAACACAAAAACTTTTCTTTTACTCATGTTAGTGTTTGGCTAAAGCCATTTATTATCAATCAACTGTGTTTACTCTTTTTAAATCATGACAACAGAAACTACCGAAATGACCCTGATCAAAAGTTTACATACCTAGGTGATTTTGGGCTGATAACATGCACACAAGTTGACACAAAGGGGTTTGAATGGCTATTAAAGGTAACCATCCTCACCTGTGATCTGTTTGTAATTAGTGTGTGTGTCAATGAGTTTCTGGACTCCTGACTGACCCTTGCATCTTTCATCCAGTGCTGCATTGACGTTTCTGGATTCTGAGTCATGGGGAAAGCAAAAGAATTGTCAAAGGATCTGTGGGAAAAGGTAGTTGAACTGTATAAAACAGGAAAGGGATATAAAAAAGATATCCAACGAACTGAGAAATGCAAATCAGCAGTGTTCAAACGCTAATCAAGAAGTGGAAAATGAGGGGTTCGGTTTGATAACATGCTGCATTCATCTTGCCATCAATTCTGACCAAATTTCCTGTGCCTTTGTAGCTCACACATCCCCAAAACATCAGCGATCCAACTCCGTGTTTCACAGTAGGAATGGTGTACCTTTCATCATAGTCCTTGTTGACTCCTCTCCAAATGTAGCGTTTATGGTTGTGGTCAAAAAGCTAAATTTTGGTCTCAGCACTCCAAATGACTTTGTGCCAGAAGGTTTGTGGCTTGTCTCTGTGCTGTTTGGCATATTGTAAGCGGGATACTTTGTTGCATTTGTGTAGTAATGGCGACTCGACCATGCAGCCCATCTTTCTTCATGGGCGTGATCCGATATACGGCGCAGGTTTTGGCGCAAGCGTGGAAGCCTGCGCCGCCCGTAGTTTCAGCTCAAAACTCGAGCTATCTCATATACGGCGCCGTCAGATGCTAAAGTGCCGTAAGTCTGACAAACTAGCGAAGTCCAGAAATCTGCATAAGTACAAATTTCTGGAGTCGCCAGTGACTTACGGCACTTTAGAAACTGCCGCCGCATAAAAAACCTGACTAAGTTATTAAATAACCCGTACTGTCTAACACGCCTCCCAAACATGGCCCGACACGTATACCCCTCTATCCGCAATCCCCCCTCTCACTCCTAACAATAAATATATTAACCCCTAAACCGCCGCTCCTGGACCCCGCCGCCAGCTACATTATCTATATTACCCCCTAATGTGAGCCCCCTACACCGCCGCTAGCTATATTATCTATATTACCCCCTAATGTGAGCCCCCTACACCGCCGCTAGCTACATTATCTATATTACCCCCTAATGTGAGCCCCCTACACCGCCACTAGCTATGTTATCTATATTACCCTCTAATCTGACCCCCTACAAGTAAAAAGGTTGTGATTTAGGAATAAGCATTTGTCTCAGTCTTTATAAACAAAGACTGAAGTGTATATTTTAATTAGTTATTTATTTAGATTTATTTATTTTTTTGAAAATACCTTTGATACTTTGTTTTATTTCCGTATGTTTTGCCTCCGATATTATTTGATGAACAGTTTAAAAATGAGCACAATCATTTGGAATTCCCCAGACTTTTCAGTGTATTACATTTTAGACCTGCCATGACATCTTGATATTATTATTTTATTTTAGGAACATTCTAATAGAAAAATTATATTGTTAGCGTGTGTGATTGTTGTATTACCGTAACTTGCTACATTTTTATTTAAAGGGACATTAGACCCAATTTCTTTCCAATGGCATGGAGAGTCCACAAATCCATTCAATTACTAGTGGGTATTCAACTCCTGGCCACCAGGTAGAGGCAAAGAACACCACAGCAAAGCCTTAAGTATCCTCCCATTACCCACAATCCCCAGTTATTCTTTGCCTGTGTAACATTGTAGGTGATGTGCGAAGAAAGTGTCTGAAGAAATCGAGTTGTTAATCCTTTAATGGGTACTTTTCCCTGCAAGCAAGGATTGGATTTATGCTGTGTCCATGTCATTCTCTTTAGTAAGAGTAATGGTGGCTTTTAGCAATTGGAAGACGGCGAGGTGGTCTTTGCTTACCTTCCAACATTTTTGCTACCCCTATATAGAAAACCAGGGTTGGTTACTTTTTATTTATCTACAGGTCTATGTCGGTGAGTATTCTGTCACACCTGTTTGCTGTACCTGCCCTACAGCGGATCCACAGGTAAGTGCTTTTACCTTCTAGGTGAGAAGGACACAGCACTTAGGAGTTCCTAAGGATACTTAGGGAGCAAGGTGGATCCTTATGGGACTGAATATCCATTTTAAAGGTTAAAGATTTATTGGGCAGCAGTTCAGGGCATTGTTCTGTCATGTAAAGGCTTTTTTGATTTTGGCTATGGTGATTTTTTTGCGCAAATGTTACCTTTTATTTTGTTTGGGTAATATCTCTTTAGGAAAGTTTTTGGGCCGCACCTTACTTTTGAATTTGAGATCATGTGATCACTCAGTTACTTCCTGAGTGCTGAACTGTTTGTTTGTACTGGCTGTTTTTCATGGAATCAGAGTGTTTTTTTCTGCCGTTGGGTTGTTTTTCCTGTCTGTCGCTTTTCTCTGATGGTTGCAGCTTTCTAGGATTTGCAGTTTGAACAGGATTGTTTTATCTGCAGGTGTGGCTTGGATTCCTGGTTATCGGTTGGGTGAGTCTCTCCACCTGGGGTGTAGAGGTGCAGGTTTCAATAAGTATTTATCTATGCTTAGAATTGTATTCTATTTTTTATATTGAAATTAGAGTATAAGGGAAATAAAGGGCTATTTTATTTACAATGGAAGTTGATCCCAAGCTTTCTCGGTCATTTGATAAATGTTTTTATTGTGCTGATGCCCAGGTTATACCTCCTGTGCAATTTTGTTCCCCTTGCCTTAATAAAGTTTATATTATCTAAGGATAAGGATTCCTTATCTGAACCTTCTTTTTCTCAAGATAATGCTATTCAGGGGTTGTCTCATCTGTCTGCTAACTTTTCTCAGTCTTTGACAGATTCACATGCAGTACCTTGCAGTTCCTCTCAGTCAATCTCTGAGAGTGTTTGTTTATGGACATTATTCCGCTTGCCCGCTTCCATCTGAGACCTCTACAGTTATAAATGCTCAATCAATGGTATGGAGTCCACACAGATCTCTTTCAGAGGATAGTTTTACACTTTCAGACAAGGATGTCTCTGTATTGGTGGATCTCCTAGGACTTTTTGTCTCTGGGCACTTGTTTCCTGAGACCTTCTTGAGAGATTGTGACCATGGATGCCAGCCTGTTAGGCTGGGGAGCAGTTTGGGGGTCCCTAGGAGCTCAGGGACTTTTGGGGGAGTCTGCCCTTCCTATAAATATCCTAGAATTGAGAGCAATTCTCTATGCTTTATCAGTGTGGCCTCAACTGAGTATTATTCCTGTTTATCAGATTTCAATCGGACAACATCTCTTCGTTGGCGTATATCAACCACCAGGGAGGAACTCGGAGCATGTTAGCTATGAAGGAGGTGACTCACATTCTTTACTGGGCAGACTCTCACAATTGTCATCTCTCTGTCTTTCATATCCCAGGGGTGGACAACTGGGAAGCAGATTATCTGAGCATGCAGGACTGGGGAATGGGCAACCAGGGAATGGGCTCTACATCCGGAAGTTTTTTTTTATGTTAGTCCTCTAGTGGGGAGTTCCGGAGCTGGATCTGATGGCATCAAGTTTAATTTCCAAGCTTCCAAGATACGGAGCAAGTTCGGGAGATCTTCAAGCCGCTCTGGTAGACACCCTGGCAGTGCCATGGAATTTCGGTCTAATTTAACTGTTTCCAGCGTGGCCTCGCAGAACTTGGTTTGCGGACCTAGTGAAATTGTTGTCATTTCTCCTGTGGAAATTTTATCTGAGGAAGGATCTTCTACTTCAGGGTTCCTTCCTCCATTCGAACTTAGTCTCTATGAAGCTGACTGCTTAGAGATTGAACGCTTAGTCTTGTCCTGACAAGGTTTTTCTGTTAAGGTTATTAAAACTATGTTTCAGGCTTGTAAGCCTGTTTCTCGCAAGACTTATTATAAGTTATGGCGTAGATACCTTCATTGGTGCGGATCTAGGGGTTTTTCTTGGAGTCAGGTGAGAACTCCCCATATTCTGTCCTTTCTTCAGGAGGGCATGGAGAAGGGTTTATCAGTCAGTACCCTAAAGGGTCAGATTTCGGCTCTGTCGATTGTTCTGCAGAAGCGTCTGGCAATTTTGCCAGATGTTCAATCTTTTGTCCAGGCTTTGATTAGAATCAGGCCTGTGTTTAGGTAAATTGCTCCTCCTTGGAGTCTTAATCTGGTTCTTAAAGTTTTTAAATCTGGTTCTTAAAGTTCTGCAGCAGGCACCATTTGAGCCTATGCATTCTGTCAAGTTATTGTCCTGGAAGGTTTTGTTTCTGCTGGCAATTTCCTCTGCCCGTAGAGTTTTGGAGCTTTCAGCTCTACAGTGTGATTCTCCTTATCTTATTCATTATGCGGATAATGTGGTTCTCTGTTCTAAATTAGGGTTTCTACCTAGGGTGATCTCGGAACGCAATATCAAGTAAGAAATTGTTGTTCCTTTAATTTGTCCTAATCCTCCCTCTAAGAAGGAGCGGTTATTGCACAATCTGGATGTTGCGTGTGCTTAGAGGTTCTATTTACAGGCTACGAAAGATTTTCGTCAATCTTCTGTTCTTTTTGTTGTCTTTTCAGATAAAAGGAGGGTTCAGAGGGCCTCTTCTTCTACTCTCTACTTCTGGTTGAGAAGTGTTATTCGATTGGCTTATGATACAGGTGGACAGCAGCCTCCAGAGAAAATTACGGCTTACTCCACTAGGTGATGCCGCTTCCTCTTGGGCCTTTAAAAATGATGCTTCTGTGGAACAGATTTGAAAGGCGGCCACTTGGTCATCATTGCATACTTTTTCCAAATTTTCCAAATTTGATGTTTTTGCCTCAGCTGAGACTTCTTTTGGGAGGAAAGTTCTTCAAGTGGTGGTGTCTTTTGTTTAGGTTCGACCTGTCTTATGTATTCCTCCCTTCCATTTTGTGGACTCTAGCTTTGCTATTGGTTCCCACTAGTAATTGAATAGTTTTGTGGACTCTCCATGCCATCGGAAAGAAAACATAATTTATACTTACCTGATAAATTATTTTCTTTCCTGGCATTTATCGATGCCAGGAGACATGATACGCTACTTCGTATCATGTCCGCTCACACATTGATAAATATGCCCCTTTGTGTCTTCTCTTTTCATAATTCCTCGGCTGAATGATTTAGGATTGTGGGTAATGGGAGGAAACTTAAGGCTTTGCTGGGGTATTCTTTGCCTCCACCTGGTGGCCAGTAGTTTAATTCCCACTAGTAATTGAATGGATTTGTGGACTCTCCATGTCAGGAAATAAAAGCATGTATCAGTTAAGTATAAACTATGTTGTTGTTTTTTTCTTTCATGATACAGATTTAAACAACATTCCAATGTACTTTAATTTGCTTCATTTTCGTGATATTCTTTGTTGAAGCAAATTGATGTTCCTTCAACAAAGGATACCAAAAGAATGAAGAAAATTTGATAGCAAAAATAAATTGGGAGCTAGCTATACACATTGGGTGAGCCAGTTAATTAGAGGCATATATGTGCAGCCAAAAAAAGTCTGTAAAGACAGAACAAACAGAGTGCAACAAAGTGCACAGGGAAGACGATCTAAGTGCAGATTAAACAATTAAAAGTTTATTGAAAATAATATAAAAATTGCACACGCACAAGTCTTCCCTCAAACATATGAGGTATGTTCCAGCATTTGTTTAAAAGTAGTACACAAAACAGGACTTCACATCCCGTGCTTTATCCCTTTTATCTTCCTCTTATATGCCCGATATGTTACAGGATTTCCCCACTAAGGTGATATATGCGGCCTGGGGTCGGAATAGCTGTCACTTTACTGTGGTACTACAAACCACAAAACGGAGGTGCGTGGCTATGTGAGCTCCTCCCTGCTTCGCCATCGCCTATGATAAAACAGGAAGGAGCCCTGCGAAACGCGTTAGTCCACGCCCATTTGCCGCTACGGGGTACATGTGTGAGCAGTGTGGTGCGGCAGATCTGAGCCGGCTTATACAGGGAACCGCTCACATAGCCACGCACCTCCGTTTTGTGGTTTGTAGTACCACAGTAAAGTGACAGCTATCCCGACCCCAGGCCGCATATATCACCTTAGTGGGGAAATCATGCAACATATTGGGCATACAGTTGTGCTCATAAGTTTACATACCCTGGCAGAATTTAAGGTTTCTTGGCCATTTTTCAGATAATATGAATGATAACACAAAAACTTTTCTTTTACTCATGGTTAGTGTTTGGCTAAAGCCATTTATTATCAATCAACTGTGTTTACTCTTTTTAAATCATAATGACAACAGAAACTACCGAAAATACCCTGATCAAAAGTTTACATACCCTGGTGATTTTGGGCTGATAACATGCACACAAGTTGACACAAAGGGGTTTGAATGGCTATTAAAGGTAACCATCCTCACCTGTGATCTGTTTGTAATTAGTGTGTGTGTCAATGAGTTTCTGGACTCCTGACTGACCCTTGCATCTTTCATCCAGTGCTGCATTAACGTTTCTGGATTCTGAGTCATGGGGAAAGCAAAAGAATTGTCAAAGGATCTGTGGGAAAAGGTAGTTGAACTGTATAAAACAGGAAAGGGATATAAAAAGATATCCAAGGAACTGAGAAATGCAAATCAGCAGTGTTCAAACGCTAATCAAGAAGTGGAAAATGAGGGGTTCTGTTTGATAACATACTGCATTCATCTTGCCATCAATTCTGACCAAATTTCCTGTGCCTTTGTAGCTCACACATCCCCAAAACATCAGCAATCCACCTCCGTGTTTCACAGTAGGAATGGTGTACCTTTCATCATAGTCCTTGTTGACTCCTCTCCAAATATAGCGTTTATGGTTGTGGTCAAAAAGCTAAATTTTGGTCTCAGCACTCCAAATGACTTTGTGCCAGAAGGTTTGTGGCTTGTCTCTGTGCTGTTTGGCGTATTGTAAGCGGGATACTTTGTTGCATTTGTGTAGTAATGGCGCGACTCGACCATGCAGCCCATCTTTCTTCATGGGCGCGATCCGATATACGGCGCAGGTTTTGGCGCAAGCGTGGAAGCATGCGCCGCCCGTAGTTTCAGCTCACAACTCGAGCTATCTCATATACGGCGCCGTAAGTCTGACAAACTAGCGAAGTCCAGAAATCTGCATAAGTACAAATTTCTGGAGTCGCCAGTGACTTACGGCACTTTAGAAACTGCCGCCGCATAAAAAACCTGACTAAGTTATTAAATAACCCGTACTGTCTAACACGCCTCCCAAACATGGCCCGACACGTATACCCCTCTATCCGCAATCCCCCCTCTCATTCCTAACAATAAATATATTAACCCCTAAACCGCCGCTCCCGGACCCCGCCGCCAGCTACATTATCTATATTACCCCCTAATGTGAGCCCCCTACACCGCCGCTAGCTATATTATCTATATTACCCCCTAATGTGAGCCCCCTACACCGCTGCTAGCTACATTAGCTATATTACCCCCTATTGTGAGCCCCCTACACCGCCGCTAGCTATATTATCTATATTACCCCCTAATCTGACCCGCCTACACCGCCGCTAGCTATATTAAATGTTTTACCCTCTAATGTGAGCCCCCTACCCCGCCTCCACCTATTTAAACTATATTAACCCCTAATACGACCCCCCTACACCACCGCCACCTATTTAAACTATATTAACCCCTAATATGATCCCCCTACACCGCAGCCACCTATATTAAAATTATTAACCCCTAATCTAATCCCCCTATACTGCCGCCACCACCTATATTAAATTACTTAACCCCTAAAATACTAAAATATCCCTACCACTAAACCTAAGTCTAACCCTACAAATAGCCCTGAAAAGGGCCTTTTGCGTGGCATTACCCCAAAGTAACCAGCTCTATTGCCAGCCCTTAAAAGGGCTTTTTGCGGGCCATTGCCCTAAAGTAACCAGCTCTTTTACCAGCCCTTAAAAGGGCTTTTTGCGGGGCATTGTCACAAAGTAATCAGCTCTTTTGCCTGTAATCTAAATCCCCCTACACCGCTGCCACTTATATTAAATGTATTAACCCCTAATCTAATCCCCCTACACCGCCGCCACCTATATTAAAATTATTAACCCCTAATCTAATCCCCCTACACCGCCGCCACCTATATTAACTATATTAACACTAATTATATTAGGGTTAATATAGTTATTATATTATATATATTAACTATATTAACCCTAATTATATTAGGGTTAATATAGTTAATATAGTTATTATATATTATAACTATATATATATTAACTATATTAACCCTATCTAACTCTAACACCCCTAACTTAATTATTATTAAAATAAATCTAAATAATATTAATAATATTAACTAAATTATTCCTATTTAAATCTAAATACTTACCTATAAAATAAACCCTAAGATAGCTACAATATAATTAATAATTACATTGTAGCTATTTTAGGGTTTATATTTATTTTACAGGTAACTTGGTATTTATTTTAACTAGGTACAATAGCTATTAAATAGTTAATAACTATTTAATAGCTACCTAGTTAAAATAATTACCAATTTACCTGTAAAAATAAATTCTAACCTAAGTTACAAATACACCTACACTATCAATAAATTAAATAAACTAAAATATCTAAACTAAAATACAATTAAATACACTAAACTAAATTACAAAAACAAACAAACACTAAATTACAAAAAATAAAAAAAGATTACAAGAATTTTAAGCTACTTACACCTAATCTAAGCCCCCTAATAAAATAATAAAGCCCCCCAAAATAAAAAAATGCCCTACCCTATTCTAAATTAAAAAGTTATCAGCTCTTTTACCAGCCCTTAAAAGGGCTTTTTGCGGGGCATTGCCCCAAAGTAATCAGTTCTTTTACCTGTAAAAAAAAAATACAACTCCCCCAACATTAAAACCCACCACCCACATACTCCTACTCTAACCCAACCAACCCCCCCATAAAAAAAACCTAACGCTAACCCCCTGAAGATCTCCCCTTAAAAGGGCTTTTGTGGGGCATTTCCACAAAGTAATCAGCTCTTTTGCCTGTAAAAAAAACACAATACCACCCCCCAACATTACAACCCACCAACCACATACCCCTACTCTAAACCCACCCAAACCCCCCTTAAAAAAACCTAACACTAACCCCCAGAAGATCTCCCTACCTTTAGTCGTCTTCACCCAGCCGGGCCGAACTCTTCATCCAGATGTGGTCCTCCATCCCGGCGATGTCTTCATCCAAGCGGCAAAGAAGAGGTCTTCCATCCCGGCGATGTCTTCATCCAAGCGGCAAAGAAGAGGTCTTCCATCCCGGTAATGACTTCATCCAAGCGGCAAAGAAGAGGTCCTCCATCGGGGCGAAGTCTTCCTCCAAGCGGCATCTTCAATCTTCTTTCTTCCAGGTTCTTCCAACCTCCGACGCGGAACATATAGCTGGCCCGACGACTGAATGACGAATGAAGTTTCCTTTAATTGACGTCATCCAAGATGGCGTCCCTCGAATTCCGATTGGCTGATAGGATTCTATCAGCCAATCGGAATTAAGGTAAGAAAATCTGATTGGCTGATTCAATCAGCCAATCAGATTGAGCTTGCTCTTTATTGGCTGATCATAACAGCCAATAGAATGCGAGCTCAAAAGAGGCAAAAGAGCTGATTACTTTGTGACAATGCCCCGCAAAAAGCCCTTTTAAGGGCTGGTAAAAGAGCTGATTACTTTGGGGCAATGGCCCGCAAAAGGCCCTTTTAAGGGCTGGCAATAGAGCTGTTTACTTTGGGGTAATGCCACGCAAAAAGCCCTTTTCAGAGCTATTTGTAGGGTTAGACTTATTTTTTGTGGTATGGATATTTTAGGGGTTAATTAATTTAATATAGCTGGCGGCGGTGTAGGGGGATTAAATTAGGGGTTAATAATTTTAATATTGCTGGCGGCGGGGTAGGGGGATTAGATTAGGGGTTAATAATTTTAATATAGCTGGCGGCGGGGTAGGTAATGTATGTGGCGGCGGTGTAAGGAGATCACATTAGGGGGCAGGTAATGTAGGTGGCGGCAGAGTAAGGGGATCACATTAGGGGGTAGTTAATATAGATGGCGGCGGTGTAAGGGGCTCACATTAGGGGGTTGGTAATGTAGGTGGCGGCGGTGTAAGGGGCTTACATTAGGGGGTAGGTAAAGTAGGTGGCGGCGGAGTAAGCGGCTCACATTAGGGGGTAGTTAATGTAGGTGGCGGCAGGGTCTGGGAGCGGCAGTTTAGGGGTTAAATACTTTATTAGGGATTGCGGCGGGGGATCGTGGTTGACAGGTAGATAGATATTGCGCATGCGTTAGGTGTTAGGTTTTATTTTGCAGCCAGTTTAGGGAGTTACGGGGCTCCAATACACAGCGTAAGGCTTACTATGCCTGTAAATTGTGGCAAGGTGAAAATGGAGTAAGATTTCTCCATTTTCGCCACGTAAGTCCTTACGCTGTATATTGGATGCCAAACTGCACTGGTTTGGTATACCTGTCTATGGCCCAAAAATCTACGGCCGAAGGCAGAAATATACGAGCGTAACTTCTATGTTACGCCGTATATGTGATACCAAACCAGCGCAAAATTTGGTGTCGCTGGCTTTTGCGGGCGATGCTGCATATCGGATCGAGGCCCAAGTGCCTCCTTATTGAGCATCTTGAAACAGCCACGTGTTTTCAGAGAGTCCTGTATTTCACCTGAAGTTATTTGTGGGTTTGTCTTTGCATCCCAAACAATTTTCCTGGCAGTTGTGGCTGAAAGTTTAGTTGGTCTACCTGACCGTGGTTTGGTTTCAACAGAACCCATAATTTTCCACTTCTTGATTAGAGTTTGAACACTGCTGATTTGCATTCTCAATTCCTTGGCTATCTTTTTATATCCCTTTCCTGTTTTATACAGTTCAACTACCTTTTCCCGCAGATCCTTTGACAATTCTTTTGCTTTCCCCATGACTCAGAATCCAGAATCATCAGTGCAGCACTGGGTGAAAGATGCAAGGGTCTGTCAGGAGTCCAGGAATTCATTGACCTTTTATACACACACACTTATTACAAGAAAACAGATCACAGGTGGGGATGGTTACCTTTAATAGCCATTCAAACCCATTTGTGTCAACTTGTGTGCATGTAATCAGGCCAAAATCACCAGGGTATGTAAACTTTTGATCAGGGTCATTTGGGTAGTTTCTGTTGTCATTATGATTAAAAAAAGAGTAAACACAGTTGACTGATAATAAATGGCTTCAGCCAAACACTAACCATGAGTGAAAGAAAAGTTTTTGTGTTATCATTCATATTATCTGAAAAATGGCCAAGAAATCATAAATTCTGGCAGGGTATGTAAACGTATGAGCACAACTGTATAAGGGGAAGATAAAAGGGTGAAAACACTGGATGTGAAGTGCTGTTTTGTGTAAATAATCACTTGGGTGCTCCATCCAACAACAAAAACCTGTTGCAATCAGTCCTATTATTGGACGTTGGAATTTAAGATGTTTATATGTGTATATCTTGAGACAAACTCAGCAGTTTACATTTGGTGAGTTAGAACAGCAACACCTGAAGGGATAAAATGCTTACGGCTAGATTTAGAGTTTTGTCAGTAACGACCCGCGTAGCTAACGCTGGCTTTTTTTCTCCCGCACCTTTTAAATACTGCTGGTATTGAGAGTTCACAGAAGGGCTGCGTTAGGCTCCAAAAAGGGAGCGTATAGCATATTTACCGCCACTGCAAATCTCAATACCAGCGGTGCTTACGGACGCGGCCAGCTTAAAAAACGTGCTCGTGCACGATTCCCCCATAGGAAACAATGGGGCTGTTTGAGCTGAAAAAAAACCTAACACCTGCAAAAAAGCAGCGTTCAGCTCCTAACGCAGCCCCATTGTTTCCTATGGGGAAACACTTCCTATGTCTGCACCTAACACGCTAACATGTACCCCGAGTCTAAACACCCCTAACCTTACACTTATTAACCCCTAATCTGCCGCCCCCGCTATCGCTGACACCTGCATATTTTTTTAACCCCTAATCTGCCGCTTCGTACACCGCCGCAACCTACGTTATCCCTATGTACCCCTAATCTGCTGCCCCTAACACCGCCGACCCCTATATTATATTTATTAACCCCTAATCTGCCGCCCCCAACGCCGCCTCTACCTACCTACCGCTACTATAATAAATGTATTAACCCCTAAAGCTAAGTCTAACCCTAACACCCCCCTAAATTAAATATAATTTAAATCTAACGAAATAAATTAACTCTTATTAAATAAATGTATCCTATTTAAAGCTAAATACTTACCTGTAAAATAAATCCTAATATAGCTACAATATAAATTATAATTATATTGTAGCTATTATAGGATTTATATTTATTTTACAGGCAACTTTGTATTTATTTTAACCAGGTACAATAGCTATTAAATAGTTAATAACTATTTAATAGCTACCTAGTTAAACCTAACACTACACTATCAATAAATTAATTAAATAAAATACCTACAATTACCTACAATTAAACCTAACACTACACTATCAATAAATTAATTAAATACAATACCTACAAATAAATACAATTAAATAAACTAACTAAAGTACAAAAAATAAAAAAGAACTAAGTTACAAAAAAATAAAAAAATATTTACAAACATTAGAAAAATATTACAACAATTTTAAACTAATTACACCTACTCTAAGCCCCCTAATAAAATAACAAAGACCCCCAAAATAAAAAAATGCCCTACCCTATTCTAAAATTAAAATAGAAAAGCTCTTTTACCTTACCAGCCCTGAAAAGGGCCTTTTGCGGGGCATGCCCCAAAGAATTCAGCTCTTTTGCCTGTAAAAAAAAAACATACAATACCCCCCCCCAACATTACAACCCACCACCCACATACCCCTAATCTAACCCAAACCCCCCTTAAATAAACCTCACACTAAGCCCCTGAAGATCTCCCTACCTTGTCTTCACCACACCGGGTTCACTGATCGGTCCAGAAGAGCCTCCGAAGTCTTCATCCAAGCCCAAGCGGGGGGCTGAAGATGTCCATGATCCGGCTGAAGTCTTGATCCAAGGGGGAGCTGAAGAGGTCCATGATCCGGCTGAAGTCTTCATCCAAGCGGGAGCTGAAGAGGTCAAAGATCCGACTGAAGTCTTCATCCAAGCGGGAGCTGAAGAGGTCCATGATCCGGCTGAAGTCTTCTATCAACGCCATCTTCAATCTTCTTTCTTCGGGAGCCATCATCTTCCATCCGACGCGGAACATCCTCTTCTCCCGACGCCTACTAGCCGAATGACGGTTCCTTTAAGGGACCGATCAGCCAATAGAATGTGAGCTCAATCTGATTGGCTGATTGGATCAGCCAATCGGATTGAACTTGATTCTGATTGGCTGATTCCATCAGCCAATCAGAATATTCCTACCTTAATTCCGATTGGCTGATAGAATCCTATCAGCCAATCGGAATTCGAGGGACGCCATCTTGGATAACGTCCCTTAAAGGAACCGTCATTCGGCTAGTAGGCGTCGGGAGAAGAGGATGTTCCGCGGCATCTTCAATCTTCTTTCTTCCGGATCCATGTTCATCCCGCCGACGCGGAACATCCATCTTCACCGACGACTTCCCGACGAATGACGGTTCCTTTAAGGGATGTCATCCAAGATGGCGTCCCTCGAATTCCGATTGGCTGATAGGATTCTATCAGCCAAACGGAATTAAGGTAGGAAAATTCTGATTGGCTGATGGAATCAGCCAATCAGATTCAAGTTCAATCCGATTGGCTGATCCAATCAGCCAATCAGATTGAGCTTGCATTCTATTGGCTGTTCCGATCAGCCAATAGAATGCGAGCTCAATCTGATTGGCTGATTGGATCAGCCAATCGGATTGAACTTGAATCTGATTGGCTACCAATGCGGGGCATTGCCCCAAATAAATCAAACAACCCCCCAACAGTAAAACCCACCACCCACACAACCAACCCCCAAATAAAATCCTATCTAAAAAAACCTAAGCTCCCCATTGCCCTGAAAAGGGCATGTGGATGGGCATTGCCCTTAAAAGGGCAGTTAGCTCTTTTTCTGCCCAAACCCTAATCTAAAAATGAAATCCCACCCAATAAACCCTTAAAAAAAAACTAACACTAACCCCCAAAGATCCACTTACAGTTTTTGAAGACCGGACATCCATCCTCAACGAAGCGGCAGAAGTCTTCATCCAAGCGGGCAGAAGTCCTCAGCGAAGCCAGGAGAAGTCTTCATCCAAGCGGACTGAAGTCTTCATCCAAGCCGGCAGAAGTCTTAATCCAGACGGCATCTTCTATCTTCATCCATCCGGCGCGGAGCTGCTCCATCTTCAAAACATCCGGCGCAGAGCATCATCTTATTTAGTTAATGATAGTAATATTTATTTAGATTTATTTTAATTATATTAAAGTTAGGGGTGTTAGGGTTATACTTAGGGTTAGGTTTTGGGGTTAATAACTTTAGTATAGTGGCGGCGATTTTGGGGGCAGCAGATTAGGGGTTAATAATATTTAACTAGTGTTTGCAATTCGGGAGTGAGGCGGTTTAGTGGTTAATATGTTTATTCTAGTGGCGGCGTTGTCGGGAGAGGCAGATTAGGGTTTAATAATTTTAGTGTTTGCGAAGCGGGAGGGCCTGGGTTTAGGGGTTAATAGGTAGTTTATGGGTGTTAGTGTACTTTTTAGCACTTTAGTTATGAGTTTTATGTTACAGCGTTGTAACATAAAACTCATAACTACTGACTTTCAGGTCAGTAGTAGGTCAACTATCTCCACCACTGATGCTGTGCAATTCCATCCGCTGTTCTTTCACAACTAGTCACGCAACAGCAAGTATTGTCGATCACCTTGGTAGGATCAGTCTAGGATGATTTTAACCACAACAGGGCTCAGAAGCTGCAATTTGTTTTAATCAATCACATATTTTAAAATATTCTTCCAAAAACCGCAAGGATCCTTGGATATTCAACACATGTATTCAGGGCTCTAAGGTAGCATTTCACAGTCCCAAAGATTTATTGATAAGATACTATTTCTTCTTCCAACCAACTTTCAATGGCTACAATGGTATAATAGTTCAAATCAACTTTCTGTCAATCATGTCATTTCAAGTTCAATGTCAAGAGCCAAACTCCATAGTATAATTACTTCCAGTTCTGCCAGGTTTGTAACAACTTCATGGTATTACAGAAGAGAAAGCTGTGCAAAAATGTTGTCTTTGCATCATCAGATTATATCTTTGAATGCATTTGAGGTTACAGTCCTGGTTCTCTTTTGTGTAAAAAATCATTTTATGTGCTGTCACTATAGAATGTAATGGAACTTGCATCATTAACGTTTTCTATTATGATTGAGATAGAGCATGCCATTTTTTTTTTTAAGTTTCCAATTCACTGCCACTATTAATTTTGTTGAAGAGCATACCTAGGTAGGTAGCGTGCATGTGTCTGGAATACTATATGGCAGCAGTTTAGCAAGAGCAACAAGCGGAGTAGTGTTTGAACAATGTGATCCAGATATGTGCATGAGCCTGATACCGAGAAAATAATATAAATTGGACAATAGAAATAAATTGGAAAGTTTTTTTAGAATGTTATTCTATATATATATATATATATATGTTAGAAAAAAGGAGGGGCACCTGCGCTAAAAACTCTAACACTTGGTGAGAAATGGCTATTTTGCAACAATAGTAGTAATAGTGATATATATGCGTGCTGCCACTGATACAGTGTACCCGTGTCACTGTTAGGAATGTGGATGGAAAAGAGAAAATCAAAAGGGCGCACAGCTAGGCACTAGAATAAGAATTGACTATTAGTAAAGTAAGTATGTTATTTTCAGACCAATGTGGTTATAGTAACAGGATAATAATAATAATAATAATGTCCTTGGATTGTTATTGTATTCTAAAAAGTTCAGTATTGTACTTTAGAATATTCGACACTTCTTTGTCTGAGGTAAATGGATTTGTGCTTACCAGAGGTAACCTCAATCATATGAGGTAAGTTGTAGACTTGTTTGGGTTAGAGATGTTTCTTTGGCTCTTGTCCAGTCGATTTTGCTTTGTTCTTTGCTGTAGGAATCTTTCCTTTGTTGAAACCCTTGGGATCTTTGTTTCCAGGTGGCTCCTGGCAGCAGTATGTTGTTTTGAATGAAAATCTTGGACTCTCTTGTATCGTTTGTTGAAAGGCAATGGAACATCCTGGACTCTCTTTTTCCTCTTGGTGATGAGAATCACTTGGCTTATTTGTAGGAGCCAATCTAGGCTTGTTACTGGAATAGATAGGGCTTGAAGCAGATTTTCATTCAAAACAACATACTGCTGCCAGGAGCCACCTGGAAACAAAGATCCCAAGGGTTTCAACAAAGGAAAGATTCCTACAGCAAAGAACAAAGCAAAATCGACTGGACAAGAGCCAAAGAAACATCTCTAACCCAAACAAGTCTACAACTTACCTCATATGATTGAGGTTACCTCTGGTAAGCACAAATCCATTTACCTCAGACAAAGAAGTGTCGAATATTCTAAAGTACAATACTGAACTTTTTAGAATACAATAACAATCCAAGGACATTATTATTATTATTATTATCCTGTTACTATAACCACATTGGTCTGAAAATAACATACTTACTTTACTAATAGTCAATTCTTATTCTAGTGCCTAGCTGTGCGCCCTTTTGATTTTCTCTTTTCCATCCACATATATATATATATATATATATATATATATATATATATATATATATATATATATATATATATATACGGCTAGATTTAGAGTTTGGCGTTAGCCGTCAAAAGCAGCGTTAAGGGGTCCTAACGCTGCTTTTTACCGCCCTCTGGTATTTAGAGTCAGCCAGGAAAGGGTCTACCGCTCACTTTCTTTCCGCGACTCCAGGCTACCGCAGATCCCCTTACGTCAATTGCGTATCCTATCTTTTCAATGGGATTTGCATAACGCTGGTATTTGGAGTCTTGGAAGAAGTGAGCGGTAGAGCCTCAACTGACAAGACGCCAAAAAAAGTCAGTAGTTAAGAGCTTTATGGGCTAATGCCGGAACATAAAGCTCTTAACTACTGTGCTACAAAGTACACTAACACCCAGAAACTACCTATGTACCCCTAAACCGAGGCCCCCCACATCGCAAACCCTCTAATAAAAATTTTGAACCCCTAATCTGCCGACCGGACACCGCCGCCATCTACATTATAGCTATGAACCCCTAATCTGCTGACCCTAACATCGCTGACACCTATATTATTTTTATTAAACCCTAATCTACCCCCCCCAACGTTGCCGCTACCTAACTACAATTAATAACCCCTAATCTGCCGACCGGACCTCGCTGCCACTATAATAAATGTATTAACCCCTAAACCGCTGCACTCCCGCCTCGCAAACACTATAATAAATTTTATTAACCCCTAATCTGCACTCCCTAACATCGCCGCCACCTACCTACAATTATTAACCCCCAAACCTAAGTCTAACCCTAACACCCCCCTAACATAAATATAATTTAAAAAAAACGAAATAATATTCCTATAATTAAATAAATTAATCCTATTTAAAACTAAATACTTACCTATAAAATAAACCCTAATATAGCTACAGTATAACTATTAGTTACATTGTATCTATTTTAGGATTTATATTTATTTTACAGGCAACTTTGTATTTATTTTAACTAGATACAATAGCTATTAAATAGTTATTAACTATTTAATAGCTACCTAGTTAAAATAATTACAAAATTGCCTGTAAAATAAATCCTACCAAATACACCTAACGCTACACTATCATTAAACTAATTAAATAAATTTACATTTACCTACAATTACATTTAATTAAATAAACTAATCTATAATACAAAAACAAACAAACACTAAATTACAGAAAATAAAAAAATATCACAAGAAATTTAAACTAATTACACCTAATCTAAGCCCCCTAATAAAATAATAAAGCCCCCCAAAATAAAAAAATGCCCTACTGTATTCTAAATTACAAAGTTATCAGCTCTTTTACCAGCCCTTAAAAGGGCTTTTTGCGGGGCATTGCCCCAAAGTAATCAGCTCTTTTACCTGTAAAAAAAAAATACAACTCCCCCAACATTAAAACCCACCACCCACATACTCCTACTCTAACCCAACCAACCCCCCCATAAAAAAACCTAACACTAACCCCCTGAAGATCTCCCTACCTTGAGCCGTCTTCACCCAGCCAAGCCGAATTCTTCATCCAATCCGGGCGATGTGGTCCTCCATCCGGGCGAAGTCTTGATCCAAGTGACAAAGAAGAGGTCCTCTATCCGGGCGATGTCTTCCTCCAAGCGGCATCTTCTATCTTCTTTCTTCCGGCTCCATCTTCAGATCGCCGACGCGGAACATCCACCTTCCCCGACGGACTAATGACGAATGACTGTTCCTTTAAGGGACGTCATCCAAGATGGGGTCCCTCGAATTCCGATTGGCTGATAGGATTCTATCAGCCAATCGGAATTAAGGTAGGAAAAATCTGATTCAATCAGCCAATCGGATTGAGCTTGCATTCTATTGGCTGATTGGAACAGCCAATAGAATGCGAGCTCAATCCGATTGGCTGATTGGATCAGCCAATCGGATTGAACTTCAATCTGATTGTATTAGGGGTTGATAATTGTAGTTAGGTAGCGTTGACGTTGGGGGGGCAGATTATGGGTTAATAAATATAATATAGGTGTCGGCGGTGTTAGGGGCAGCAGATTAGGGGTTCATAGCTATAATGTAGGTTGCGGCGGTGTCCGGAGTGGCAGATTAGGGGTTAATAGTATAATGCAGGTGTCAGCGATAGCAGGGGCGGAAGATTAGGGGTTAATAAGTGTAAGGTTAGGGGTGTTTAGACTTGGGGTTCATGTTAGGGTGTTAGGTGCAGACTTAGAGAGTGTTTCCCCATAGGAAACAATGGGTCTGCGTTAGGAGCTGAACGCTGCTTTTTTGCAGGTGTTAGGTTTTTTTGCAGCCAGCTCAGCCCCATTGTTTCCTATGGGGATATCGTGCACAAGCACGTTTTTCCAGCTTACCGCTACCGTAGGCAACGCTGGTATTGAGGGTTGAAGTGGAGCTAAATTATGCTCAACGCTCCCTTTTCTGAGCCTAACGCAACCACTCAGACAACTCTAAATACCAGCGTTGTCTTAAGGGTGCGCTGGGAAAAAAGTAGCGTTAGCTACGCGGGTCTTTACCGACAAAACTCTAAATCTTGGCGATAGTGTGGATATAAAAAGTCTACACACCCCTGTTAAAATGTCAGGTTTCTGTGATGTAAAAAAATAAGACAAAAATAAATAATTTCAGAACCTTTTCCACCTTTAATGTGACCTATAAACTATGCAACTCAATTGAAAAACAAACTGAAATCTTTTAGGTAGAGGGAAGAAAACAAAAAAAAAACTAAAATAATATGGTTGCATAAGTGTGCACACCCACTTATAACTGGGGATGTAGCTGTATTCAGAATTAAGCCATCACATTCAAAATCATGTTAAATAGGAGTCAGTACACACCTGCCATCATGTAAAGTGCCGCTGATTAACTCTAAATAAAGTACAGCTGTTCTAGTAGGTCTTTCCTGACATTTTCTTAGTCGCATCCCACAGCAAAAGCCATGGTCCATAGGGAGCTTCCAAAGCATCAGAGGGATCTCATTGTTAAAAGGTATCAGTCAGGAGAAGGGTACAAAAGAATTTCCAAGGCATTAGATATACTATGGAACACAGTGAAGACAGTCATCATCAAGTGGATAAAATATGGCACAACAGTGACATTACCAAGAACTGGACGTCCCTCCAAAATTGATGAAAAGACAAGAAGAAAACTGGTCTGGGAGGCTACCAAGAGGCCTACAGCAACATTAATGGAGCTGCAGGAATATCTGGCAAGTACTGGCTGTGTGGTACATGTGACAACAATCTCACGTATTCTTCATATGTCTGGGCTATGGGGTAGAGTGGCAAAACGAAAGCCTTTTCTTATGAAGAAAAACATCCAAGCCAGGCTACATTTTGCAAAAACACATCTGAAGTCTCCCAAAAGCATGTGGGAAAAGGTGTTATGGTCTGATGAAACCAAGGATGAACTTTTTGGCCATAATTCCAAAAGATATGTTTGGCGCAAAAACAACACTGCACATCACCAAAAGAACACCATATCCACAGTGAAGCATGGTGGTGGCAGCATCATGCTTTGGGGCTTTTTTTTCTTCAGCTGGAACTGGGCCTTAGTTAAGCTAGAAGGAATTATGAACAGTTCCAAATACCAGTCAATATTGGCACAAAACCTTGAGGCTTCTGCTAGAAACCTGAACATGAAGAGGAACTTCATCTTTCAGCATGACAACGACCCAAAGCATACATCCAAATCAACAAAGGAATGGATTCACCAGAAGAAGATTAAAGTTTTGGAATGGCCCAGCCAGAGCCCAGACCTGAATCCGATTGAAAATCTGTGGGGTGATCTGAAGAGGGCTGTGCACAGGAGATGCCCTCGCAATCTGACAGCTTTGGACTGTTTTTACAAAGAAGAGTGGGCAAATCTTGCCAAGTCAAAATGTGCCATGCTGATAGACTCATACCCAAAAAGACTGAGTGTTGTAATAAAATCAAAAGGTGCTTCAACAAAGTATTAGTTTAAGGGTGTGCACACTTATGCAACCATATTATTTTATTTTTATATTTTTTCTTCCCTCTTCCTAAAAGATTTCAGTTTGTTTTTCAAATGAGTTGTACAGTTTATAGGTCACATTAAATGTGGAAAAAGTTCTGAAATGATTTATCTTTTTTTGATTTATCTAATTTTTTTACATCACAGAAACCTGACATTTTAACAACACCTAACACTACACTAAAATTAAATAAATTACCTAAATTAAATACAATGAACTAAATTAAATACAAATACCTAAATTACAAAAACAAACACTAAATTACACAAAATAAAAAACAAATGACAAGATATTGAAACTAATTACACCTAATCTAATAGCCCTATCAAAATAAAAAAGCCCCCCCCCCAAATAAAAAAAAACCCTAGCCTAAAATAAACTACCAATAGCGCTTAAAAGGGCCTTTTGCGGGGCATTGCCCCAAAGAAATCAGCTCTTTTACCTGTAAAAAGAAATACAAACAACCCCCCAACAGTAAAACCCACCACCCACACAACCAACCCCCCAAATAAAACCCTAACTAAAAGAATCTAAGCTCCCCATTGCCCTGAAAAGGGCATTTGGATGGGCATTGCCCTTAAAAGGGCATTTAGCTCTATTGCAACCCAAAGCCCTAACCTAAAAATAAAACCCACCCAATAAACCCTTAAAAAAACCTAACACTAACCCCTGAAGATCCACTTACAGTTTTGAAGAGCCGACATCCATCCTCAACGAACCCGGGAGTAGTCCTCAGCGGAGCGGCAAGAAGTCCTCAACGAAGCCGGGAGAAGTGGTTGTCAGGGTTTTTCCCTGTTGTGTTTGCCATGTGCTGCTGGCAGCCATTTTACTCACCTCTCTTCCTGACTTGGTACATTGTGAGGGATGCTGCTCACTTCCTTTTATGGCCAGACTGTTGTGCATCATCCATGTGAGACAGGATACAGTCTCAGAATTGTGATGTCATCATTTATTATTTAAAGGGCCTCTGTTCAGTATGCTTTGCCTTTGCGTTGTCTGAGACCTGTTTGTGAGAGTTTCTGTGTATTACCTGGCTGCCTGACGTCCTTCCTGGTTCCTGAGCCCTGGCTTGTTCCTGACTCTGCTGTTCTCCTTGTTCCTGATTCCGGCTCGTCTGACTATTCACTTTTGCTCCTGACTCAGCTCGTCTGACTACCAGCTCTGGTTTTGACTCCTGGCTTGTTATTTGACTTGTGGACATTTTATAATTTTTGCTATTAATAAAGGTGTGATTATTTTTGCACTTCTCGTCTCAGTCTGATTCCTGGCACCCTGACATTACGCAAAGGCCATGAATCCTGATGCTGCTAATTATCCACCTTTAACTGCCATCATTTCCAGGATGGATGTACAGGATCACCGCTTGGATCAATTTGCACTAGCCCTGCAAACCCTGCTGACTTGCACTGCACATTTGTACCAAAGTGTCCCGCATGTTATGGCTGCTTCTGTTTCCGCTGCTGCACCTTTGCCTACCAGGAGCATGTCCGGTTCTGCACCTCTACCTCAGCGATATGGAGGTGATCCTATTCAGTGCAGAGGGTTTTTGAACCAGGTGGGCATTTACTTTGAGATGTTACCTCAGGCGTTTCCCTCTGACAGAGCTAAGGTGGGATTTCTCATCTCGTTACTCTCTGACACAGCTCTTGCATGGGCTTATCCCTTGTTGGAGACTAATAAACCTGTGTTTTCAAATTACCCTGAATTTGTGGCCTCCTTTTGAAGGGTATTTGATGTTCCGGCTCGCTCCTCCTCTCCTGCTAAACGACCCATGTCCATTCAGCAAGGTACAAGATCTGTTGCTCAGTATGCTATTGAGTTCCGTATGCTCGCCGCAGAGGTAGGTAGGAACAATGAAGCCCTTGTTGCCGCCTTCTTTCATGGGCTCTCTGATTAAAGACGAAGTTGCTGCCAGAGATTTACCAGAGGATCTCGAGGCATTGGTATCTTTTTTGATCCTAATTGACATCAGACTCAGAGAGAGGCCCTCTTTCAAGGAGCGCTTGTGGAAGCCTCCTGTTCCGTTGTCTCCTACGTGTTCGTTCCCACCAATGCCGCCCTCTCCTCCCATGCCTCCTGGTCCCGAGTCACCAGGTACTGCTGAGCCGATGCAGTTGGGATTCACGCATCTCTCCACGGCGGAGAGGGCCTTTAGGAGGAGGGAGGGGCTCTGCCTCTATTGTGGGTTACAGGGCCACCTTTTGAAGTCTTGTCCTACATGGCCGGGAAACGCTCACACCTAAGGTCCTGTCGGGGGCAGACTTTGGGTGGTTTATCCTTGTCCCCGGAACCGCTTAAGGAGAAACCTTTGGTCACGGTTGTCCTTTCCTGGGTGGTCTCCTCCATAGTCACTCAGGATCTTGTTGACTCCGGTGCTGCTGGCTATTTCATTGATAGTGCTTTAGTATCAAAGCACTCCATTCCTGTTTTGCCTCGGTCCGTTCCGCTTGCTATTGAGGCCATTGATGGCAGGCCCCTTCAGCCCGCACTCGTTACTCACAAAACTGCTCCGTTGTCCATGGCTGTTGGGGCTCTCCATTTTGAAACCAGTTCCAGGTGATAAACTCTCCACATTTTCCAGTTGTTCTGGGTTATCCCTGGCTCCAAAAGCACAGTCCCAGTCTCGACTGGCGCAGGTCCAAAATTTTGTTGTGGTCCCCGCAATGTATTTCCACTTGTCTTCGGAAACCAGTTAAAGTCTTGTGCACTTCTTCGGTATCTCAATTGCCAGAGGAGTACAGAGAGTTCCAAGACGTGTTTGACAAGGTGCGTGCCAGTACGTTGCCTCCTCACCGGTCTTACGATTGTGCCATAGACCTGAAACCCGGAGCCATTCCTCCTCGGGGCCGGGTGTACCCTCTGTCTGTTGCAGAGAATTGTGCTATGGAGGAGTATGTTGCTGATGCTCTTTCGTGTGGGATCATCCGCAAATCCTGGCGAGATAAGACCATGTATCGATTATAGGGGTCTTAATCGTCTTACCATTAAGAATGCTTACCCTATTCCGCTCATTACGAAACTCTTTGGCCTCAAGGGAGCTACAGTCTTTACTAAACTTGATTTGAGAGGAGCGTACAATCTCGTTAGGATTAAGGAGGGTCACGAATGGAAAACAGCATTTAACACCAGGAGCAGGCATTATGAGTATCTTGTAATGCCCTTTGGCCTATGTAATGCTCCTGCTGTTTTCAGGAATTTATTAATGATGTCCTACGAGATATGTTGCAACAGTGTGTTGTGGTGTACTTAGACGACATCCTCATACACTCACCCACACTTGAGGCTCATCGTTCTGATGTTACACGGGTTCTTCAGAGACTACGTGAGAACGGCCTGTTTTGTAAACTCGAGAAATGTGAGTTCCATCAGACTCAAGTAACCTTCCTAGGTTATGTTATCTCCATTGCAAGGTTCTCCATGGATCCTGACAAGTTATCTGCAGTTCTGCAGTGGCCTCACCCAGTTGGTCTTCGGTCTATTCAACGTTTTTTGGGGTTCGCCAATTACTATAGAAAGTTTATTAAAAACTTTTCTTCCTTGGTCAAACCTATAACAGACATGACCCGTAAAGAGAATGATCCACTCCATTGGTCACCTACTGCCATTGAGGCCTTTGATAGTCTTAAGACTGCCTTTGCTGCCGCTCCAGTCCTGGCTCATCCTAACCCTGTCCTGCCTTTCATTATTGAGGTCGATGGGTCTGAGACTGGAGTAGGTGCCCTCTTGTCTCAACATCCTATGCCTGACGGTTCCTTGCATCCGTGTGGTTTTTTTCTCTAAGAAATTGTCTCCAGCGGAGTGCAATTATGAAATCGGTGACAGGGAATTACTGGCCATAATTTTGGCACTCAAGTAATGGAGGCATCTTCTCGAGGGTACTAGCGTGCCAGTGCTCATTCTTACTGACCACAAGAATTTAACTTATCTATATGAAGCAAAACGTTTGTCGCCCGACAGGCCAGATGGGCGCTATTTTTGTCTCGATTTAATTATGTGGTCTCCTACCTGCCTGGTAGTAAGAATGTTAGGGCTGATGCCCTCTCTCGAAAATTTTCGCCTCTTTCCTAGGAGGAGTCTGTACCTACTCCTGTTATTCCCCCTGACCATATATTGGCTACCATATGTACTAATTTGACTTCTCCCTTGGGGGAGGAGATCCTGGCTGCACAAACCAATGCACCGCCTGAGAAACCTAGTGGTAAGTGTTTTGTTCCTGAGAATCTTCGAACTAAACTTTACCACTATCCAAAAGCCACAGGTCACCTAGGCAAGAACCAAATGATTTAGTCTGTCACTCGACAATTCTGGTGGCCAGGTCTTCGTTCTGATGTTGCTGCGTATGTTGCCTCCTGCTCAGTTTGTGCACAGAATAAGACTCCTCGACGTCTTCCTGAGGTTCTTCTTCAACCTATTACTAATGGTGAGCGTTCTTGGACACATCTTTCCTTGGACTTCATTGTCGAGCTCCTTGTTTCCAATGGCAATACTGTTATCATTATGGTAGTTGACCGTTTTTCTAAAATGTCACATTGCATTCCCTTGATGAAGCTGCCTACCGCTCAGGAGCTTGCTTCAATTTTTGCCCCGGAGGTCTTCCGTTTACATGGGTTACCCAAGGAGATAGTGTCGGACCGGGGTAGCCAGTTTGTCTCCAGATTTTGGCGTTCCTTTTGTGCTCAGATGGGGATCCAGCTTTCCTTCTCCTCAGCATATCACCCTCAATCCAATGGGGCTGCGGAACGGTCTAATCAAGCTCTGGAACAGTTCCTCCGTTGCTATGTCTCAGATCACCACAATAATTGGTCTGAACTGTTACCTTGGGCAGAGTTTGCTCGTAACAGTGCTATTAATGCTTCTTCTAAGTTATCCCCGTTCATGGCGAATTATGGATTTCAACCATCCTTGTTGCCCGATTCATTCATGTCTCAGGGTATTCCGGCTTTGGAGGAGCATCTCCGGCAACTCCGTTCCACGTGGGTGCAGATTCAGGATTGCCTTCATCGTTCTATGCAGCACCAAAAGTTCCAGGCTGATCGTAGGCATCTGCCCGCACCTTCCTACCAGGTTGGTGAGAGAGTTAGGCTGTCCTCCCGCAACTTGAACCCTTGTGTGCCTTCCAATAAATTGGCTCCCCATTATGTTGGTCCTTTTCGAATACTCCGACGAGTTAATCCTGTGCCCTACGCTCTTGACCTTCGTCCTGCTATGCGCATCTCCAATGTTTTTCATGTCTCCCTCTTGAAACCATTGGTTTGTAATCGGTTTACCACTGTGTTGCCTCGTCCCCGTCCTATCTTTGTTGACAACCATGAAGAGTATGAGGTCAGCAGCATTATTGACTCTCGTATGTCCAGGGCTGTGTACAGTATTTGGTTCACTGGAGGGGCTACGGTTCGAAGGAGCGTTCTTGGGTTCCCTCCTCTGATGTTCATGCTCCCGCCCTCCTCCGTGCCCGTTTCCCCAATAAGCCTTTTGTCCTCCCGCGGGGGAGGGGTCGTTGAGGGGAGGGTACTGTCAGGGTTTTTCCCTGTTGTGTTTGCCATGTGCTGCTGGCAGCCATTTTACTCACCTCTCTTCCTGACTTGGTGCATTGTGGGGGATGCTGCTCACTTCCTGCACTTCCTTTTATGGCCAGACTGTTGTGCATCATCCATGTGAGACAGGATGCAGTCTCAGAATTGTGATGTCATCATTTATTATTTAAAGGGCCTCTGTTCAGTATGCTTTGCCTTTGCGTTGTCTGAGACCTGTTTGTGAGAGTTTCTGTGTATTACCTGGCTGCCTGACGTCCTTCCTGGTTCCTGAGCCCTGGCTTGTTCCTGACTCTGCTGTTCTCCTTGTTCCTGATTCCGGCTCGTCTGACTATTCGCTTTGGCTCCTGACTCAGCTCGTCTGACTACCAGCTCTGGTTTTGACTCCTGGCTTGTTATTTGACTTGTGGACATTTTATAATTTTTGCTATTTTTGCACTTGTCATCTCAGTCTGATTCCTGGCACCCTGACAGTGGTCTTTCAGACGGGCAGAAGTCTTCATCCAGACGGCATCCTCTATCTTCATCCATCCGGCGCACAGCGGGTCCATCTTCAAGACATCCGGCGCAGAGCATCCTCTTCTGTCGTCGACTACCCGACGAATGAAGGTTCCTTTAAGTGACGTCATCCAAGATGGCATCCCTTAGATTCCGATTGGCTAATAGAATTCTATCAGCCAATCGGAATTAAGGTTGAAAAAATCCTATTGGCTGATGCAATCAGCCAATAGGATTGAGCTTCAATCCTATTGGCTGATCCAATCAACCAATAGGATTGAGCTTGCATTCTATTTGCTGATTGAAACAGCCAATAGAATGCGAGCTCAATCCTATTGGCTGATAGGGGTGTTGTTTGTATTTTTTTTACAGGTAAAAGAGCTGATTTCTTTGGGGCAATGCCCTGCAAAAGGCCCTTTTAAGGGCCATTGGTAATTTAGTTTAGGCTAGGGGTTTTTTTATTTTGGGGGGGCTTTTTTTATTTTGATAGGGCTATTAGATTAGGTGTAATTAGTTTAAATATATTGTAATTTGTTTTTTATTTTTTGAAATTTAGTGTTGTTTTTTTTTTGCAATTTAGGTATTTGTACTTAATTTAGTTAATTGTATTTAATTTAGGTAATTTATTTAATAGTAGTGTAGTGTTATGTGTTAGTGTAATTTAGGTTAGGTTTTATTTTATAGGTACTTTTGTATTTATTTTAGCGAGGTAGTTAGTAAATATTTAATAACTATTTACTAACTATTCTAACTAGTTAAAATAAATACAAACTTGCCTGTTAAATAAAAATAAACCCTAAGCTAGATGCAATGTAACTATTAGTTATATTGTAGCAAGCTTAGGGTTTATTTTATTGGTAAGTATTTAGTTTTAATTAGGAATTATTTAGTTATTAATAGTAGGTTTTCTTTAGATTTATTTTAATTATATTTAAGTTAGGGGGTGTAAGGGTTAGGGTTAGACTTAGGTTTTGGGGTTAATAAATATAGTATAGTGGAGGCGACGTTGGGGGTGGCAGATTAGGGGTTAATAATTTTATTTTAGTGTTTGCGATGCGGGAGGGCCTCGGTTTAGGGGTTAATAGGTAGTTTATGGGTGTTAGTGTACTTTTTAGCACTTTAGTTATGAGTTTTATGCTATAGCTTTGGTGTAAAACTCATAACTACTGACTTTAGAATGCGTTACGAATCTTGCGGGATAGGCTGTACCGCTCACTTTTTGGCCTAAAAAAAAAGCTTGTAATACCGGCGCTATGGAAGTCCCATTGAAAAAAGACTTTTATGCAAATTTGCGTAAGTTGTTTTGCGGTATGGCCAAAAAAGTGTGCGGGGCAACTGTACCTACAAGACTCGTAATAGCAGCGGTAGTGAAAAAGCAGCGTTATGAGGCTTAATGCTGCTTTTTTACTCATTACGCAAAACTCATAATCTAGCCGTTAGTAATTTTAAAAAAAGTTAGGTAGATACATAGTTAGGTGTCTGGAGCACTTCATGGCAGGGAATAGTGCTGCTACCCTAGTGCTCTTGCAAAACTGTTGCTGTTTAATGCTCCAGAAACGTGCATGCTCCTGAGCTAACATCCCTGTTTTCATATTAGAAGTAAATTAGAAAGTTGTTTAAATTGCATGCTCTATCAGAATCATGAAAGAAAATGTTAGGTTTCATATTCCTTCAATGTTTTATATTAATTTCTAATGAATTGTTATCCAAAAAAAATATAGCTCATTATTTAAAAAGATTTGTACATCTCTAAAGTAGTTCCTACCATTTTTTGCTTTGTGAGATATTTTACTTATTTTTTAAATGCATGAAACAGGAAGGGGTTAATTTTGAAATCTATGACAGCAGAGTGACCTACAACTGGAATATGATTGAAATGATTAAAAAAAATGTAAATTGATTCTAGAAATAACAGTTTGACTCTTTTTTATGAAACCTTTCCAAATACATACATTATGTGCCAATGGAATTGTTGATAATCATAGGCCTTGTAACTAAACAACTGCTAAAATTATACTTTATATGTCTATAATAATAATGATAATAATGAACTATACTTTAGTTGTTTATAGGAGTATAGTAAATGCACAAAACACTACAAATATGCACACTAAGAAGGATATTGGGTTCTAATACCACAAGAGCTTACATTTTAAGTGCATATTACTATACAAATGTTTATAATTTCGTTTTCTCCCCATGACCTGTTTAACCCCTTCAGTACCGGGAACTTGCCCAAAATACTGGAGGTTTTTTTGCTATCACCCAATTTAAACAGATCTAGAGCTTTCTTTTTAATTTACCTATCAAAACTATATATATATATATTAGTAGACAGCCCAGGCCCCAGGGTATTGATTTAGGCCCATTTTGGTATATTGCATGCCACTGTTTCATCGCCAAATGCGATCATATAAAAAAAAATCATGAATTTTTCACAAACTTTGGGTTTCTTAATGAAATTGTTTACACACACTAATGCAGTAATAAGACAAATGGTTGTAAAAGCTTCTCTGGGATCCCCTTTGTTCAGGAATATCAGACATTCATGGCTTAGCCTTTGGTTTTTGGCAATTAGAAGGCCGCTAATTGCAGTTGTGCACCACACTTCTGAAATTCCTGTCAATAAAGGTAGCTTATAAGGTTCATTTAAGTGGTAGTGTAGAGATTACCCTCCCAGCTGATGCCTCCCACTCCCTAATACCTACCTGATCCCTCCCAAAGAGCTCTCTTCCCTCCCTCACCCCACTGGTCACCACCATCTTAGGTACTGGAGTTTTAGGGCATTTTTTTTAAGTGATTTATTTATTTTTTCCACTGTTTGGATCCCACCTCCCTAATTCCTCCCAATCAGTTCTCTAACCCTCCCTCCTCCCATTGGTCTCCACCATCAAAGGTACTGGCAGCTGTGTGCCACTACCCAGTTTATTAATAAATAAATCTGTATTTCTCCAACATTGGTGTGTCCGGTCCACGGCGTCATCCATAACTTGTGGGAATATTCTCTTCCCCAACAGGAAATGGCAAAGAGCACAGCAAAAGCTGTCCATATAGCCCCTCCCAGGCTCCGCCCCCCCAGTCATTCTCTTTGCCGCTCTGAACAAGTAGCATCTCCACGGAGATGGTGAAGAGTATGTGGTGTTTAGTTGTAGTTTTTTATTCTTCTATCAAGAGTTTGTTATTTTAAAATAGTGCTGGTATGTACTATTTACTCTGAAACAGAAAGAGATGAAGAGTTCTGTTTAAAAGAGGAGTATGATTTTAGCAGCAGTAACTAAAATCAATTGCTGTTCCCACGCAGGACTGTTGAGCTGAGAGAACTTCAGTTGGGGGGAACAGTTTGCAGACTTTTCTGCTCAAGGTATGACTAGCCATTTTTCTAACAAGACTGTGTAATGCTGGAAGGCTGTCATTTTTCTCTCATGGGGATCGGTAAGCCATTTTCTTAGACTAGAAAGAATAAAGGGCTTATTATGGGCTATTAACTGGTGGACACTCTTAAGGGCTAAATCGATTGTTTATTTAAGTTATTTTTGAAAGTTTGAAGTAATTTTCACACTTTTATTGTTTGGGGAACGTTTTTATCGCCAGGCACTAGTTTAGACACCTTCCGAGTCAGGAAGGGCCTTTCGCTATAGTAGACAGAGCCTCATTTTCGCGCCATTATTGCGCAGTTACTTTTGAGTACAGTGCATGCAGCTGCATGTGTGAGGGTCTGGTATCCACTGAAAACGTTCCTAGAAGGCTTGAATTGGTATTGTATACCCCCCTGGGATTGGTGAAGTCGCAACAAAGGCTGTGGCTGGGACTGTAGTGGGGTTAAAATTGCAAATGGCTCCAGTTTCCACATTTTAAGGGTTAACAGCTTGAAAATTGGGGTGCAATACTTTGAATGCATTCAGACACTGTGGTGAAAATTTGGTAAAGATTAGATAATTCCTTCATAGTCACATATTCAGTAATAAAGTGTACCCTGTTTAACATTTAAAGAGACAGTAACGGTTTTGTTTTAAAACGGTTTTTGTGCTTTATTAACCAGTTTAAGCCTGTTTAACATGTCTGTACCTTCAGATAGATCATGTTCTGTATGTATGGAAGCCAATGTGGTTCCCCCTTCAAATATATGTGATAATTGTGCCATAGCGTCCAAACATAGTAAGGACAGTACTGTCACAAATAGTAAGGTTGCCGAGGATGATTCCTCAGATGAAGGAAGTAGAGATAGTTCTACATCATCTCCTTCTGTGTCTATACCAGTTATGCCCGCGCAGGCGACCCCTAGTACTTCTAGCGCGCCAATGCTTGTTACTATGCAACAATTGACGGCAGTAATGGATAACTCCATAGCTAATATTTTATCCAAAATGCCAGCATTTCAGAGAAAGCGCGATTGCTCTGTTTTAAACACTGTAGAGCAGGAGGGCTCTGATGATAATTTTTCTGTCATACCCTCACACCAGTCTGAAGTGGCAGTGAGGGAGGGTTTGTCAGATGGAGAAATTTCTGATACAGGAAGAATTTCTCAGCAGGCAGAACCTGATGTTGTGACATTTAAATTTAAATTAGAGCATCTCCGCGCATTACTAAAGGAGGTGCTATCTACTCTGGATGATTGTGACAATCTGGTCATCCCAGAAAAATTGTGCAAGATGGACAAGTTCCTAGAGGTCCCGGTGCACCCTGATGCTTTTCCGATACCTAAACGGGTGGCGGACATAGTGAATAAGGAGTGGGAGAAGCCAGGCATACCTTTTGTCCCTCCTCCTATATTTAAGAAATTGTTCCCTATGTTCGACCCCAGGAAGGACTTATGGCAAACAGTCCCTAAGGTCGAGGGGGTGGTTTCTACACTAGCCAAGCGCACGACCATTCCCATTGAGGACAATTGTGCTTTCAAAGATCCTATGGATAAAAAATTGGAGGGTTTGCTTAAAAAGATTTTTGTACAGCAAGGTTACCTCCTTCAACCTATTTCGTGCATTATTCCTGTCACTACAGCGGCGTGGTTCTGGTTCGAGGAACTGGAAAAGTCACTCAGTAGAGAGACTCCGTATGAGGAAGTCATGGACAGAATTCACGCACTTAAGTTAGCTAATTCCTTTATTTTAGACGCCGCTTTGCAGTTAGCGAGGTTAGCGGCGAAAAATTCAGGGTTTGCAATTGTGGTGCGCAGAGCACTCTGGCTAAAGTCTTGGTCGGCGGATGTATCTTCCAAGACAAAATTGCTTAATATCCCTTTCAAGGATAAGACCCTTTTTGGGCCAGAATTGAAAGAGATTATTTCAGACATCACTGGGGGAAAGGGCCATGCCCTCCCACAAGATAGACCTTTCAAGGCTAAGAATAAGTCCAATTTTCGTTCCTTTCGCAATTTCAGGAACGGACTGGCTTCCAACTCTGCAGCCTCTAGACAAGAGGGTAACGCTTCCCAGACTAAACCAGCTTGGAAACCAATGCAGGGTTGGAACAAGGGTAAACAGGCCAAGAAGCCTGCTGCTGCTACCAAAACAGCATGAAGGGGTAGCCCCCGATCCGGGACCGGATCTAGTAGGGGGCAGACTCTCTCTCTTTGCTCAGGCTTGGGCAAGAGATGTTCAGGATCCCTGGGCACTAGAAATAGTCTCTCAGGGTTATCTTCTAGAATTCAAGGAACTACCCCCAAGGGGAAGGTTCCACATGTCTCACTTATCTTCAAACCAAATAAAGAGACAGGCATTCTTACATTGTGTAGAAGACCTGTTAAAGATGGGAGTGATACACCCAGTTCCAACTGTGGAACAAGGTCAGCGATTTTACTCAAATCTGTTTGTAGTTCCCAAAAAAGAGGGAACTTTCAGACCAATTCTGGATTTAAAATTTCTAAACAAATTTCTCAGAGTTCCATCGTTCAAAATGGAAACCATTCGAACAATTTTACCTACAATCCAGGTGGGTCAATTTATGACTACCGTGGATTTAAAGGATGCGTATCTACATATTCCTATCCACAAAGATCATCATCAGTTCCTAAGGTTCGCCTTTCTGGACAAACATTATCAGTTCGTGGCTCTCCCATTCGGACTAGCCACTGCTCCAAGAATTTTCACAAAGGTGCTCGGGTCCCTTCTAGCGGTTCTAAGACCAAGGGGTATTGCAGTGGCACCTTATCTGGACGACATTCTAATCCAAGCGTCGTCTCTTTCCAAAGCAAAGGCTCATACAGACATTGTTCTAGCCTTCCTCAGATCACGGGTGGAAGGTGAACGTAGAAAAGAGTTCCCTGTCTCCGTCGACAAGAGTTCCCTTTTTGGGAACATTAATAGATTCTTTAGAAATGAAGATCTTCCTGACAGAAGTCAGAAAGTCAAAGCTTCTAAACGCTTGTCAAGTTCTTCACTCTATTCTGCAGCCTTCCATAGCTCAGTGCATGGAAGTAGTAGGGTTGATGGTTGCAGCAATGGACATAGTTCCTTTTGCTCGAATTCATCTAAGACCATTACAACTGTGCATGCTCAAGCAGTGGAATGGGGACTATACAGACTTGTCTCCAAAGATTCAAGTAGACCAGATGACCAGAGACTCACTCCGTTGGTGGTTGTCCCAGGATCACCTGTCTCAGGGAATGAGTTTCCACAGACCAGAGTGGGTCATTGTCACGACCGACGCCAGTCTATTAGGCTGGGGCGCGGTCTGGGATTCCCTGAAAGCTCAGGGTTTATGGTCCCGGGAAGAGTCTCTTCTCCCGATCAACATCCTGGAACTGAGAGCGATATTCAATGCTCTCCGGGCTTGGCCTCAACTAGCGAAGGCCGGATTCATAAGATTCCAGTCAGACAACATGACGACTGTAGCTTACATCAACCATCAGGGGGAACAAGGATTGGCGATGAGAGAGGTATCCAAAATCATCGAATGGGCGGAGGATCACTCCTGCCACCTATCTGCAATCCACATCCCAGGAGTAGACAACTGGGAGGCGGATTATCTGAGTCGTCAGACTTTCCATCCGGGGGAGTGGGAACTCCACCCGGAGGTGTTTGCCCAGTTGACTCAATTATGGGGCATTCCAGACATGGATCTAATGGCGTCTCGTCAGAACTTCAAGGTTCCTTGCTACGGGTCCAGATCCAGGGATCCCAAGTCGACTCTAGTGGATGCATTAGTGGCGCCTTGGTCGTTCAACCTAGCTTATGCATTTCCACCGTTCCCTCTCCTTCCCAGGCTTGTAGCCAGGATCAAACAGAAGGCCTCTGTGATTCTGATAGCTCCTGCGTGGCCGTGCAGGACTTGGTATGCAGACTTGGTGAATATGTCATCGGCTCCACCATGGAAGCTACCTTTGAGACAGGATCTTCTAGTACAAGGTCCATTCGAACATCCAAATCTAGTTTCTCTGCAGCTGACTGCTTGGAAATTGAACATTTGATTTTATCCAAGCGAGGGTTTTCAGATTCAGTGATAGATACTCTGGTCCAAGCCAGAAAACCTGTGACTAGAAAGATTTACCGTAAAATATGGAAAAGATATATCTGTTGGTGTGAATCCAAGGGATTCTCCTGGAGTAAGATTAAAATTCCTAAGATCCTCTCCTTTCTCCAAGAAGGTTTGGATAAGGGATTGTCAGCGAGTTCTCTAAACGGACAGATTTCTGCTTTATCTGTCTTGTTACACAAACGACTGGCAGCTGTGCCAGATGTACAAGCTTTTGTACAGGCTTTGGTCAGAATCAAGCCTGTTTACAGACCCTTGACTCCTCCCTGGAGTCTAAATTTAGTTCTTTCAGTTCTTCAAGGGGTTCCGTTTGAACCCTTACATTCCATAGATATCAAGTTACTATCTTGGAAAGTTATGTTTTTGGTTACTATTTCTTCTGCTAGAAGAGTTTCTGAATTATCTGCTTTGCAGTGTAATCCACCCTATCTGGTGTTCCATTCAGATAAGGTTGTTTTGCGTACCAAGCCTGGTTTTCTTCCAAAAGTTGTTTCCAACAAGAATATTAACCAGGAAATAGTTGTTCCTTCTTTGTGTCCGAATCCAGTTTCAAAGAAGGAACGTTTGTTACACAATTTATATGTAGTCCGTGCTTTAAAGTTCTATTTAGAAGCAACAAAGGATTTCAGACAAACTTCTTCTTTGTTTGTCGTTTTTTCTGGTAAGAGGAGAGGACAAAAAGCTACTGCTACCTCTCTTTCTTTCTGGCTGAAAAGCATCATCCGATTGGCTTATGAGACTGCCGGACGGCAGCCTCCTGAACGAATCACAGCTCACTCTACTAGGGCTGTGGCTTCCACATGGGCGTTCAAGAACGAGGCTTCTGTTGATCAGATATGTAAGGCAGCGACTTGGTCTTCTCTGCACACTTTTGCCAAATTCTACAAATTTGATACTTATGCTTCTTCGGAGGCTATTTTTGGGAGAAAGGTTTTGCAAGCTGTTGTGCCTTCCGTTTAGGTAACCTGATTTGCTCCCTCCCTTCATCCGTGTCCTACAGCTTTGGTATTGGTTCCCACAAGTTATGGATGACGCCGTGGACCGGACACACCAATGTTGGAGAAAACAGAATTTATGCTTACCTGATAAATTACTTTCTCCAACGGTGTGTCCGGTCCACGGTCCGCCCTGGTTTTTTAATCAGGTTTGAAAAATTTATTTCTCTATACACTACAGTCACCACGGCACCCTATAGTTTCTCCTTTTTTTCTCCTAACCGTCGGTCGAATGACTGGGGGGGCGGAGCCTGGGAGGGGCTATATGGACAGCTTTTGCTGTGCTCTTTGCCATTTCCTGTTGGGGAAGAGAATATTCCCACAAGTTATGGATGACGCCGTGGACCGGACACACTGTTGAAGAAAGTAAGAAGAAGGTAAGCATAAATTCTGTTTTTTTTTCTAGAAATAAAGTATTTCTTTAGTGTAGCAATCCCCATTCCTTCCTTGAAGCAATCATATATATGGACCCCGTGCAGCCTGCCATTATACTTTTCTGTAGCATAGCAGCCGTACCTCCCCCTCCCTCAGCAAATCTTTTTTTCTGTAGCATAGGGAACACTTTCTTTCCTCAACTCCCTCCCGCAATGCGCTGCTCACCTCCATCCTTATATTCTACACCACCCACGGCATCACCATAAGCCGATGCAGACGGTGACACAGTGTTACTGTCTGTATTGGTGATCTGCCTTCATATAGTAAAGGGTGAACGCTCAGTTCTTCCTTACCATATGATGCCAGATGTCTTCTGCCCCTGACTGCAGTCTCTGTTGTTAAAGCTGACAGCAGGGACACCTGCATGAGCCAGACTGTTGCACGTAATAATACTTCAACAGGGTACGTTGTGAAAAGTACTTTGTGACACAATACTTGCATCCATTTGGCTTAAGCGGTTAATGGACACATCACCCTGCTGATTTTACTGACCACCCAGATAAAATGTAAGCCAAAATTAAGATACAATTAATTATTCCTTTTTTTTTCTTCAAAGTTTGTTGCACAAAATTTCATTAAGTCAACGTATTTTCAATTATGCAATCAATGTATTACATTGCCCCCACCTACTTCATAATGCCACCCAACTAGCAAAATGTTCTGCAGAGAACAATGCAGTTTATATACAGCGTTATATTTACCAGATATTAGAAAATTCATACTAAATTTATGTTTCATCAGAACCTAATCTAAGTTAGATTTTCTAAGTTAACTATAGGTTATATTCCAACTGTTTAAAGTGTTGATTGTTTTAATGACGGATATTGTAGAGAAAGAGTAAAAAAATGCAAATTTATAAGATCTTTCTCTGTGAATTCGGAATTGAAGTATATATCATATGTGTTAGATTACTCTGTCTGCAATGAAGATAAAAAGATTTAGCAATGCTTCCTAGTTCCAGGCTAAGAAGTGGTATTAATAAATAGAGCCATAAAAAACTGGATGAGAACTCGGGTGTGACCCACTAGTAGTAGGAGCAAGAAGAATAAAGATAAGACTTCGAGTTTTGCGTTAGAGGCTGTGCGGTGCTAACGAGCAGTTTTTTCTCACCGCTCACTTACCTGCAGAGCTGGTATTACGGGTTTTTACAAACTCTGCGTTAAAAGGCAAGAAGTGAGCGTTGAGCAAAATTGTGCACCATACAGCACTTCTATACTAACGCTGCTTAAATCAGCGGTGAGCTGATGTACGTGCTCGTGCACGATTTCCCCATAGCCATCAATGGGGAGAGCCGACTGAGAAAAAGTCTAACACCTGCAATAAATCAGCGTAAAACTCAGTAACGCAGCCCCATGGGGAAATAAAATGTATGTTTACACCTAACACCCTAACATGAACCCCCGAGTCTAAACACCCCTAATCTTACACTTATTAACCCCTAATCTGCCGCCCCCGACATCGTCGCCACCTACATTATATTTTTTAACCCCTAATCTACCGCTCCGGACATCGCCGCCACTATAATAAATATGTTAACCCCTAAACCGCCGCACTCCCGCCTCACAAACATTAGTTAAATATTATTAACCCCTAATCTGCCATCCCTAACATCGCCGCCACCTACTTACATTTATTAACCCCTAATCTGCTGCACCCAATGTCGTCCCCACTATATTATATTTATTAACCCCTAAACCTAAGTCTAACCCTAACACCCCCTAACTTAAATATAATTACAATAAATATAATTACAATAAATTTAAATAAAAATTAATATTATTACCTAAATAATTCCTATTTAAAACTAAATACCTACCTGCAAAATAAACCCTAAGCTAGCTACAATATAACTAATAGTTACATTGTATCTAGCTTAGGTTTTTTTTTTTTTTCTTTTTTTTTACAGGCAAGTTTGTATTTATTTTAACTAGGTAGAATAGTTATTAAATAGTTATTAACTATTTAATAACTACCTAGTTAAATAAATACAAAAGGACCTGTAAAATAAAACCTAACCTAAGTTACACTAACACTACACTACAATTAAATAAATGACCTAAATTAAATACAATTAAATAAATTAAATACAATTAGCTAAATTCCAAAAAAAGCAAACACTAAATTACAGAAAATAATAAACAAATTAAAATTTAAACTAATTACACCTAATCTAATAGCCCCCCAAAATAAAAGAAACCCTAGCCTAAACTAAACTATCAATTGCCCTTAAAAGGGCCTTTTGCGGGGCATTGCCCTAAAGTAATCAGCTCTTTTACCTGTAAAAAAAAAATACAAACACCCCCAACAGTAAAACCCACCACCCACACAACAAACCCCCCAAATAAAAACCTAACTAAAAAAACCTAAGCTCCCCATTGCCCTGAAAAGGGCATTTGGATGGGCATTGCCCTTAAAAGGGCAGTTAGCTCTTTTGCGGCCCAAAGCCCTAACCTAGAAATAAAACCCACCCAATACACCCTTAAAAAAACCTAACACTAACCCCCTGAAGATCGACTTACTTTTCTGAAGACCGGACATCCATCCTCAAGGAAGTGGCAGAAGTCTTCATCCAACTGGGCCAAAGTCCTTAACGAAGCCGGGAGAAGTCTTCATCCAAGCCGGACGAAGTGGTCCTCCAGGCGGGCAGAAGTCTTCATCCAGATGGCATCTTCTATCTTCATCCATCCGACGCGGAGCGTCTCCATCTTCAAGACATCCGTCGTGGAGCATCCTCTTCATCCGGAGTCTTCTTACTGAATGAAGGTACCTTTAAGTGACGTCATCCAAGATGGCGTCCCTTAGATTTAGATTTAAAGGTACCTTCATTCAGTAAGAAGACTCCGGATGAAGAGGATTCTCCGCGTCGGATGTCTTGAAGATGGAGCCGCTCCGCATCGGATGGATGAAGATAGAAGATGCCGTCTGGATGAAGATAGAAGATGCCGTCTGGATGAAGACTTCTGCCCGTCTGAAGGACCACTTCGCCCGGCTTGGATGAAGACTTCTCCCGGCTTCGTTGAGGACTTCGGCCCGGTTGGATGAAGACTTCTGCCGCTTCCTTGAGGATGGATGACCGGTCTTCAGAACAGTAAGTCGATCTTCAGGGGGTTAGTGTTAGGATTTTTTTTTGGGTGCATTGGGTGGGTTTTATTTTTAGGTTAGGCGTAATTAGTTTAAAGATCTGTAATTTGTTTATTATTTTCTGTAATTTAGTGTTTGTTTGTTTTTGTACTTTAGCTAATTGTATTTAATTTATATAATTGTCTTTAATTTTGATCATTTATTTAATTGTAGTGTAGTTTTAGGTGTTAGTGAAAAATGTAGCTCCAAGTTTTACATTTTCACTATGTAAAGTTCCTGTGACGAAAATATCTCCAGCTTTAGTGGAGTATTTTTCAAATAAAAAAGCATTGATCTAATTTAGTGCTTGTACAAATCCACAAATCTAGAATTCTAAAATTATTCCCAAATTCAGACTTTGGAATTAATACATTTTGAAAATTTTAAAAAGTTGCCATTTTTCCCTGCCAGTGGGTCACACTATTTTCTGGCTGCATCTTTGCTTTGGGTTTTGTATTCTAAAATGCTAATGATAGTCTATAATTATTTAAATGAATAACTATTACAGTACTGTACTAGCTCACTGATGGTACTATCTGTTCAAAACTATTATTTTCAACTACTTTTAAGTTGCATGTGCAGGTATAAGTTGCATTATGGTATGTAAATATTGCCTAAATCAACCACAGTCCTTAAGTGCCCCCAACAGGCCAGGTTTTCATTATAGCTAAACCAGTGCACAGGGGAAGTAATCAGCTGATTAGTAACCATGGTTACTAACCTGCTCTCACCCGTAAACTGATTATTTCACCAGTGCGCTGGTTCAGCTGTAATGAAAACCTGGTCTTTTGGGGGTACTTGAGGACCACGGTTGACAAACAATGACCTAAATGATATAAGATATTGTTGTCTACACTTTGGTCCCATCCCCTCTATATTCTGTCCCATTTTACAGATGCAAATATTCTTTTTCTGGTCCCAAGCAGTTTGGATAAAGGGTTTTCTACCTGTATACGCACAATTTACTGATCATTACATTGGGCTCAATTTATCAAACAAAAGCAGAATTCTCTGTGTAATTCTCCTATGTGTTCTCTTTAGTTCTCTTTAGGAGAGCTAAGGAGAACTAAAGATAAATTTCTCTAGTCAGATTAGTATCTGCGCCTTATTTATCATTTAAAATGAGAAACTAATCTCCATGTAAGTCGTATGTAAACCAATTGAAATATTTATACAGCCCCTCTTCAACAAACTGTCATGGAAGAAATAGATCAACATTTACATGTTTTTTTGTGCTTCTATTTTAGAGCTTCTGTTATATCATATTTTTATGCCTTAATAGATATAATTTTTGTGCTCTGTTATATATTATTTTTGTGCTCCATTTTATATATTTATATTATAACCCCCAATACATATTATTTTTGCATTCCACTATAAATTATTATTGCGCTTTGTTATATATTATTTTTGCACCTTGTAAAGCACCTTTTTTTGGGTAGAGAATACATTTCTCATGCCATTCTGTTCTGCACAGAGCTTTAATGCAGGCATTTGCAGGAGAGCTTTTAGACTTCTATATGAGAATATAAATGATACATTTGGAAGTAGGAGAATTAATCAGTAGTACTATAGGAAATACGACTAAAAAGGATCTTTTTGAGCACATGTTCTCCATGGAGAATGGGAACAGAGTAGGAGAATTTTCAGTCTAACTTGCCCAATTTTAGGCACATTTTTGAATGATAAATAGGAGCATTATTTCTCATGCACATGTTTAGGCGCAAATATAGAACATCAATGATAAATCAAGCCCAGAATGTAGGCTCAGTTCTCTGCTGTGCAACACATACGTACAGTCTGCATTGGTAACACTAGAGCAGTGTTAAAAAACAAAAAACTATAGGTAATATTGCATTTAAACATATTCAAGATCCTAGACTTCAAATGAACCGGAGAACAAGCTTCACTCCTTTATATTTGGAGATGTTTGACTTCCTGTGCAAAATGTCCTGTTAAATAGATTTCTTGACTGTTTTGAAGTGTTGATCTGTCTGTGCAATTAAAAAGATTATTCCCACCCCTTCCTTGTAGCCAAGTATTTGTCAGTAATGCCCCTACTTAAATTACAGACCTCACTAGAATGTTTATTTTGGAAATGCACAGCCCAGTATACCTTCTCATTATTACAAACTTGTGGGAGGCTGTTTTATAAGCATGAGGCACCTTTTTAGTTTTTTTGCCAGGAAAATGATGCCAGCTGTGTTTGCTTGGTACACCTGGGTCAAGTAGCAGACGTAGATTACTTAAAAGGACAGAATGTTACACACCTCTGTTATGCTACTTGTTTTCACATAATCTACTGCGTAGTAAAGGTTTCCGCATACCGTAGCATCTACAGTTGTTTTTGTCTTTTTAATCACCACAAAATATGTTTAAAAAAAAAAACAGAACAAAATATATCAAATTAAAAACAGTTCCAAACAGCTTAAATTTCAATGAATGAAACAGGTAACACTGAGATTTTTATATAAAATGTTTAGTTATGTGTAATGAAAAATCATGCATTATACTTTCATTATTAACCCACCCTTTTCATGTAATTTAGTTCTAAAAATTGAGGATTTTCAAATTCTCAATACCCTGTTGACTTATTAAGGTTAACCCTGCTACATATCTTTCCCTAAGTAACTTAAAGGGATTTTCAAATTCTCAATACCCTGCTGACTTATCAGAGTTAACCCTGCTACATATCTTTCCCTAAGTGACTTAAAGGAATAGTCTAGTCAAAATTAAACTTTCATGATTCAGACAGAGCAGACAATTTAAAGCAACTTTCTAATTTAGTCCTATTATAAACTTTTCTTTGTTCTCTTTGTATCTTTATTTGAATGTATGCTTAGGAGCCGGCCCATTTTTGGTTTAGCACCTGGGTAGCGCTTACTGTTTGGTGGCTACATTTAGACACTAATCAGAAAGTGCTACCCAGGTTCTGAACCAAAAATGGGCCGGCTCCAATGCTTACAGTCTTGCTTTTTCAAATAAAGATACCAAGAGAACGAAGAAAAATTGATAATAGGAGTAAATTAGAAAGTTGCTTAAAATTGCTCTATCTGAATCATGAAAGATTAATTTTGACTACACTATTCCTTTAAGCTGATAACAACTGCAAAACAGTATCCTTAAAGGGACATAAAACACTATCGGCGAGATTACGAGTTTTGCGTTAGCCTTAAAAAGCAGTGTTAAGGGGTTTTAACGCTGCTTTTTATCTAACGCAGGTATTACAAGTTTGGCAGGTACAGGTCTAACGCTCACTTTTCTTCCGCAACTCGAGGCTACCGCAAATCCCCTTACGTCAATTGTGTATCCTATCTTTTCTATGGGATTTGCCTAACGCCGGTATTACAAGTCTTGGAAGAAGTGAGCGGTAGACCCTCTCCTGTCAAGACTTCTACTGCATTTAAAAGTCAGTAGTTAAAAGTTTTATGGGCTAACGCCGGAACATAAAACTCTTAACTAAAGTGCTAACAAGTACACTAACACCCATAAACTACCTATTAACCCCTAAACTGAGGCCCCCCACATCGCAAACACTATAATAAATATTTTTAACCCCTAATCTGCTGACCGGACATCGCCGCCATCTACATTATACTTATAAACCCCTATTCTGCTGCCCCTAACATTGCCGCAACCTACATTATATTTTTTAACCCCTAATCTGCCGCCCCCAACGTCGCCGCAACCTAACTACACTTATTAACCCCTAATCTGCCGACCGGACATTGCCGCTACTTTAATAAATGTATTAACCCCTAAACCGCCGCACTCCCGCCTCGCAAACACTAGTTAATTTTTATTACCCCTAATCTGCCTGCCCTAACATCGCCGACACCTACTTACATTTATTAACCCCTAATCTGCCACCCCCAACATCGCCGCTACTATAATAAAGTTATTAACCCATAAAACTAAGTCTAACCCTAACAACCCCTAATTTAAATATAATTTAAATACATCTAAATAAAATAACTATAATTAAATAAATTATTCCTATTTAAAACTAAATACTTACGTGTAAAATAAACCATAAGATAGCTACAATATAACGAATAGTTACATTGTAGCTTTCTTATGATTTATATTTATTTTACTGGCAACTTTGTATTTATTTTAACTAGGTAGAATATTTTAACTAGGTAGAATAGTTATTAAATACAATTACACCTAACACTACACTATCATTAAACTAATTACCTAAACTACCTACAATTAATTACAATTAAATTCAATAAACTAAATTACGAAAAAAAACACTGAAATTAAAAACAATTACAAGAAGTTTAAACTAATTACACCTAATCTAAGCCCCCTAATAAATGAACCCCCCCCCACAAAATAATAAAAAGCCCTACCCTATACTAAATTACAAATAGCCCTTAAAAGGGCCTTTTGCGGGGCATCACCCCAAAGTAATCAGCTCTTTTACCTGTAAAAAAAAGAATACAATACCCCCCAACATTACAACCCACCACCCACACACCCCTACTCTAAAACCCACCCAATATCCCCTTAAAAAAACCTAACACTACCCAATTGAAGATCACCCTACCTTGAGCCGTCTTCACCCAGCCATGCACCATTGGTCATCTGATCCGTCCAGAAGTCTTCATCCGATGGGCCAGAAGAGGACATCCAGACCGGCAGAAGTCTTCATCCTATCCGGGCAGAAGAGGACATCCGGACCGGGAAAAGGCTTCATCCAAGCGGCATCTTCTATCTTCATCCATCCGACAAGGAGCGACTCCATCTTGAAGACATCCGGCGCGGAGCATCCTTCCAGCACGACGAACTAACGACGAATGACGGTTCCTTTAAATGACATCATCCAAGATGGCATCCCTCGAATTCCGAGTGGCTGATAGGATTCTATCAGCCAATCGGAATTAAGGTAGGAAAAATCCGATTGGTTGATGCTATCAGCCAATCGAATTGAAGTTCAATCCGATTGGCTGATTTGATCAGCCAATAGAATGCGAGGTCAATTCTATTGGCTGATCCAATCAGCCAATCGGATTGAACTTCAATCCGATTGGCTGATAGCATCAACCAATCTGATTTTTCCTACCTTAATTCCAATTGGCTGATAGAATCCTATCAGCCAATCGGAATTTGAGGGACGCCATCTTGGATGATGTCATTTAAAGGAAACGTCATTCGTCATTAATTCGTCGTGCTGGAAGGATGCTCCGCGCTGGATGTCTTCAAGATGGAGTCGCTCCTCGTCGGATGGATGAAGATAGAAGATGCCGCTTGAATGAAGCCTTCTCCCGGTCCGGATGTCCTCTTCTGCCCGGATAGGATGAAGACTTCTGCTGGTCTGGATGTCCTCTTCTGGCCCATCGGATGAAGACTTCTGGACGGATCGGATGACCAATGGTGCCCGGCTGGGTGAAGACGGCTCAAGGTAGGGTGATCTTCAATGGGGTAGTGTTAGGTTTTTTTTAAGGGGGTATTGGGTGGGTTGTAGAATAGGGGTGTGTGGGTGGTGTGTTGTAATGTTGAGGGGGGTATTGTATTCTTTTTTTACAGGTAAAAGAGCTGATTACTTTGGGGCAATGCCCTGCAAAAGGCCCTTTTAAGGTATAGGGTGGGGCTTATTATTATTTTTTTGGGGGGGTTTAATTTACTAGGGGGCTTAGATTAGGTGTAATTAGTTTAAACTTGTAATTTTTTTTATTTTCAGTATTTTATTTTTTTTCCCGTAATTTAGTGTGTTTTTTTTTTGTAATTTAGTTTATTGAATTTAATTGTAATTAATTGTAAGTAGTTTAGGTAATTAGTTTAATGATAGTGTAGTGTTAGGTGTAATTGTAACTTAGGTTAGGATTTATTTTACAGGTAATTTTGTACTTATTTTAACTAGGTAGTTATTAAATAGTTAATAACTATTTAATAACTATTCTACCTAGTTAAAATAAATACAAAGTTGCCTGTAAAATAAATATAAATCATAAGATAGCTACAATGTAACTATTAGTTATATTCTAGCTATCTTATGGTTTATTTTACAGGTGAGTATTTAGTTTTAAATAGGAATAATTTATTTAATTATAGTTATTTTATTTAGATGTATTTAAATTATATTTAAATTAGGGGGATGTTAGGGTTAGACTTAGGTTTAGGGGTTAATAACTTTATTATAGTAGCAGCGACGTTGGGGTGGCAGATTAGGGGTTAATAAATGTAAGTAGGTGTCGGCGATGTTAGGGCAGGCAGATTAGGGGTTAATAAAAAATTAACTAGTGTTTGCGAGGTGGGAGTGTGGCGGTTTAGGGATTAATACATTTATTAAAGTAGCGGCGATGTCCGGTCGGCAGATTAGGGGTTAATAAGTGTAGTTAGGTTGCGGCGACGTTGGGGGGGCAGATTAGGGGTTAAAAATATACTGTAGGTGTCGGCGATGTTGGGGGCAGCAGATTAGGGGTTCATAAGTATAATGTAGGTGGCGGCGGTGTCCGGAGCGGCAGATTAGGGGTTAATAGTATAAAGCAGGTGGCGACGATGTTGGGGGCGGCGGATTAGGGATTAATAAGTGTAAGATAAGGGGTGTTTAGACTCGGGGTTCATGTTAGGGTGTTAGGTGCAGACATAAAATTAATTTCCCCATAGGAAACAATGGGGCTGCGTTAGAAGCTGGACGCTGTTTTTTTTTCAGCCAGCTCAGCCCCATTGTTTCCTATGGGGAAATCGTGCACGAGCACGTTTTAGCCAGCTTACCGCTACCGTAAGCAATGCTGGTATTACAGTGAGAAATGGAGCTAAATTTGCTCAACGCTCACTATGAGGCTAACGCAGCCATTCAGAAAACTTGTAATACCAGCGTTGGCTTAAGTGAGCGCTGGAAAAAAAAGGCTCGTTAGCAACGCATGTCTTTACCGACAAAACTCGTAATCTGGCAGTATGTTTCTTTCATGATTCAGCAAGAGCAGGCAATTAAAAAAAATAAAAAAAACCTTTCCAGTTTACTTCTATTATCAATTTTGCTTCATTCTCTTGATATCCTTTGTTGAAGTGAAGGAGTTGAAATGTACAGCTGTGAACTAGCTGAGCAAATCACCTGAACTAATAATAAGGGGCATATTAGGACAGCTACCAATAATTAGAAGTAAATTGGAAAGTTCTTTACAGTTGCACATTCTGTCTAAATCATGAAAGAAACATTTTGGGTTTTCTGTCCCAAACAACAGTCCAAAGCAAAATGAAATGTTAGGCCACAATTGAATGTATATGAACTTAAACTAAAGTCACCCAAGATATCTGTTCATCCTTCAGTCAACTCTCTAACAGGTTCAGGCTGAATACATCAGTCATGTGTAAGACCCTAGTGGGAGGGCTTAACTGCACACCTCCCCATGGTAAACTCAAATAGAAAACTGCCAGGCCTGCTTCAGAATATTGCAGAAGTATTGACTGCTAAGGCAATCAGCTTTTATTAGAAACAACAAGGTTGTCTTTTGATGATCAATTTGTCTTTGTTGGGACAAACTACTCTTCAACTAGTTTAAATGTTTCCTTTATTCTTGTGCTGCAAGCAAACAGTGATAAGGAAAATCATTTTTAAGGCAGGGGTATCAAGCTGATTGTATATGGGGGGCCACTGGTCAAGTGTTTTTCCCCCATGGGGGCCACTTGAACTGAGTGAGGGCTATGGAACTGGATATTCTAGAAACTGGAAGTGACATTTACCTGGGTAGTAGTGCATGCTATGAGCTGTAGTCCACAATAGACATACACACTGTATATTTATCTTGTGAGTGCCAAGTGAAGTGATCATTCTGAAAATGAATACAAAATGACATTTATCCCAGCAGTGCATAATGGGAGTCTACACTGGACAATGCGTGCTTGTCTTTATATGTATCTTGTGAGTGCCCATATAGATCAACTTGTTACACCTCTTAAAACAGTGAAAAAACTGGATGGAAGCAAATGAATAATTTACCTAATAAACAAGGGAGGGCCAGATTGAACTATTTTGAGGGCCACATATGGTCCCAGGGCTGGTACTTTTAGACCACTGGTTTAAGGGATATGCTTTATACTATTTTCTTCATATACCCTTCATGTTTCATTTTTTTTTAAATGCAGTAGCTATAGATATCATCAAGCAAGCTTCTCTGATTCTGATTTCATAAGATTCTTGCAGCAAGTACTCAGCCAATAATTATTGTGTAGAAAATGTTAAATACACATTTATAGTTTTTGAATTCTGTAGGTACAAGATTTGAATGTCAGATGCTCAAGACTCTGTATTTGTACCATACCTGACAGAACTCCATCCAATCCAAAATATAGTAGGAACCTTTCTGACACATTCTTATACAGAATGAGCTTATTAATGGTGGGTTAAGATGAAAGGGATAATCATTCTAAATATTGTGGATTTGCTTTTTTTTCTTAATATAAAAAAATAATAATCCCTTAAATGGAATAGTCTAGTCAAAATTTAATTTTCATGATTCAGACAGAGCATGCAATGTTAAGCAACTTTCTAATTTACTCCTATTATCAATTTTTCTTCGTTCTCTTTGTATCTTTATTTGAAAAGGCAAGAATGTAAGCTTAAGCGCTGGCCCATTTTGGTTCAGCACCTGGGTAGCGCTTGCTAATTGATTGGTGGCTACATTTAGACACCAATCAGCAAGCACTACCCAGGTGCTGAACCAACAACGGGCCGGCTCCTAAACTTGCATTCTTGCTTTTTAAATAAAGATATCAAGAGAACCAATTACAATTTATAATAGGAGTAAATTATAATGTTGCTTAAAATTGTGTGCTCTATCTGAATCATGAATCATTTTGACTAGACTATCATTTTAAGATATACAGGATGTGTTTTGTTTGAGCATTAAAAATCATATCATATCGTATCTTATCGTATCATAGGAACATTGTTTTCTGAGGGGATTTTGCCTTAATAAATGTCCCTACCTTTCGTGGGCATAGATAAGGTAAAATTGTACTGTAAGAGGTATTAAAAGTATATTTGTCACAAGAGTGATGATGCAAAAATGTATTCATTGCTTGAATTTATTTGTCCCATCCTGATGTTTACTTATTTTAAAACCCTTTATCAAAATTGCTTGGGATCAGATTTATTGGATTTCAGAATTGTTTGGATTTTAGAATATTTGCATCTTTAAAATGGGACCGTTTGGATAGGGGATGAAACCAAGTGTAAAGCACAATATCTCTATGTCATATAGGCAATACATTAAAGCTAAAGGTAGTTCTATATAATTTTTTGATACATAGTACTATCTCTAAGATAGTACAGCGCTGTAATCAGAAAGGTAATTGCTTTATATATATATATATATATATATATATATATATATATATATATATATAGTATTATTTGCATTTTAGAACAAACAAATAAAACTAAGACACAGGCAGAGAAGATTGTGATTTACAGATAGGGAAAATAGTAAATTTTGATCATTAAGAAGTTTGGATTTCAGAATAAGTTTAGATTTTGGAATTCCGGATTTGGGTATATGTACCTGTTATAATAATAATGAAAAAAGTACTTTGCACAGGCGTAAATTGAGCCATAATCTGGCTCAGTGAGGCAGTATATAGAAAATTCAGGAGTTCTGAGATACATCATTTTGCATGAATCAGTTAACCACCAGTCTTGTGAAAATAGCAAAAATAATGATAACTTGTGATTGATCTTTTTAGTTTGCGCTAAATAATATTCTGATTTAGGAAGAAGTATGCACATTTTAAATCATGCAGATTCATGTTGTGTTTTAATAAATATAAAGATGGGATTTCTGATACATGGAATTTTATTTGTTTTAAAATGGAAAACATTAGCTGACGAGCTGTAGACAAAACAGTTGGAAGCTCTATATTTTTTTTCTTCCTGGAAAAATGATCTACGAAATACATTAAGACATTTCAAGAGTGCTGTATGTCAAATATGTTTGCCTTTTATGGAATCTTGAGAAAGCAAAGTCATACAGTCCTTAAAACATCATTTAAACAAACACAAATAAACTTTATTGATTTACACAAATCTTTTATAACATGTTTTAGGTTCTGTAATCAAAGCAATATTCTTCATCACTAAAATCATTTTATTAACAAGCTTGATACATTCAAATATTGGTCCTTTTAAAGGCATATTAAACACCTTGAGAGTGTCATTTATAAACTGTTTTTTTCTGTATAGTAAAACTGTTTTGCAGTATACTTTCAATTTATTAATCTGTCCCCTTTTCCCATAATTTAACTCTGAATTTGGAGGCTTTTCAAAGCCCCTGATTTGCTTTACATAAAAGTGAGCCACCATGTTGAAAACTAGGCTTTCTTTATCAAATCTATTCTGCTGAGGAGAGTTAGAGGCAGATATAGGATCTAGTTTACTAACTGAGAGACAGGCAGAGATGGTTTTTAACTAGGGAACATTTCTGCCAGTCATCATGGCGCAAAGATTTACTTTTGCTGCTCCCTTGCTACCAATCGTGCAAGAGCAGGGCCTATCAATCAGCCTGAATGAGCAAAGTAGCGGAGAGGTAGGGTGACCATATTGCCACTTTAAAAAGGGACACATATGAAAAATAAATATGTCAGGGCTATTTTCAGGACTGTTTAAAGAAATATTTTGTATAAGAACCCTGACATATGTATTTTTCATATATGTCCCTTTTTAAAGCGCCAATTTGGTCACCCTACAAAGAGGTTAAGAAGCAGCAGTCTTATGGCCACTGCTTTTTAACCACAGAGGCTGCAAAGCAGCATCCGCTGCTTAGTACATGGAGCCCATAGTGTGCAAATGATAGCTGTGTGTGGAATATAGCAATGTTAAAGGGACATGAAACCCAACATTTTTCTTTCAAAAAGAGCATGTCATTATAAACAACTTTCAGTTGACTTCTTTTATTTAATTTGCTTTGTTATTTTGGTATCAATTGTTAAAATGCATACCTAGATAGGCTAAGGTGCTGGTAGCTAGCTGCTTATTGGTGGTTGAAAATATATGCCTCTTGTGATTGGCTCACTAGATGTGTTCAGCTAGCTCCCAGTAGTGAATTGCTGCTCCTTCAAGAAAGAATACCAAGACAATGAAGCAAAACTGATAATTGAAGTAAATTGGTAAGTTGTTTACAAATGTATGATCTGTCTGAATAATAAAATAAAGATTGTGGGTTTCATGTTCCTTTAAAGGTATTTTAATATTCACCTTAACATTGCTACATTCTACAGCCATTGTTTTCACACTATATCTATTCCTAAAGATCCTCAGCATAATTAAATAGATAAAGGAAACCTAGCATTCTACACAGTTGCACCCGTGCTTTATGGAAACTGAAACTTCACAATTATCTTTTCAATATTTAATCAACTAATACAATTCTAAATAAATACTTCTGCTTATTGTTCTCAGGGCATTCTGCCCTTTGAATACTTCATTATATCTAGCATTTAGTTTCATGATTTGTGCGATTGCATTTCTTTACAGTTCGTTCACATTACAATGAAACATGTTTCCTTTGAAAGTGTCAACTCTTAAAGGGACATTGTACTCCAAAATGTTTCCTTTTCCATCTAAAAGAGATTATTTTAAAATGTATTATAGGTTGTTTGTTTTTTTCCTGTGTTAAACAAACCAGCCTTTTTTTGTGGTAGTTGTCCCTGTCAACCAGTAGTATAAGAATCATATGTATTAGGTGTAAACAAACATGCATTTCCTGTTACTTTCACTTTAAACTTAAAAAATGTTTTGTTTAATTTTTTTCATGCAAAAAATGTTTAAGTGCTACCCTTTTATATACACAATAAAAAAAGAGGTATATGTCTCTTTAAAGACCTGTGTTATTTTTGTGAATTGAATAACGGAACAGACAGTATATAACTGAAACTTTATGATGCACATTGTACATTTTGTTTTTTTCATCCAGCCCACACATCATCTACCTATCTCAGAGTGTTCTGTCTGGAAGCAACCATCTCTGTATGGCACGTGTTTGCCATGAAATTGCTCATGCCTGGTTCGGATTGGTAATCGGTGCACGTGATTGGACAGAAGAATGGATAAGTGAAGGATTTGCCACCCACTTGGAAGATGTATTTTTATCAAAAGCTCAAAAGGTAATGTTTCATTTATATAAAGAAATAAATAAATAACCAGTATAGGGCAAGATTACAAGTGATGCACAACGGACTTTGCGATAGAGCGACGACAATTTTTCTTCCACTGATATTACAATTCGGGAGAAATCGCCATTGCGTCGCACAATAGTCCTTTCCGCTTCAATCCATACCTCAATCTAAGAGCTCTGGTAAAGTGTATTCCGTGAAAAAAAAAGTTGCACAAAACACAACAAAAATACATTACGAAGATAGGAAAAGAGTAGCAATATAATAAGGTACTGTAAAATAAGCACAGGAATAACTGTAAAAACAGTAAAAACTACATAAAAATAACACAAGAAAACAAAAGGTTATATAAATGTATGCCCTAATTTGAGTGAAAGCTTTGATATGATGAGAGTATCTAACCACCTCTACCGCTCCTGAGAGCTTCTCCCCACATGCTGATTACAGCAGCACAGGAACAGGACGGGGTTAAAACGGTCGCTAAAAAGCATGCAAAAATAGTTAACCCTTAGCACGCCTGCGCTACTGGTGAATGCTAACAAGATTTTAGCACAGGTTAGAGAAATAGACTGTTTATTGCTCAGCAGTAGCAGAGCACTAGAGCCAACCATGCAAAGTTAAACATACTTAAATAGAAATTTAAAAAGTGCCCAAAAGTTCTAAAAACTGCTTATATAAGGTGTAGGGTGTATGAATGTATGTTCCCAGACTATGTGAATCATGTGTACATGTTCATATTAATAGCCAGTGGGCTATGCTTGTGCAAAGTACTTAACTCACAGTACCTTTTCCACTGTTCATACCTGAGCTGCAGCACTCTTCTTCCAGTAGACAAGCCAAGGCAGTGAAGTACAATACAAAGGATCTATCACATTTAACATCATTCTACAACCCAGGTGATTGCTGGATATGTCCATATTTGACCTGGGGAAGGCCCTGGATCCCACAAGGAGCAGCACATGCTGCAGACCAGAGAATAGGAGAATAACCACCTGGGAGGCTTGTGACATTTCACGCTGGGAAAATATCTTTTACTGCCTGGCTGATAACTCCTTGTCTACCCCTCTGTCTGACAGGGCACTGTTATGTGGAAATGGGCATCAGATTGGTTAGAAACTTTCACTTCACTTTATCAAGGAGGCAAAGTAAATGAATGAGGGGAAGCAAGAGGGTTTTAAAGCTCTGGTATATTGGGGTGTTTTTTGCTTCTTCCTAGTGGTCATGAGTGAAATTCCCACACGATGATTTGTGGACTCTCACCATCTGTTGAAAGAAAATAGGTAGGTGAATTAAAATCTTTTACAGAGTGAAGATAAAAAATAAAAGATTTTTGTATCCTGTTCTCCTTTGAACATTAATATTCTTCTTTATGATTGCAAGTACTGTGTTTATTAAAGGGTCAGGAAACCCCAACATTTTCTTTCATTATTTGGGCAGAACATACAATTTTAAACATCTTTCACATTTACTTCCATTATCAAAATTGTTTCATTCTCTTGTTATTCTTTGCTGAATGAATAGCATTGCACAACTGGCAGCAAGATGAACACATCTAGTTAGCCAATCACAAGAGACAATTATGTGCAGGAACCCATTAGCAGCTAGCTCCCACTAGTGTAGGATATGTGCCTATTTGTTTTTCAAAAAGGGATAGCAAGAGAATGAAGCATATTTGAAAATAGAAGTGAATTTAAAAGTGTCTTAAAGGGACAGTGTAGTGAAAAATAGAATCATGATATAATAGTTTAACTATAAATAAAGCCTTTTTCAATGTGTCTCATGTATTAAATACGTATCGTTTTATAAATATCTATTGTCGAAATTTTAACTATTTCCAAACCCACTGAGTTGTCCGCTGTTACGGATTTACAATCCTGGTTGACAACTGCAGTTGGAAGATGGCGACTGCAAGACTCAATGCGCTTGCGTGAGTTAGCGCAACGTCATCGCATACGTCATTGCATGCGTTTTATTGAGTCTATTGTCGTTCATGTCGGCTTCTGTGCCGCTATATGCGCATGCGAGACTAACCTGATCCTATTGCTCATGCGTGGAATGACGATAATGTATTTTAATTTTATGCGCATACTCGCCATCCGATTGGCAAGTATGTTAGACCATAGATGGCCCACATTTGAGGGCTGGATTACGTGATGTAATGAGGATAAAATAAATCATTACTTTACTGATAAAGGGAGCTTTGTTTCTGAAACAAAAAAGGTACACTACATTGTTTAGATAATTGCAATGCTAAATCTTTGTTCCAATTTGAATAGCAAAACCAAAAGTTAGTAATCCCTTAAAATCACAAGCTCTATCTGAATCATGAAACTTTAATTTTGATTTTCCTATCCCTTAAAGTCTCCATTGCACTTATTTTGGCTCACAATAAATATTCTAATAGTGAGCCCATTAATCAAATATTTTATTAGCACACTTATTAACTGAATTAACTGAATTTCAGCAATCCATTAATTATATCAAAATTATTAAGCTTAGTTATCAGTTTATATATTTCAATGCCGCAGTTGGCATATGATCTCCTATTAAGATTGCAGATTTTAATGTGTGATCTCTTTTTGCATGAACTGCAATAGTAACTGTTTGTAATCACTCTTGCTGCAAACACTGCATTATGGTATGTTTTAATACTATTTACAACCAGTGTTTTATACTTTTCCTTTTTTACGTAATAATCCTGCCCTCATTTGGGATTGACGCTACCGAACAGTCAATCTTATGGCGTTGCACAGTATAAAAGGTTGTGCAGAAGGTGACACATATGTGTACTGTGTACTTACTGTTGCCTTATTGAACATATTTACAAAACATTGCATAGGAAATGATTATACATGTATCCTACAGGTAAGTCATACAAATTAGAGGACCTATCAGTGATCACTCTACTAGAGCAGTGTTACCTGATCTTCATTGCAGCCCCACCACCTATTTGTGATGGTTTTGTGGACTTCGCTGCATTGGTATTAGATGTCCCATGGGATGATTTGTAGATTCTCACCACAATTTGAAAAGAATTACATTTTTTGCTTACTGTATAAATGTATATCTTTGATAATGGTGAGAGTCCACCATCCTACCATTTTTATTATTATCTTCATTTGGAGGAAAATCCTGTTTTGCAATCCATTTGCCCTGCTCTTTTCTTGTTTTCTAGCTTTCCTTCTCTGCTTACCTATATATATAATTAAGGAATGCTGGGACATGATGTGGAGTAAAGCTCTGCAATGTAGAGGTGTTTTGTCTCCTCTTGTTGGACAGGAATATCTCACATGTGAGGTTTTGTGGACTCTCACCCTCATGAAAGAAATAGATGTATCAGGTAAGTATACATTTTTTTTTATATTAAACACTTAAAGAGACAGTAAACGTGCAACATGTCACATAGTTCTGCATTATGTGCAGAATAATGTAACATAAGGATATCCTTTTGTTTCAAATTTTAACTAGTTACTCACAGGCTCACTGTCTAATCACAGTGAGCCCAATCGCACCATTCAACTACATGTAGCACGCTCCTGCGCTAGGTAAAGCAGTTGACATCTTTACCTGAGCCAGTAAAGCGCTAGTTAAAAAAAAACAAAAAACTGCTGCATTGAGGAGAATGGCTTTGCTTGCAAGGTAAGTATAGTTTTAGATGCCAAATTAGGTATTTCGAAATAAAAAATTAAAACAAAATTCTATCCTTTGGGTACATAATTCTGTGATATAGGGGGAAACATATTTTTGCTGTTGAATAGTGTAGTGACGATGTCGGATCTCTATAAAACTCATCAGTCATATGTCTTTCTTTATGTCGCTGGGAAACAGTATATAACAATCATTATTTTGGCCTATTCAATATGCTACAAAATTCAATACATTAAGCAAATAGCCACTAATTACGTGTATTGATGTTAGTTACATCTAAAGGCTTGTTTTTAATAAATAGCTAAACATGGATCTATCACAGCTCCTTATGAAATATTCCATTAATAATGATATGACAACAAACTTAAATATAACCGTAGAAATCAATCTCACATGGCTTGTGTTTAGCAGAACAGAGGATGAAAAGAATATGTTTTCTAAATGTTTAGGGATGGAGGAGGGGAAATAGGCTGGAGCAAAGCAGCTGTATTCTGCTACCCTGCTACTTCAAACAGAAAGTTATCTGATGTGTGCAGTGCAATAACCATCACAACTTATTCTTACATTAAACAAATACATATACAGACTGTTGTCTTTCTTTTATCTGTACGTATTTGTTTTACAAAAAAAGGGTTGTTAATTCCTCTCCTCCTTTGTCATCCCCTTGAACCCCTTTAGCATGTAAGCTTAGGAACCCAGCTGTTTGTAGATGAGATTCATGAGAGGTAATTTCCAACAGTCCAACTCTTGGCAGGGCCCTCTACCAATTTTTCTCCTATAAATGCAATATTTGCATATTATTCCTATGTTTATAGTGCTGCGGAATCTAACTGATAATACTAATAATATATATATCATCTTCTCTCCAAATATGCAATTAAAAGTAAAATCATGATGCAATTTTATCATTAGCAGCTTTGCGCAACCAACATTGCTAGATTAATTTACTTTATAACATTTAAACCTCTAAATTTCTGCCTGTTTCAAATGCTCTATTGACAGCCTCTTAATCACATGCTTTTGTATTTGCTTTTCACAACAGAAGACTGCTAGTTCATGTGGACCATATAGATAACAATTTGTTAACGCCTGGGAAGTTATTTAAGATTTAGCACAACGCAATACTAAATGCAGCTCAATAGATTTTAAATAGTCACAGTCATGTGATTAGAGGGCTGCCAGAAGATGCTTAGATACAAGGAAAAAATATATTAATATAACTGTGTTGGTTATGCAAAACTGGGGAATGGGTAATAAAGGGATTATTTATCTTTTAAAAAAATAAAAATTCTATTGTAGACTGTCCCTTTAACTAGTTATTCTGCTAGAGGAGCCTCTGAGCTTTCTGCTTTGTCTTGTGAACCTCTTTTTCTGATTTTCATCAGTACAAGGCTATTATGAGAAACGTTATTGGCAGATATAGTCATTACTAAAAATACTGCACCTTCATCTACATTCAACCTTTCATTTAGTCTATGCGAATTAGAGGACATTATGACAAAGGAAATTAAACAGAAAGTAGAACTTATGTTTATGCAAAAATACATAGATTTGAATATGGTACCTACGGGTTTACGACTAAAGAACAATTGTACATTGGAACTAGACCAAGACCATGCTGATAAATGGTATGGTATTTTTGAAAGGGCCTCTATTAATCTCATGAAAGTAATCATGAAAGCAAGGACTAGATCGCTTGAAAATTAACATTAAGATTATTTATTTAAAGCAAGACAACCCAAAATAATTAAAAACATCAAAGAATTAAGCTCTAATATCAATAATGGAAAATGGAAAAAGTTGGAAAGAGATGAGGGCGACTATGCAATAGTTAAAAAGTCCTGGTGAACCAACTACCATTGTGAATGAGAATTTAGAGTCAATTGAAATAGACTCCACCAAAACAATGACTATCCCACAGAAAATTCTTTCTTATTCTTTGTTTAATTGAACATCACTCAGATTAAATATACCACAATTGGTCTCGTTGGGTGTTATTTTTGTCTTTTGTGACTTTTTATTATTTCTTCTTCCTCCTCTACAACCTCTATTCTTCTTTTCCTCTGATTTTCCTTTCTTTTTTGGTTTTCTATTTGCAACTTGATGTACCCAGTGTTTGAGAGCCCACCTCTAAAAAAGTATCCTGTGAATCTGTAGAATCTTGATTCATCGGGGTTCATATTTATTATGTACAGGTATATCCCAATTGGATTCTTTAGAGTGATTTGTTCCTGAGTTATATTTTGCCCAGTTTCTACCCTCTCTATACCCTTCTCTGTTTTGATATTGGGTTAAACTCTATTTTGGTAAGCTGTTCTGTTATGATAATTATCATGGTCATGATAATAATAATGACCACAATAATTATTCCTCTCTGTATTTCTCGCTCTCCAATTGTTTTCATATCTTCTGTTTATTCTATATCTCCCATTGTCCCTCTGATCATATTTATTACCTCCCCCGTACCATCCCTCTCTCCTTTCCATTCTATTTTATTTGAAATGTTTGCATGATTCCTAGGTGTTCGACTGTTATATGTGTCCCAATTTGATTTTGGTAGATTTTCCCATTTTGTATTCTCTTTCTTAAAAAAGAAGAAATGTTTTAAGCAAAGGTCTTTCATTTGCACCCACAAGTAGACTCAATAAATTTGAAACTATGATTAATATAAATCAATTTGTTAGGAAGTTAAAGGGACAGTTCACGTCTCCTATTAAATTGTTCCCAATTAACCATTTACATACTTGCACTGCAATACATAAAACGAATTTTACCTGTGATTACATGCACAAATAGCAAAGCCACCAACCTCATAATAAAAAAAAACAACATTTTTATTTCTTGATTCAGATAGAGAATACACTTTTAAAGAACTTTCCAATTGACTTTTATTATCTCATGTGTTTTCATCTCTTGGTATCCTTTGTTGAAAATCATATCTAGATAGACTCAGGAGCTGGAAGTTAGCTGCTGATTGGTGGCTGCATATATGTACCTCTTATCATTGGCTTACTGATGTGTTCAGCTAGTTCCAATAGTGCATTACTGCTACTTTAATAAAGGATACCAAAAAACAAAGCAAGATGGATAATAGAAGTAAATTGGAAAGTTGTTAAGTATTTTATGTTCTATCTGAATAATGAAAGAAATATTTTGGGTTTCATGTCCCTTTAATGGTTATCAATATAATGTAATACCTTTTTAGGTTCTATATAAGCTATATGAGTCAAATAATTTAGTATATTAAGTCAGGGGTAGTAAGGTTTTTGTGATAGTGTGCACCCAAAAACAAATTTTCCCTGCTACCTTTGTCCATGCTACCTTTTTTAATTTTAAGGTGTATTAAAGAAACAGTAAAGCCCGTAAAGTACATTGATTTAATGCTTATATTGCCTGTAACACACAGTAACAACAGTGCATTAGTTTTACTCATAAATTGCCAGTAATACACAACTTAAAGGGACAGTAAACATCAGAATTTTTGTTGTTTACAAAGGTAGATAATCCCTTTATTAACCATTCCCCAGTTTTGCATAACCAACACAGTTATATTAATATACATTTTACCTCTGTGATTACCTTGTATCTAAGCCTCTGCAAACTGCCCCCTTATTTCAGTTCTTTTAACAGACTTGCATTTTTAGCCAATCAGTGCTGACTCCTAGGAGCTTCACGTGCCTGAGCTCAATGTTATCTATGTGAAACACATGAACTAACGCCCTCTAGTGGTGAAAAACTGTCAAAATGCTTTCAGATTAGAGGTGGCCTTCAAGGTCTAAGAAATTAACATATGAACCTCCTAGGTTTAGCTTTCTACTAAGAATACCAAGAGAACAAAGCAAAATTGGTAATAAAAGGTAATTGGAAAGTTGTTTAAAATTACATGCCCTATTTAAATCATGAAAGTTTTTTTTTTTACTTGAATGTCGCTTTAATGAATATTACCCACACTGCACAGTGATCTCCCACATTGCCAATACACATAGTGCAAGTATTAAACACTTATATTGCCAAAAATACATTTGGGGGAAAGATTTAATACCAAGAGAACAAAGCAAAATTGGTGATAAAAGAAAATTGGAAAATTGTTTAAAATTGCATGCCCTATCTGAATCATGAAAATTTATTTTGGATTATAATAATATTGAATATATCGATATCTGTAACATAACAGCAACTAGAATGAATGTGTATTTCATTAAACAGCTCACCCAGAAAGAAGCAAATGAGCAGCAAGAGTTAAAAGCATTGCTTCGATGCCGTCGTCTAAAAGATGAATTAAGGAATACAGAAGAAGAACTGCAAGTATTGAGGTATGCATTTATTCATTGGCAACTGCTACTTTGCAAGTAATATTACTCTGTAATTGTTGGAGACATTCCATCCACTACAAAGAATTAGAAAGCACGGTGGCACAAGCAGTTATTAATTATCTAAAAAAAATATAGCTATTAAGTTACAGAGAAAACAACTTTTTTATGCCAATCAATTAAACCTTCTTTTGAAATAAAAGCATTAAAAGGTCATTTTACTCAAAAATGTCTTATAATGCATATGAAAGAAAACTGTTAAATGTGCTGAAGTATTTTATGCCTGAAAAAGTTCCTTCCCTAGTAAAAATACATTATGGGATAGATTATAAATTGAGCGCAAAATATAGATTCCGCGAAAGCAATATTTGCACTCAACTTAGTAATACCAACGCATACAAATGTGTGCACGCTTCCATAAGCTCCAATGGGAGCCTCGTTTACATGCCGTGAGATATGGCATGAGAACTAGCACAGTGAAGGGGGTAAGTCGCCCAGCGATGGGCAGCAAATATAAATATATGTGTATGAATATATACATATATATTTTTGTGTTTATATGTGTATATACACATATTAACATATAAATATATTGAAGATAAGCCTATACATATACTGGGCCGTTCAGGCACCCTGTGCGGGCTACTCCCGTGGCGCACCCAACCCCCCCCCCATGTTCAGGCCAAGATATATAAATATGCCTGACAAAGCACCCTCCTGTTTAAAAGTGTGACACACATCAAAATTAAAATGTGTTTAAATTTTTTTCCCTTTAATATAACAATTTTCTTAATTAAAAGTATATGAGAATTGGAAGTGCTGTGGACAATCATTGTGAAATATTTTGTTTGGGGTCTAGGCAGTATCCCCTGTCTATACGAGCACTTCATCTCTAGTGTGCTGTACCAATTGGACTGTCTCTTCTGTCTCTTTCCTGAGCCTCTCTCCTTGCTCGTCACTGACAGAGTGACATTCCCGCCACTCACTACTGCCTCTGAGTCTGAGTGCGGACTGCACGACATCACGTGATATGGATGAGGCCCCCCAACCCCACAAAACAAATGTGGCGCTGCGTGAGACCACTACGCTACGCTCACACCCCAAGTCCTCTACCACTGTACTAAGTGTTACACTTGAGCGTGCATTGCACTCGCCGCCGCAGCCCCGTCCCTCCCCCCCACCGCCCTCTTTAATAATAATAATGAAAAAAAAATTAATTTCTTTCCTAAGATATGGTGAGTCCACAGCTTGAGTAATTACTGTTGGGAATATCACTCCTGGCCAGCAGGAGGAGGCAAAGAGCACCACAGTTAAACTGCTAAGTATTACTAGTCATTCTCTTTGCCTTCGGTGCATGGAGGAGGTGAAGTTTAGGTGTCTGAAGAAAAATTTTGATTTAATCTACAAGCAAGTTTTGGGGTATAGCCGTAGTTCACGTCATTCCTTGCAGTCAGGTAGTGGTGGCTTTAAAGCAGTTAGGAACTTGTAAAGAGGTACTTACTGAATTTTCCTAACAATTGCTGCCCTAGTTTAGAAAGCCAGAGTTGGCTACTCTGTTCTTTCTTTTTCAAAGGTCTCTGTGAGGAACTGTGTCCTCTCATACCTTGTAACTGTCTACATGCCGGACAGCGGAGCAGGCAAGTGCTTTTTTTTCCAGTTGAGGAGACCATGCACTTAACAAATTAAAAGACACTGCTTTTTATTGGGACATAGATAATCCTGTTGTATGGGTTACACTGGGGCATGAAGCAGGCACTGTAGCATGTGTGAGACTAACATTTAAACTCTTTTAAAAAGAAAGTGTAAAATGTTTTTATTAGGCTTTAATTTCTGACACATATTTACTTGATAAAACAATACAAGTTTAAATTGAAAGTAAGGCTGAATTTTCTATTTCAGCAGCTTATTCATTTCCCCTTTGCTTTAAAATAAAATGATGCAACATTTTAAACGGTCAGGTTTGAAAAAACAGTTATTTCTTGTACTCAGTGTACCAAGAAGTAGTGCTTCTCTGTGTCGCAGCAGTAATTTGAGCTTGGCAGTTGCGGTTACATGACCGGCTTTACTTCATATCGTTTCTGAGGAAAAAAGTTGTTTTTCTCCATTTCTTGGTGATCCGGTCTTAATTGGTAGCGGTAAGGCACCTCCATAATTGAGGTGTGGGGTTACCTGAGGGGTATTTTAGAAGTTTATTTGATGTTTATTAAATGTTTTTTCTTAACTTTTCTCACATAATTTTAGCTGGGGTTCGATCATAATATGGAATAAAATTTAAATTGTATTTTTTCCTTGGCTTATTTGAATTGAATATTAAAATCTTTTAAACTTATCGGTACAAGTTTATCTACTAATGTCTCTCAGGATGATGCTGTTAAAATAATACCTCAGCTTTCTCCTGCTACGTTCCAAGCCTCGATGGTGTCACATGCAGTGCCCTGTGGTTCCTCTATAACTCCTAGTGGAGTTTATTTAAAAGCAGAAATTGCTGCCCAGGTATCTTCAGCGGTATCTGCGGCATTAGCTGCCATTCCCAGATTACAGGGAAAACACAAGAGAAAATCTAGAAATTCAGAAAGTAAGGTGCCTGTCCTCAGTTCTGCTTCCCAAGTTGCCATTTCTCATAAGTCTCATGAGGAAGATACATCTGGACTTTCTGAGGGTGAAATCTCAGATTCAGACAGTATAAATCCTTCTTCTGAGAGGTGGTATCCTTAATATTTAAGCTTGAACACCTTTGTGTATTGTTAAAGGAGGTTTTAGCTACTTTAGATGACTCTGATACCCCTGTCCTTGTCACTCCTAAGAAATCTAGTAAACTTAATAGTTTCTTTGATGAACCTTCCACTTTGGAGGATTTTCCTGTGCCGGACCGTGCTAGGGAGATTATCTCACAGGAATGGGAGAAACCAGGGGTGTCTTTTTCCCCATCTCCCATTTTTAAGAAAATGTTTCCTGTCGAGGACTCCATTAAAGACCATTGGTATACTGTACCCAAAGTTGAAGGGCCATTTCCTCTCTGGCTAAGAGAACCACTATTCCTATTGAGGATAGCTGCTCTTTTAAGGCTTATTTGAAAAATATTTATGTTCATAAAGCTCTCCAATGGCAACCTGCGGTGTGTATTGCCACCGTGACTGGTGCGGCAGCTTATTGGTTTGACGCCTTGTCTGATTCTCTTCAAATAGAGACTTCCTTGGATGAAATTCAAGATAGGATTAAAGCTCTTAAGTTGGCCAATTCCTTTATTGCAGATGCCATTTTACAGGTTATTAGACTAGGAGCTAAAACTTCTAGTTTCGCTGTCCTAGCCCACAGAGCGTTATGGTTGAAATCCTGGTCTGCGAATGTTTCCTCTAAAGTCAAGCTTCTGGCGATTCCTTACAAGGGCAAAACCTTGTAGACCCTTTGGACTCGGGAGGAGTCTGCTCTTCCCATCAACATCTTGGAGTTGAGGGTGATTTACAATGCTCTATTGGCTTGGCCTCAGTTGTCCTCAGCCCAGTTTATCAGGTTCCAGTCAGACAACATAACCTCCGTGGCTTACATCAATCACCAGGGAGGAACTCGGAGTTCCTTAGCCATGAAGAAGGTTACTCGGATTCTTCAGTGGGCAGAGACCCACAATTGCTGTCTATCTGCTATCCACATTCCAAGAGTAGACAACTGGGAAGCGGATTTTCTGAGCAGACAGACTTTTTATCCCAGTGAGTGGGAACTCCATCGGGAGGTGTTTTCCAGCTTAGTCCTCAAATGGGGGGTGCTGGAGTTAGATCTGATGGCATCCCATCAGAACACCAAGCTTCCAAGGTATGGTTCAAGGTCAAGAGATCCACAGGCCGTTCTGATAGATGCTCTGGCGGTTCCTTGGTTGACATATATGTTTCCTCCGTTTGCTCTCCTTCCACGAGTCATTGCTCGTATCAAACAGGCGAGGGCGTCAGTGATTCTAATAGCCCCTGCGTGGCCTCACAGGTTTGCAGACCTAGTGGAGATGTCATCTCTCCAATCTTGGAAACTACCTCTGAGGAAGGACCTCCTGATTCAGGGTCCCTTCCTTCATCCAAATCTCGTTTCTCTGAAGCTGATTGCTTGGAGATTGAACGCTTAATTCTTGCAAGCCTGTTACTAGAAAGATTTATTATAAGATATGGCATAAATATCTTTATTGGTGTGAATCCAAGGGCTACTCTTGGAGTAGAATTAGAATTCCTAGAATTCTATCTTTTCTTCAGAAAGGCCTGGAAAAGGGATTGTCAGTCAGTACCTGAAGGGTCAGATTTCTGCGTTATCAGTTTTACTACATAAACGTTTGGCGGATGTGCCAGATGTGCAATCTTTTTAAATCAGGCCTGTCTTTAAGCCTGTTGCTCCTCCTTGGAGCCTTAACCTTATTCTTAATGTTTTACAGCTGGCTCCATTTGAGCCGTTGCATTCTATAGACTTTAAGTTATCTTGGAAGGTTTTGTTTCTTGTTGCTATCTCTTCTGCTCAAAGAGTCTCGGAACTCTCAGCTCTACAGTGTGATTCCCCTTATCTTATTTTTTATGCCAATAAGGCGGTTCTTCGTACTAAGGTAGGTTTCCTTCCTAAGGTTTTTTCTAATAGAAATATCAATCTGGAAATTGTTGTTCCCTCTCTGTGTCCTAATCCTTCTTCTTCCAAAGAATGTTTGTTACACAATTTGGATGTTGTACGTGCTCTTAAATTCTACTTACAGGCGAATAAAGGATTTTCGCCAGTCCTCTGCCCTCTTTGTCTGTTTCTCTGGGAAACGTAAAGGTCAGAAAGCTGCTGCTACTACTCTTTCTTTTTGGTTACAAAGTATAATTTGTTTCGCTTATGAGACTGACGGACAGCAGCCTCCTGAGTGAATTATGGCTCATTCCACAAGAGCTGTTTCCTCTTCTTGGGCTTTCAAAAATGAAGCTTCTGTGGAATAAGTTTGCAAGGCTGCAACTTGGTTTTCTCTACGTGCTTTTTCCAAATTTGATATGTTTGCCTCGGCTGAGGCTTCTTTTGGGAGAAAGGTTCTTCAAGCGGTGGTGCCTTCTGTTTAGGACTGCCTGTCTTGTCCCTCCCTATTTATCTGTGTCCCCTAGCTTGGGTATTGGTTCCCAACATTAATTACTCAAGCCGTGAACTCACCATATCTTACCTGATAAATTTATTTATTTCCGGATATGGTGAGTCCACAGTTGTTCTTTTTTACTATAACCTCAGGTACCTCTACACCTTGTGTTACTCCTTTTTCTCCATTTCCGTTTGGTGGAATGACTGGGGGTTGTGGGTAAGGGAGTGATACTTGGCAGTTTAACTGTGGTGCTCTTGGCCTCCTCCTGCTGGCCAGGAGTGATATTCCCAACAGTAATTACTCAAGTTGTGGACTTACCATATCCGGAAATAAATAAATGTATCAGGTAAGCTGCATAAATTTAGTTTTTTTGTTTTTAAAAAAAAAAAAAAAAAACTACCTTCAGCCTTGCTGCGGTCTGCAATGTAGGCGCCCTATGGGGTGTTGCACCCTGTGCAACCACACAGGTCACACACCCCAAAGGCCAGCCCTGTACATATATATTTACTGGGAACACATAGTCCCCATAGACTGCAATGTAAAGGCACTTTTCAGTGCAGTTTTCTTTTCTATCTCCCCGGAACCGCCAACTTTAGCCCCCAGAAACGGCTTAGTGCATTTTTTTTAAATTCTACATTTATTTATTTTTTAATAGGGACCTCGTGTTATTTTGGGTGCAATTTTGGGGGCATTTAAAAAATTAACCAGAATTCTGACCTCTGGTTAATTTTTTGAGCTCTAATTGCAACCACAAGCTTGCGGTAGCAATAACCAGACACTTGTAATGGCTGGTTATTTATCGCATGCTCATAAACGGACAAATTTGTCAGTTTGCTAGCACACCACATGTAATGTTGCCCTAATATGTTAATAAATGCTAATTTTAATCATGTATTCAAAGCAAAGAATAGCCTGAGAATAATATACATATATATTTTTTGAATTATATTAGTAAAGTTTTAGTGTCCTTAAAGCAATTAATGAGTGCCACCAAGTTGTTTCCATCTCTTTTTATGCCAATTAGGGACAGTTGTTAATTGATCATTAGAGTGTGCAGCCAATGACTATATGGAATATATCAGTGTTAAGTCTGGAGTCATAATTAAGTTATATTATAAAAAAAAGGGACAACATAAAAAAGATTTCTGAAAAGTTTCTTTTACTACATATAAGTAAAATTTTATTTTATAACCTCAAAATGTTAATATTTCTTTACCCCCTTTAACCAATCCAATGTCGATCTGTCATTCTGTGCAAGTTCCAGCATACCGCATAATGTAGATCTACTTTGGAACTATTTGCTGCCCTTGCAGTCTCGGTTGTCACTTGACTTGCTGTTTGTGGGCTGCGGGCATCTGCATCTCGCTTATCGTGCCACTTACCATATGAAGCCTGATTGCCCAATCATTACAGACAGTGACACTGTCTTTGTCACTGTCTGTAAGAATCATTCATTGATGCCGGTGGGAGGAGTGGGAGGGAAGAAGGGAGGCGAGTGGGCGGTCCAGTGGAGGAGGAGGAGGAGAGAGAGGAAGGGTTCCCTAGACTACAGGAAAAAAGGGTTTGGAAGGAAGAGGGAGGGATGAGGCCCTACAGAAAAACAAAAATTGGTTTGAGTGGGAGGTGGGGAGGATAAGGGGGGAAGCCTACACTACAGAAAAAAATGTATACTAAATAAAATGAAACAAAAATGTACTAATGTGTTACTGCCAGTAACAAAGATGGCAGTAAACAGCGTGAGAAAGGTGGTTAGAGAGCTGTTGGGGGGGGATCAGGAAGGTGGGAGGAATGAACCCTTCACTACACAAAAAAAAATCTACTTAGATATTAAACAAACAAAAAAAGCCCTAACCTGTGTAGTGGCAAATTGGCTGTAAGTACGTAAGATGGTGGTGACCAGTGGAGGGGAGGCAGCAGAGCTGTTCTGGAGGGATGGGGGGGGCAATAACTTAACTACAGCAAATATTACCATCGACAGCTAACTGATTAACCCCTTCACTGCCAGGAAATTTAGAAATGTGGTGCACAGCTGCAGTTAACAGCCTTTTACCAAAAACCTAAGGCAAAGCCATACATGCCTGCTATTTCTGAACAGAACACAGCAACCATTTGTTATATGAAAAAAAACACAGTAGATGTGTGTAAATAATTCAGCTAGAAACCCAAGGTTTGTGAAAAAGTTAACAATTTTTTTATATGATCATATTTGGCAGCCAAGTAGTAGCATCTAATGGCCTAGATCAGTACCTTGTGTTGTCTAATTTATAATATATATATATATACAGTTTTGGAGGTTAATTTTGAGAATTTGGGCACTTTTTCTATGGCATATGAGAATTAGCCCATTGCATAATTTTAGACAAAGCTGCAGAAAAAGAACTTAAAATAATAAAATAAAGATATATACGTTTAGTCTTAGCTGAATCAGAGGATGCCAATGAACAAATTTTAGGATTTTTTTTCCTACAGTTACAAAGCTACAAGTTTGTGTGGCAATGGACCTTCTTTCATACAGGTGGTGAGAGTCCACAGTCCTTTACTCTTGGGAATTACTCTTCTCTACCACTAGGAGGAGGCAAAAATTCCCAAACCCCAAAAGCTATATAAAACCCCTAAGATAGAACACATACCTCAATATTTACTTTGTCTCCGTTGGAGGTGGTTGAAGAATGAAGATGTGCATTTGATTTTTCAGTGAGAGGGGTTTCTCCTCAGAGTACAGTACTTGTCAGAGGGATATATTTGGTATGGTTTATGATTCTTTTTTTCACCTCATGGGACATTTTTCATAAACCCTCTATAATTGGTCGCAGGGACTTCTCTTTTGCCTCCCTTTATGGATCTACAATATACTCCTATTCCTTAACATCTGCTGATATGTTTCAGTGGTTTGGCTGCCTGCTGATTGATTGCTAGTGGACAAGTGTCTATTGTATAACTTTTTAGCATATATAGCCCTGGGAAAGGATCCTTTTCACTATGCCCTTGCTGTTATGCGCGTGTCAGACTCTGGTTTTCGCGCTTCGGGGGTTGCGCACATTGGGTTTACGCTTGTTGGATTAGCACACATTCTTTTAGACTGCTATAGTTTCTCCCGCACGTCCCTTTAGTTTTCATATAGTTTACCTGTGGGTTAGTGCACATTCGCACAGTTATGCGCGAGTCGGGTTTTCGGCTTGCAAAATCTACTTTTTAGTTCTCATCTTTTTGGTGCGCACTCAGATGTAATGTTTATTCCTCCTGTTTTATTTTACAGTTCCGCTTAGTGCACATTGTACCTGTGACTTTTTTGTGTAAAAGCTGCTTAAGAGGGGGTAAGTGGTTTCCATTCTCACTAGCTTTTTAAGGGAGTTTTATAGTGTGTATTGCCTTGCTTTGCCATATGCTATAATGGGGCAGCAGAATTCTGTCTCTAAATTTACCCAAGAAACTGTCTTCTGAACACCTTTCTACCATTATTAGGTGTGCTTATTGTAAGAGAGCTGCAGTACCTTCTCCAGCTCATTTATGTGGCTCATGTTTAGATTTGTTAATTGAATCAGACCAATCTAATGTTGTTTCTCTCGGTACTAATGCACCCACTGTTTGTTCATTACAGAAGGTATTGCCTCCCACCATATAATATTTTATCAAGGCTGTTGTTTATGAAGAGTTGGCTGCTCTCCCAACTTAAAACAGGCGTAAAAAGGTCAGTTCAGATTTTACCTTCCACAAGTGCTATGTGCTCTGAGACCAGGGATACTGTTTAATCTTCAGATGGCAAAATTTTCTCATCTGATGTTGAACCTGATATTTCCTTTTTTTTTGTTTCATTTGAACATATTCATTCTCTTTTAAAGGAGGTCTTAATTACTTTAGGGGTTAAAGATTTTGAAGTTTCTGATGATAAGCCTTGTAATCATTGAAATACCTTTTTTTAAGACTGTTGTTAATCTCCCTGAAATTTTGCCTGTGCATGATGCTTTCTTTGACATGATCTCTATGTAATGTTCTAAGCCAGAAATAATTTTTCTTTCTAATGGTAGTAAAAGTCCAGAGATCCTTACTCTTGGGAATTACATCACCTGGCCACCAGGAGGAGGTTAAAACACCCTACCAGAGCTTTTCATATATCCCTCCTACTTCCCCTTCTCTCTCAGTAGATCTTTGCCTCGGCAGATGTTAGAAGAATTTTCTAATATTACGGATTACCCTCAGTGAATAGTTCCCTGAAAAGAGGGTCATTATCTAAGGAGCTGGTGCAATATAATTCTTTGAGTAAAGTCTTTGCATGCAGTAGGTCACTTGTGTTGCTGGGAATTTCCCAAGCCTCCTCCATTGCTGACAATATTTATTTATTTATAAAATATTTTAACAGGAAGTATACATTGAGATTTCCTGGGTCCACAAAACATTGCATTGACACAATAGGGTACAATAAAATTCAAAAACAATAATAATACACAATTTATTCAAACATTTTACATAGAACAGGAAGGAAATATATAATCAACCATGACAGGTGCATTCTGTTTTGAGATATATAGAGAGAGGGATCTCTTAAAGGATATTAGGCTTGGGGAAGGTTTGAAAGTGTGCGGGAGGTCATTCCATAACTGTGACGCTCTGTAGGAAAAGGAGGATCGAGCTGCTTTCTTTTTGTATAGAGGCAAGCTAAATAATGTGCTGGTACTGGATCGGAGGTTATAGGAGGTGGGAATAGCCGGGGAGAGCATTCTGCTCAGGTAGGGTGGGAGCTTCCCAGAAAGGCTCTTAAACACAAGGCAGGAAAGATGGAGGGTTTGTCTGGATTCCAGCGCCAGCCAGTTTAGTTCTTTTAGCATGTCACAATGGTGGGTCCTGTAGTTAAATTGTTGCACAAAGCGGCAGAACTAGTTATACAATGTATTAAGTTTATTAAGGTGAGTTTGCGGTGCAGGTGCATATACTACGTCCCCATAATCCATGATAGGCATCAGCATTTGCTGTACAATCTTTTCCTTTACTGTAGGGCTGAGGCAAGATTTGTTCCTGTACAGGGCACCTAATTTTGGATAAAGTTTAGATGCAAGTTTTTCTATGTGGAGGCCAAAAGATAGATTAGGGTCTAACAACATACCCAAATATTTGAAAGAGTGGACTGCAGTAAGCGTGCAATTGGATTTTGTTTTGATGCATAGGTCGGAATTTTGTAATTTGTGTAATTTAGGACCGGTTCCAAAGATCATTGTGACAGTTTTATCAGTGTTTAGGAAGAGTTTGTTTTTTGAGATCCACTTTTCTACCTCTGTGAACTGGTCTTGGAGCACTGGAGATCAGATTTGTTTGCATAGATTACCGTGTCGTTGAGGATTTGCAGACATTAGGCAGATCATTTATAAATAATGTGAATAGTAGGGGGCCGAGAATGGAACCTTGGGGAACACCACACGTGACTGGGAGAGGGAGGGAGTCACTGTTAGAAATGGAGACATATTGTGATCGATCCGATACATATGATCTAAACCAGGTTAACGGACGATCAGCAATACCAGAGTTTTTTAGTTTGAGCAGTAGTATGTAATAGCCTGTTTGTACTACACTGTCTCTAGATCTACAGCTTATCAGTTACAGCACAAGGATCCTCTACAAGTCCTGCACAGGGGTAAGGTTTCTCTGCTCAGTAATGGATTTAGTGAGTCTAACTGGGAAATTTCTTATATTTCATTATATAAGGGCATAGGCATACAGCCAGGGGGCCTTACTGACAGGGTGATATGTTAATGTACTGTGTGTAAAGGGCACAAGTTTATTCTGTCCCTAATGTACTGTGTTTAGAGCAGCTCTCCGGTCTTGTGCCGTATATTGAATGTGCTTTGCTTACTTTCCAACCATTCTCTTACCATCTGATTTACTCGGTGCTCCGAATATACAGGGACAGACGTCTTACTCCATTTTTCATTTTGAGAGGGAAGTCTCATTCTTTCGCACCACTGGAGTGTTTGGCGCAGGTCAGGCTTCTTCCTCCTAGTCAACAGTGAGGTGCGATAGGATCAGACGTACCTAGCTTGGCCAGACACCTTGCGTTTCAGCGCATCGTTGTTACCACACTGTTGGATTGTGCTCAGGAGGGGGTAAGCTGTTTTGCCAGAGCTATGGAAGGTTATCTTTAGTATGTATACCAGCATATACTGTGGATTTCTGTTTATTCCTTTAGTTGATGGGTTTCCTATACTTTTCTTTATTATATTGGAGCAAACTGGGAATGATGAAGCTACTCCAGTATTACCTGTGGAGTCAACCATGGATATTGTTTTACCTTAACATTTTTACTGTGCAAGGAGATTATTGTCTGTTCTCTGGTAAAATACATGTTTGACTGTTGTTTTACAGACTTATTCTGTATCTCCCAGTGTTACTCCTACTGTTAGTAAAGTAACTGTATATGTATTCAGAATTCAGATCTTAATTTTTAGAAGGGTTTAAAGCTCCTCTGTCTATGGCAGTTTCTGAGGTGCTGGAATCTTTACCGCCTCCAAGTAAGCAGGCTTAAGCATTGTGTTTCTGAATCCATGGGCACCTTTTCTCCTGGTGCTAGATCTGTTGCTAGGTCCCAAGGCTCTGATTTGGAGGGACTTTCCTCTACGTCAGAGGGTAAGGTATCCTCAGAGTCAGATAAAAACAACTGAGAAGATGACTTTTCAGTTCAAAATGGAACATTTATGTTTTCTGCTAGGTCCTGATAACTCTAGAAGTTCAAGATTCTAAACCAACTGAGGAAAAACCTGTACACAAGTTACACCTCATATTCACACCAAGGTCCCATTCACCTGAAACTTTTTTGGTTCCTTCTTTAATTACTGAAATCATTACCAAGGAATGGGATAAACATAAAGTTCCATTTACCCCAGCAGCATCATTTAAAAAACTTCTTCCTGTTGCTGACTCATGTGGAGCTATGGAGCACCATACCTAAGATTGATGGTGTGATCTCTACATTAGCTAAGAGGATGACTATTCCTCTGGAAGATAGTACTTCCTTTAAAGACCCTATTGATAGGAAACGTGTTACCTTAGGAGGGCTTTTTTGCAGGGTAGTTTGTTATCTCAGTCTGCAGTGATTATTGCAGCTGTGGCTGGAGCAGTTGCTTTTTGGTGTGATTCTTTATTGTAGCTATTCCCCAAGGAATCTTCTTTTGCGGACATTCAGGGTAGAATTCAAGCGTTAAAGACGGCAAACTCTTTTATTTGGCTTTTAGAGGAAAACATTTATTTGGTCCAGGTCATTTTTATGGTAACAAGGCGAAAAGGTACTTTTTTGCCTCAGGTCAAGAAGTCAAGACAAAAAGGCAAACCTGGTGTACTTTTTCGTCCCTTTCGAAGCTTTCCTTCGGTACGTACAAGATCTTGAAAACATGGGGGTCATCACTCCAGTCCCGGTAGTGTATCAAGGAAAAGGATTTTATTCAAATCTTTTTATTGTCCCAAAAAAGGAGGGCACTTTTTGTCCAATCTTGGATCTAATGACTTTGAACAAGTTTCTAAGGGTCCTGTCCTTCAAGATTGATCCACAATAGAGCTGAAGGATGCTTATCTTTACATCCCTGTTTATTGGGACCATCATCAGTAACTAAGGTTTGCTATTCTGGATAAGCATTACCAGTTCACTGTTCTACCTTTTGGGTTAGCTACAGCTCCCAGAATCTTTACAAAAGTTATGGGAATTGCTCATACAGAGAAGTTACTCTGGTTTCTTCATAGACATGGTTGGATAATCAACAACTCCAAAAAGTCTCTCATCCCTCAAACAAGAGTATGTTTCTTAGGGGTGATTATAGATTCGATAGCCATGACAGATCAGCACAAACTGGAAACTCCAGTTGACTTGTTTTGACCTTCAAAGGACTGTTTCTCCATCTGTGGCTCAGTGCATGGAGGTTGTGGGCCTCATGGTAGTGGTGTCTGACTCCATTCTGTTTGCCAGGTTCCATCGGAGGCCTACAGTGGAATGTAGATCACTCAGATCGTTATCAGCGGATAATTTTAGACCAATTTACCAGACAGTCTCTACGGTGGTTGATAGGCCCTCATCCTATATCCATAGACATGTAGACATGAGCTTTCCCCGTCCTACTTGGGAAATAATCGCCATGGATGCCAGCCCGCCGGGATGGGGTGCAGTTTGGGGCCTTCTGAAGGCCCAGGGTGTTTAGCCCTCTCAAGAGACTGTTTTGCCCATCAATGTGTGCAGGAGGTAACTTACATTCTGGCATGGGTGGAAGCCTATCAGTGTACAATATCAGCCATTCATATCCCGGGTGTGGACAACAGGGAGGTGGATTTATTGCGTCGTCAGAACCTTAACTCTGGGGAATGTTCTCTCAATCCGCAGATTTTTTACTTTGTCATGAGCATGAACAGGTGGGGTTTGCCAGAGATAGATCTCATGGCTTCTCACCTGAATCACAAATCGCCAAGTTACGGCTCAAAATCGAGGAATGCTCAGGCAGAGCTGATAGATGCCTTGACGGCTCAATGGCAGTACGATCTAGTATACTTGTTTCCTCCAGTTGTACTTATTCCATGGGTGGAAGCCCGTCTCAAACAGTAGAAGGTTCCAGAAATTATCATAGCTTCGGCCTGGCCTCGCAGGACCTAGTACGCAGATATTGTGAGGATGCCCAGCGCTTCCCTGTGGTGTCTACCTCTGAGACACGATCTTCTGTCTCAGGGGCCATTCTTTTATAAAAACCTTCAGTCTCTCAACTTAACTGCATGTATATTGAATGGTTTATTCTTTCGCAGAGAGGTTTCCCTGATTCTGTTATTGATACTCTTAGGCCCAGTTTCCATTGAGGTGGTAAAGTTATGGAGATTTTTTTTTGTTACCACCAGTTTTCAAACTTTACCACCTTAAAAGAAACTAGGTCTTATTTAGGCCCTAAATCCTGTTACTAGAAAGATTCACCAATTTCTGCAGGGGGGTCTTGTCAGGTGGATGGGGCTACTGTATTTCAACTCTGGCTAAATGTACTACTATTTCTTTGGAAGACAATACTTCTTTTAAAGACCCTTTAGACAGAAAGGGCCCAATCCTATATGCAGCGTCGCCCGCAAAAGCCGGTGATGCCAAATTTTCCGCTGGTTTGTTATACTATATACGGAATAACATAGAAGTTACGCTCGTATATTTCACCCTTCGGCCGTAGTTTTTTGGCCCATAGAGTGATATACCCAATCAGCGCAGTTTGGTATCCAATATACAGCGCAAGGCCTTACGTGGCGAAAATGGAGAAATCTTACTCCATTTTCACCTCGCCACAAAATGCACCCGTAGCAGGCCTTGCGCTGAGTATTGGAGCACCGTAACTCCCTAAAATAACTGTCATGCGGTTCCGGAATTTCCCATTAATAGACATAAACTTTAATGCAGGATAATACCCCCAAAATGGTGCTTTTATGAAGTAACTCACCACCACCTGCTTGCTAACACCAAGATTACAAGTTTTGCGCTATACCGGATGAGTAAATAATGCAAAACAATTAGCGATATTGCACTTTCCATAGTGCTGCCATTACAAGTTACTGAAAAACTTTCCCTTGTTGTGCGGTATGGTGCGATAAGCTCCATACCGCACAAAACCCAAGGCCTGACTTTACGTGCTCGTGCACGCTTTCCCCCATAGACATCAATGGAGAGTGTTGGGAAAAAAACTAACACTTGCAATCGCCGTAACGCAACCCCATTGATGTCTTTGGGGAAAAGAACACCCTAACATAAACCCCTAGTCTAAATACCCCTAATCCACCACCCCAACATCGCTGACACTAAATAAAGTTATTAACCCCTAATCCGCCGCTCCCCGACATAGCCGACACTAAATAAACCTACTAACCCCTAAACACCCCACATCCGAGAAAATTTAGGAACAATGTTCCACAGAAAGAAATGCTTTAATAGCACTCTAAGCCCAGACTAATATACAGGTAGGAACTTCTCTTATTAAAATTTAACTTTTATTATTCCATTTTAAAAGATGGGAAACAACATACAAATTAAAATCCCTATCAGAAAAAATTCCACTGTTATTTCAAAAAGGTGTCTCATAAATGATTCAAATATAGCCTTTTTCTGTTTTATAATATGTCTGAGACACTGTAATTGATAAATCATGATCGTCGCTATATATATATATATATATATATTCGTAAAGTGCCTATAAGTCCAGGCTTCTCTCCGGTTATTGATGTTGAATTTGAGTGTGATTGTAATTAGGGGTTCTATGATACTTATCAGCATACACTTATATTCGTAAAATGCATGGAGTATTGAGTTATTTTTGTTTTATAATAGGCTGGTTGACTTATGAATGATCCTCCTATCTTGATAATGAAATATGGGTAACGTTATCTTAGTATTTTCTTTGGTTTTGAGTAGTTATGGTGGAATGTGTTACCTCTTTTATACTTGTCAAAACATAGTGGGGGTACCTATATTGAGTATTTTGTCATCAGGGTAACTTATTTACTAGTATATGAGTACATTCTTTGCTATCCATCGACAGTACTTGTTTCTCTGTGTTAATGTAAGTACTAGTTTAATATATGGATCTAGCGTATAGGTAAATCTGCCAATTGTCAGTTTTGGCAGTTTTCATTTATTTCTTATATATACCACCTCCACATACACGGACGATAATCAAAATCACTGATTCACTTATACTTCGTTTAAAGTTTTAGTTGTTATTCGTCAATATTTGTATGTGCACTCAAACTTTTATGTCACACATTCACACTTATATGTGTACTCGGTTATGCATATATATATCTCTTTTACCCTTAATGATTGCTCCTCAATTTTTTCAATATTTGGTAAATGAGTGTTAATAACACTTATATATAGCATTAACTTATCGTACAGTTGTACGTGCTAATTGGGTTTTTAACGTAGCTTATACTGCTGTCCTGTATTGTTACTGACCCCAATCTCAATAACTATCATTCCCACCAGGTATGACTTTCAAATGTGTAAGTTAATAAACATTCGATTTAGTCAGGTTTAATATCATTGCCTGAACTTATTGCATACTAGCTGACTCGTGCCTATGTAACATTGCCTAAGCTTAATGGAAATCCCATTTACCAATGAAATATTATTTTCATGAGGCTTACACAGGCACAGTAGGGATTATAGTCTATTACGAAATAAACCATAGTGATTAGAAGAAAAAGTTTTTTTCATACGCCTGCTTCCTGTGTGAAATATTTTAAATAGCTGTCATGCGGTTCCGGAATTTCCCATTAATAGACATAAACTTTAATGTAGGATAATACCCCCAAAATGGTGCTTTTATGAAGTAACTCACCACCTCTGCTTGCTATCACCATGATTGCAAGTTTTGCGCTAATCCACCACCCCCAACATCTAAATACCCCTAATCCACCACCCCCAACATCGCTGATACTAAATAAAGTTATTAACCCCTAATCCGCCGCTTTCGAACATCGCTGACACTAAATAAACCTACTAACCCCTAAACACCCCCCCATCAATACTAATAAAATAAACCTATTAACCCCTAAACCGCCGTCCCCCCACATCGCTACTACTATAATAAACCTATTAACCCCTAAACCGCCGGCCCCCTCATCGCTACCACTATAATAAACCTAATCACCCCTAAACCCCCGGCCCCCCACATCGCAGCACACTAAATTAAACTATTAACCCCTAAACCTAATACCCCCCTAATTTTAAATTAAATTTTCAATATAACTATCTTTAAATAAATAAAAACTTCACTGTGAAATAAAAAAAAAGTTTAAACTATAAAGTAACCTAACATTACTATTTTAAAACAATAAAATTAACGAAAAAAACTAAATTGATTTGAAAATGTCAGCCAATAGGAATGCAAGGTACCCCATTTTTAAACAGGTACCTTCCATTCCAGCTTAAAGGGCCACTGTAAGTAAATATTTTCTATGCCTGTTACTAACTAACTACCCCAAATACGCTTTTTATCAATAATAGCATTTCATTAACATATCTCTACCGTATATCAGAAATCTTGTCTGCAAATTTAATTGTTTTCCAAACCCACTCCGTGGGTATCCTTTGCTCTGTACCAATCCGTTTACAATACCTAGGTTTCAAAATGGCGCTTTAAACACAAAGTTATTGGTTTAAGTATTTTGAACATGTAGTGCTGAAAATAGTGGGCAGGATAACGTGACATCATCGGCGAATAAAAGATATAACTTTTAGAACGTTATGAAACTTTGTTTTGGAGAAAATAAAGGTCAGTAGGTTTTAATTAATGTTTATTAACTTTAATATGTTAGCTGTTTAGCTTAAAAATTATAACAGAAAGTAATCCTTTAAGTGTACTGCGGTGATTGTATGAAGAGGATCCTCCACCATGGATGTCCGCGCCACCGGCGACGATGCTCCGCGCGTCCACAGCTCAGCAACACCGGGATGAAGATAGGCGATGCCCCGTGATGGATGAAGACTTCTTGTCGCCCGGATAAAGATGGATGTCTGGACTTCAGGAACTGTGATTAGATTTTATGGGGTTAGTGTTAGTTTTTTGGGGTGTTTTTTTTTTAGATTAAAGATGGGCAATAAAAGAGCTGAATGCCCTTTTAAGGGCAGTGCCCATACAAATGCCCCTTTAGGGGCAATGGGTAGCTTAGGTTTTTTTTTTTACTTAGGTTTTTTTATTTTGGCGGGTTGGTTGGGTGGGGGGTTTACTGTTAGGGGGACTTTGTAATTTTTAGGTAAAAGAGCTGTTTAACTTAGGGCAATGCCCTACAAAAGGCCCTTTTAAGGGCTATTGGTAGTTTATTGTTAGGTTAGGGGTGTTTTTATTTTGGGTGGGGTTTGTTTTAATAGGGGTATTAGATTAGTTGTAATTTTTATTATTTTGGATAATTTTTGTTTATTTTTTGTAATCTTAGAGTTTTTTATTTTTCGTAATTTTATTTTTTATTTTTTTGAAATTTTAACTTTTTTTTAATTTTTTGTAATGTTAGTCTTTTTTTCATTTGTAATTTAGTCTTTTTTTATTTTTCGTTAATTTTATTGTTTTAATATAGTAATGTTAGGTTACTTTATAGTTTAAACTTTTTATTTAAAGATAGTTATATTGTAAATTTAATTTAAAATTAGGTGGGTATTAGGTGTAGGGGTTAATAGTTTAATTTAGTGTGTTGCGATGTGGGGGGACCAGCGGTTTAGGGGTTAATATGTTTAGTTTAGTAGTTGTGATGTGGGGGGCCGCGGTTTAAGGGTTAATAGGTTTATAATAGTAGTTGCGATGTGGGGGGGCCGGTGGTTTAGGGGTTAATAGGTTTATTATAGTAGTTGCGATGTGGGGGGCCGGTGGTTTAGGGGTTAATAGGTTTATAATAGTAGTTGCGATGTGGGGGAGCCGGTGGTTTAGGGGTTAATAGGTTTATTATAGTAGTTGCGATGTGGGGGGTCGGCGGTTAAGGTGTTAATAGGTTTATTATAGTAGTAGCGATGTGGGGGGCCGGCGGATTAGGGGTTAATAAGTATTTGCGATGCGGGAGGGTGTCGGTTTAGGGGTTAATAGGTACATTATGAGTGTTAGTGTACTTTGTAACATTTTAGTTATGGGTTTTGTGAAACATTTTTAATTCGCATTTTAGCCGGACCACACAACCTGTAATACAGCGTTATGGAAATCCAGCAATCAGAAGACATTTGCAGAATAGATTGTTGCATTACAGGCTAAAAACGCTTGCTGTATAGCTATACCACCGCGACTTGTAATACTGAAGACCTGCCATTCCACATGCAAAGGCCAATTTTTCAGTGGTATAGCCATACCCGCACCATTCCGCAAAACTTGTAATCTTGCTGTATGTATCTTCCAGACATGAGAGTATTAATATTAATTCTCTAGACTGTGGATGGCATATAACTGCAGCATGCCTTAATGCTCTGCATAATTGAGTGGACCAAACTCTCCAAATCAAAAGACTATTGAGTTCTAGTCAGCTCCCTCTCATGGAACCATGCGGTGTCACTGTCGAGTTATAATAAGTGAGGAGGGCAGTATTGTTCCGATCTCTGTTGTGGAAGAAAGTTTAGGCCCAGTCCACCATACGGTTGCTGCGGTAATTCTGCATGTGACGGTCCGCCTCTTTGTGTATGCAGCATTGTGGCCACGTATTTAGCTTGAGGAAGTGAGAGTGGTGAATCAACACATGCCCATCACAGGAGAGTGTTTGGGCACAAGAATGGCTGTTAATGGGCTCGTTTTCCAGACTAGGGCAAGAGAGCTAACATAAAGTGCAACCATCTCACTTATTTTAATGTATTTATGTTGCTTTGGTGCAACCTTTTTTTTTTTTCCCCTAACCCTTTATGCAAAGTCTTCAGTCGCGCTAACCTGTGCCTTCTCGTTTACGTTCAACTTTGTGCAATATCACACACCATGCTATTGATAGCGCACCACTTGTAATCTAGCCCTCTGCGTTCTGATAACTCAGACTCTTGATCCTTATTGGCAAATTGAGGTACAAGCCTCCAAAACCTTGTCAAAAAGGGTGATTTGAATCAGGAACTTTATTACGTTTTGAAATACCATCTTTTAGATACATCTGCAAAATATTTGACTACAATGTCCCTTTAACCAGATTATTTCATACCAGTGTACAAAGATAATTAATCATGAAATTGCCTTCTTTCTTATTTAGGTATTATATTTATAGTAAAATAAATGATTATACAGAACAGAAAATGTGACCATAAGATAAAATACTTTATTGATGAAGAGGCTAAAGAGTGACAAATCTCTAAATCAGTAAACAATTGATTGTAAAGTGAGGTTTAGGGACCTTTGCACTCACGCTGCTTCTGTCTTTACTGGAGTTTGATTTCACCTTTGTATCCATTGATCTCTGCAAGAAGTATCTGATGTTTAAGTGACATCACCATGTTTTGTAAACAGTCGTTTTTAGATCTATTTGCCTGAGCCAACGCCCAGTTTCTTTTGTTGTCGATCAATAATTCCACAGGCTTGTGGTGTATTATTACTTTATCGTATAGGTTTTCATTTTGATGCCTCATGATGTATTAAGATGGCCCATTGCATGTACCAACACTCGTGTTGTTTTAGATGATCAAAGTAAAACACTAAACACTTTGTTCTTTCATGTTCATTGCTTAATGGTGAGTAACGTACACTTATTGACGACTAATGAAATGTTCGTGAGATGATTAATAATATATTTTATACAAATATCATTTTACTTCTGTTTATAGAACATCTGAAAATCCAGTAAATTAAAAACTTTTCATTGTATGGAAAGTACATGGTTTTTGTTGTAATTATACTAAAATATTTATAGATTCAGTTCAAAATAATTGTGCCTTTATATAATAATTTACTTTCTATATAATTTACATGTATGTGCTTTTGTGTGTTTTTTAATGTGTTGCTCTTTGTGCAGCATGTGTGTCTTTTGACATTTTCTAAGTGCTTCTGTGGAAAAGAAAAAAAAAATCTCTAGACTCTTATTTCCTAAACAAAGGCCTTCATTTGAAGTCTTAATAGTTACTTCATTTTGTAACCGCAGACAGAGTGCAGAAATGGCAAACCAAAGGAAATCAATGAAAAGTAGAAAATCCAAACAGAGACATACTTAGTAAAAGCAGATGCTATCTTTCTGGGCTTTCTGACAAATGCAGGTGAAAGAGGTGCCAGCCGTTCGATAACATTGAACTTAACCCCAATTTGGATACCCTTAACAAGGATGCACATTTAGGGAGTGGAAAAGAGAAGAGAGAATGTTCCTCCCAAACATAGTATTTTATTCTGGAATGCTGCCTTTTATCTTTGTTCTGCTCAGTAACCACTACCATACCCTGTTACAAACACAGAGGCCAGGAAAATATGCCTGCCGGCCTGTTTCCCCTCTCAGGTTACTTCTGTACCACTCTAAGGATTAGGAAGAAGAACATGCATATTGTTTTGTAAGCCACACTCTACTCTCTGGGAATTTCTATGTTGCTTTGACATTGTGATTTAGTGGAAGACCTGATATGTAGTGAAAAAAACAGAGATGAGTTGTTTTTTGCAGATTCACTACTTTCTTGTAGCAGAACATCCAATAATAGATTGGACATTTTAGAAATAAATGGTGCTGAGCTTGTGTGCCCTGGTACATGTGTAGCTTGTAGATAATTATAGATACAATAGTAAAAAACGCTTATCACCTGCCGCCATGCAACTGTAATGAGCATCTGTTGATTGTGCTTTTCCTGAATAATAGATTCTGAATAGAAACATAGATGTTCAACATGTTTCACTTATCTGGAGAATTAATTTATGTTTCCCCTACAATAGTGAATATCCAATACTGTGAGTTAAATTGCCTAGTATTGTTTTCTTTAACCTCTGGGAGATTTTATTTCCTATGAATATCAACATTGGCTTCATACTACATGTCTTTTAATTGTCATAAGAGCTTGCAAATTATAAAAGCAATATATATTAAATATTAGCAGAAAAAAACGTAAGTCATTTTCAACAAGCTCACTTCTATCCATGACCTCTTTATCTCCCATTCTCTTAATTTTCTGGCTCTCTCCTTCAGACACTGCTTCCTCTGATGCACTGTCACATGGGGGTCTCCACTTCAGCCACACTCCTAGGTCTGACAATAGACAAGGAGGTGGTGTTGGTATTTCACTTTCCTCTCGTTGCACCTTTCAACAAATACAGCCCTTCTCTTCCCTCACATTTTCTCCATTCGAAACACACATGATTTGCTTATTATCTCCCCTCTCTTTATGCGTTGCAGTCATATACCGCCCCCTGGCTTCCAAACTCTATTTCTAGATCACTTTGCCGCCTGGCTATCTTACTTCCTTTCCTCGGATACCTCTGCCCTCATGCTCTGTGACTTCAACCTCCCTGTTGAAAAACCCACTGCCTCCTCTGCAAAACAACTTCTACAACTCACTTCCTCTTTCGTTTTGTCACAATGGACTGACTCGCCCACTCACAAAGATGGTCACTCCCTTGATTTGATTTTCAGCTATCGATGCACGATCTCAAACTTCACAAACTCGCATTTTCCTCTTTCTGACCACTACCTCCTCACTTGTAACATTACCTCCCTCCCTACAACTCTCCCTCCTTCTACCCCTCAGACTAAACTTCACAGAAGTATCAAGTCACTAGATCAGCAGCGGCTTGCTAGCTCTCTTCAACCTCTTCTCTCTTCTATCCCCTCTTTTTCCTGTCATGATGAATCTATCTGCCACTATAACTCCACCCTTACATCAGTCCTTGATAATCTGGCCCCACCTACCATAGCTCAAAAAACATACACTCATCCTCAGCACTGGCATACTCCTCTGACACAGTACCTACATAGATGTTCCGTACTGCTGAGCGACACTGGAGGAAATCTCGGAGTTCTTCTGACTTTCTTCACTATAAATTCATCTTGAACTCTTACTATTCTTCCCTTAATCTATATAAGCAACATTACTTATCCACTCTTATCTCTACTCTTTCTTCAAACCCAAAACGTCTGTTCTCCACATTCAATACTCTTCTCCGCCCACCCCCAACTCCCACCACAACTTTTCTCTCAGCTCAAGATTTTGCAAGCTACTCAACAACAAAATCAACTCTATCAGAAATGAAATCAGCTCTCAAAACACTACCGGTCTCCCTCCCCCTCCAAAACCCACATAGCCATAAATTTAGCTCTTTTGCCCCTGTTACAGAAGAAGACATTTCTGCCCTTATACTATCCTCTCACCTCACTACTTGTCCCCTCGACCCCATCCCCTCACATCTACCCTTACCCCTATACTCACACACATCTTCAACCTCTCCCTCAGCACTGGTATAGTTCCCACATCTCTTAAACATGCATTAGTCACACCTATCTTCAAAAAAACTTCTCTTGATCCAACCTCCCCATCCAACTACCGCCCTATTTCCATACTCCCTCTTGCCTCAAAGCTTCTTGAAAAACTAGTATATGCACGTCTATCCCATTTTCTTACATTAAACTCCCTCCTTGATCCATGCAATCTGGATTTCGCCCCCTTCTCTCAACAGAGACAGCAATTGTTAAGGTTACCAATGACCTACAAAATCCAAAGGCCACTTCTCTCTACTTATCCTCCTTGATCTGTCTGCAGCCTTTGATGCTGTCGACCACCCTCTTTTGCTCCATACCCTCCAATCCTTCGGCATCTGTGACACGGCTCCCTCTTGGTTCTCTTCCTATAGGTCTAACCATACCTTTAGTGTATCCTTCTCTGGGGTATCCTCTGCCCCGTTACCTCTTTCTGTTGGGGTACCGCAAGGCTCTGTCCTTGGTCCCCTTCTATTCTCAATCTACACTTCCTCATTAGGTTCCTTAATAAAGTCCCACAGGTTTCACTATCATCTGTATGCCGACGATACCCAAATCTACCTCTCTGCACCAGAATTATCTCCTTACTTGCTAACCTGTGTCACTAACTGTCTCTCTCATATCTCATCTTGGATGTGCTCTCACTACCTCAAGCTAAATCTCTCCAAAATTGAGCTCCTTATTTTCCCCCCTTCTTCCAAAATCTCCACACCCCATGTATAATTGTTGATAACTCCATTATTACCCCAACCTCACATGCCCGATGTCTTGGGGTCACACTTGACTCAGATCTTTCTTTCACTCCTCACATTCAGTCCTTGGCTAAAGCCTGCTGCTTCCACATTAAAAACATAGCTAAAATCAGACATTTCCTTACACAAGACACAACTAAGATTTAAATCCACTCTCTCATCCTTTCCCGCCTTGACTACTGCAACTCCATCCTCTCTGGTCTCCCTAGCTGCCACCTAGCTCCTTTACAATCCATAAGGAATGCCTCTGCCAGGCTCATCTTCCTTACACGTCACTTTTCATCTGCCGCACCTCTCTGCCAATCCCTTCACTGGCTTCCTCTTGCCTCCAGGATAAAACACAAAATTCTAACTCTGACTTATAAAGCCCTCAATTGCATTGCTCCCCCCTACATCTCAGACCTTGTCTCCAGATACTCTCCCTCCTGACCCCTTCGCTCTGCTCATGATCTCCTACTCCCCTCCTCTCTTGTTACATCCTCACATTCCCGTTAACAAGATTTCTCCAGACTGGCTCCCATCTTATGGAACTCTCTGCCTCGCTCCACAAGACTCTCCCCTAGTTTTAAAAGCTTCAAGTGCTCCCTGAAGACTCTACTATTCAGGGACGCATGCAACCTACACTAACTTTCCTATCTTCACTGCTATCCCCTTAAACCCCATAGCATGTAAGCCTATGTGCCCAGCTGTTTGTAGTCCACCTTCATAAGAGCCGATTACAACAGTGCAACTTTCGGCAGGACCCTCTACCCATTTTATCCCTGTAATTGTTTTTATATACCACCTATGTTCATAGCGCTGCGGAACCTGTTAGCACTCTACAAATACCTGATAATAATAATAAAAACTCATTGATTACAGGTTGTCTGTAAGGGATTTTTTGGTTGCATAGTGACAATTCCGTTTATTTACATCTTGATATATCACTTAATCTCTTCATGCCAGGGAAAAGTGGAGCAAAATTCTGATGTAAAAACTTGCTTGAAAAATGAAATCACATGATCGGCAATGCGATCATGTGATTTCAAGTCTGGGATTGGATAATGGGGGACTGCCTACGATGTTAGGCACACCCCTTAATCCAATTTGCCTTCGTCCTAAAAGGAGTAGGCTGCTAATGGTGTTTAAGCCTAGCGCTGTTAGAATGGCATGGAACGACATGAAGTGGTTAAAGGGACAAGAAAGGCAATATAAAATGTTCATATAGAGCAAGCAATTTATCTCTATTACCAGTATTACTTTTTTTCTCTTGGTATCTCTTGTTGTGAGTATGCCTAGGTAGGCTCAGGATAGGGTTGCCAGATGTACAATGCTCCCCCCTCACCTTGATCCCAACATATATATTTTTCACAAATTAACTTGACTCCATTTTGCTGCCAATAAAAGAAGTACAAAGTAGTGATTTTACCCTGTTGTCTTCCCAAAGTACACAAATATGTGAGTCAAGAGGTCAAATCACTACTGTAACCAAATAGTTTAAATTATTGTTTTGCATGTTACTGGTAGCCAAGGGGTAAAATGACTGCTCAGTTGTGAAAAATGTGTGTAGTGGGATGAAGAGTGGAGGCTTTTGTGGGGCGTTGTGTGACCCCCATCTACTATTGTTACCAGTCATTAACAGATTGCCCAGTATTTTTTGTGAAGCACAGCTTGCAACCCTAAACTCATGTGACTTTCAATTGTCCAGTATTTTTGCATAGATTTTACTGGACATCCTGCTAAAATACCGGACTGTCTGTTTGAATACTGAGCACCTGGCAACCCTAGCTCAGGAGCAGCAATGCACTATTGGGAGCTTGCTGCTGATTGGTGGCTGTACCCCTTTGCAGGGGGTTAAACACATAGTTACATGCAAGCAATAGTATAACTATTTGAGTATCTGTTCATATCTTAGTTTCAAATGAAATTTAAACAACTTATTCTTTTTCATAAAAAAATATTCACTTAGATTACAAGTTTTGTGTTCCGGTTTTAACGCTGAAAAAAAATGCCATTTCAGCGTAAAAAACGGAAAGCAGCCTTTACGAGTCTTGTCGGTATAGCTGTACCGCAAGCATTTTAGCCTGTAACGCAAAGTCAGTCCCGCACTCAATAAAAAATGACATTTTCTTTTGCATGATGTACCGTGAGTCCACGGATTCCACGGATTCATCCTAACTTGTGGGATATTGTCCTTCCTGACAGGAAGTAGCAAAGAGAGCACCACAGCAGAGCTGTCTATATAGCTCCCCCCTTAACTCCACCCCACAGTCATTCTCCTTTGCTGGCTCTAAGCAGGAAGAGTAAAGAGAAGAGGTGTTAAACTGTTAGTTTTATTTTATCTTCAATCAAGTGTTTGTTATTTTTAAATGGTACCGGTGTTGTACTATTTACTCTCAGGCAGGACATAGATGAAGATTTCTGCCTGGAGGATGATGATCTTAGCATTTGTAACTAAGGTCCACTGCTGTTCCCACAGAAGCTGAGGAGTACAGGAAAACTTCAGTGTGAGGAACGGTTTCTTGCTATACAGCAATGAGGTATGTTCAGTCATATTTTCTGCAGAGACTGTGTTAACTCAGAAAGGCTGACAGTGTCCCCATTAGGGGAAGGGTAAGCAGTAATCCTAGTGTTATCAGAGGTTTTTACTAGCTTGCATAAAGGGTTCATTTTTTGTGGGTACTCAGTTTTTTATGTGAATTTGGGGGAAATCAGGTTTTGCCATCTAGTTCTCCCCAAGTGTCACAACCAGTAACACCTGCACAAGCGACGCCGAGTACTTCTAGTGTGTCTAATTCTTTCACCTTGCAAGAAATGCCTTCAGTTATGAATACTACCCTCACAGAGGTTTTATCTAAGCTGCCTGGGTTGCAAGGGAAGCGCAGTAGCTCTGGGTTAAGAACAAATGCTGAGCCTTCTGACGCTTTAGTTGCCGTATCCGATATTCCCTCACAATGTTCTGAGGTAGGAATGAGGGATTTGCTGTCTGAGGGAGAGATTTCTGATTCAGGAAAGATGTTCTCTCAGACAGATTCAGATATGACGGCATTTAAATTTAAGCTAGAGCACCTCCGCTTATTGCTCAAGGAGGTCTTAGCTTGTAGTTCCAGAGAAATTGTGTAAAATGGACAAATATTTAGAGGTTCCTGTTTACACTGATGTGTTTCTGGTCCCTAAGAGGATTTCGGACATTGTTACTAAGGAGTGGGATAAACCAGGTATTCCGTTCTCTCCCCCTCATGTTTTTAAGAAAATGTCTCCCATTTCTGACACCATAAAGGACTCATTGCAGACGGTCCCTAAGGTGGAGGGAGCTATTTCTACCCTGGCTAAGCGTACAACTATACCTATTGAAGACAGTTGTGCTTTCATTGATCCTATGGATAAATAATTAGAGGGTCTCCTAAAGAAAATTTTTGTTCATCAAGGTTTTCTTCTTCAACCTATAGCATGCATTGTTCCTGTAACCACTGAAGCTGCCTTTTGGTTTGAGGCTCTAGAAGAGGCTCTTCAGATGGAGACCCCACTAGATGATATTTTGGATAGAATTAAGGCTGTTAAGTTGGCTAATTCTTTTATTACAGACGCTGCTTTTCATCTTGCTAAATTAGCGGCTAAGAATTCAGGTTTTGCCATTTTAGCGCATAGAGCGTTATGGCTTAAGTCCTGGTCAGCTGATGTGTCATCTAAATCTAAGCTTTTGTCCATCCCTTTCAAAGGTAAGACCCTATTCGGGCCTGCATTGAAAGAGATCATTTCAGACATTACTGGAGGGAAGGGTCATACCCTCCCTCAGGATAAGTAAAATAAGACAAGAACCAAACAAAATAATTTTCGTTCCTTTCGGAACTTCAAGAGTGGTCCCTCTACCTCTTCCCCTGCTGAAAAGCAAGAGGGGAACTTTGCTCAATCCAAGCCAACCTGGAGACCTAATCAGGCTTGGAACAAGGGTAAACAGGCCAAAAAGCCTGCTGCTGCCACTAAGTCAGCATAAAGGGGTAGCCCCCGATCCGGGACCGGATCTAGTAGGGGGCAGACTCTCTCTCTTTGCTCAGGCCTGGGCAAGAGACATTCAGGATTCCTGGGCAGTAGAAATTGTAACCCAAGGATACCTTCTACATTTCAAGGATTCCCCTCCAAGGGGGAGGTTCCATCTTTCTCAATTGTCTGTAAACCCGACAAAAAGAGAGGCGTTCTTACGCTGTGTAGAAGACCTTTTTACCATGGGAGTGATCTGCCCAGTTCCAAAAGCAGAACAGGGGCAGGGGTTCTACTCCAATCTGTTTATAGTTCCCAAAAAGGAGGGAACCTTCAGACCAATTCTGGATCTCAAGATCCTAAACCAATTCCTAAGAGTTCCATCTTTACAAGATGGAGACCATTCGGACTATATTACCATAGATCCAGGAGGGTCAATATATGACCACCGTGGACTTAAAGGATGCGTATCTGTACATTCCTATCCACAAAGATCATCACCGGTTCCTCAGGTTCGCCTTTCTGGACAAGCATTATCAGTTTGTGGCTCTTCCTTTCGGGTTGGCCACGGCGCCGCAAATCTTCACGAAGGTGCTAGGGTCCCTTCTGGCGGTTCTAAGGCCACGGGGCATAGCAGTGGCACCTTATCTAGATGAGATTCTAATTCAAGCGTCGTCCTTCCAACTAGCCAAGTCTCACACGGACTTAGTGTTGGCCTTTCTAAGGTCTCACGGGTGGAAAGTGAACCTAAAAAAGAGTTCTCTTTCCCCCCTCACAAGAGTTTCATTTCTAGGGACTCTGATAGACTCGGTGGACATGAAAATATTTCTGACGGAGGTCAGGAAATCAAAGATTTTGTCCACCTGCCGAGCTCTTCATTCCATTCCTCGGCCGTCAGTGGCTCAGTGTATGGAGGTAATCAGACTAATGGTAGCGGCAATGGACATAGTTCCGTTTGCTCGCTTGCATCTCAGACCACTGCAACTATGCATCAAGAGATGGATCAAGAGACCAGAGACTCTCTTCTTTGGTGGTTGTCACAGGATCATCTGTGCCAGGGAATGTGTTTCCGCAGGCCAGAATGGGTTATAGTGACGACAGACGCCAGTCTTCTGGGCTGGGGTGCAGTCTGGAATTCCCTGAAAGCTCATGGTTTGTGGACTCGGGAGGAGGCTCTCCTACCGATAAATATAATGGAATTAAGAGCGATATTCAATGCTCTCCAGGCATGGCCTCAGCTGGCTTCAGCCAGATTCATCATGTTTCAGTCTGACAACATCACGACTGTGGCTTATATCAATCATCAGGGCGGAACAAAGAGTTCCTTAGCGATGATAGAGGTCTCAAGGATAATCCAATGGGCAGAGGCTCACTCTTGCCATCTGTCAGCGATCTATATCCCAGGTGTAGAGAACTGGGAGGCAGATTTTCTAAGTCGTCAGACTTTTCATCCGGGGGAGTGGGAACTCCATCCGAAGGTGTTTGCTCAGCTGGTTCGGCTATGGGGCACACCAGAGTTGGATCTGATGGCGTCTCGTCAGAACGCCAAACTTCCTCGTTACGGCTCCAGGTCAAGGGATCCTCAGGCTGTACTGATAGATGCTCTAGCAGTACCCTGGTCGTTCAACCTGGCTTGTGTTTCCACATTTCCCTCTCCTTCCACGTCTGATTGCCAGAATCAAACAGGAGAGAGCATCTGTGATTTTGATAGTGCCTGCGTGGCCACGCAGGACTTGGTATGCAGACCTGGTGGACATGTCATTCCTTCCATCATGGTCTCTGCCATTGAGAGAGGACCTTCTGATTCAAGGTCCATTCAAGCATCCAAATCTAATTTCTCTGCAACTGACTGCTTGGAGATTGAACGCTTGATTCTATCAGTCAGTCATAAATACCTTGATTCAGGCTCGAAAGCCTGTTACCAGGAAAATTTATCATAAGATATGGCGTAAATATCTTTTTTGGTGCGAATCCAAAGGCTTCTCCTGGAGTAAAATCAGGATTCCTAGGATTTTGTCTTTTCTCCAAGAGGGATTGGAGAAAGGATTATCAGCTAGTTCCCTAAGGGACAGATATCTGCTCTGTCTATTTTGTTGCACAAGCGTCTGGCAGATGTTCCAGACGTTCGGGCTTTTCGTCAGGCTTTAGTTAGAATTAAGCCTGTGTTTAAACCTATTGCTCCGCCATGGAGTCTAAATTTAGTTCTTAGAGTTCTTCAGGGGGTTCCGTTTGAACCCATGCATTCCATAGATATTAAGCTTTTATCTTGGAAAGTTTTGTTCCTAGTTGCTATCTCTTCAGCTCCAAGAGTTTCTGAACTATCTGCATTACAATGTGACTCTCCTTATCTTGTGTTCCATGCTGATAAGGTGGTCTTGCATACCAAGCCTTGGTCTTGCGTACCAAGCCTGGGTTCCTACCTAAGGTTGTTACTAACAGGAATATCAATCAAGAAATTGTTGTTCCTTCTCTGTGTCCTAATCCTTCTTGTAAGAAGGAACGTCTGTTGCACAACTTGGACGTGGTTCGTGCTTTGAAATTTTATTTGCAGGCAACCAAAGATTTTCGTCAAACATCTTCTTTGTTTGTTGTCTATTCTGGAAAGCATAGGGGTCAAAAGGCTACGGTGACTTCTCTTTCCTTTTGGCTGAAAAGCATCATCCGTTTGGCTTATGAGACTGCTGGACAGCAGCCTCCTGAAAGGATTACAGCTCATTCTACTAGAGCGGTAGCTTCCACATGGGCTTTTAAAATTGATGCTTCTGTTGAACAGATTTGTAAGGCTGCGACTTGGTCGTCGCTTCATGCCTTTTCAAAATTTTATAAATTTGATACTTTTGCTTCTTCGGAGGCTATTTTTGGGAGAAAGATTTTGCAAGCAGTGGTGCCTTCCGTTTAGGTTCCTGTCTTGTCCCTCCCTTCATCCGTGTCCTAAAGCTTTGGTATTGGTATCCCACAAGTTAGGATGAATCCGTGAACTCGGTACATCATGCAAAAGAAAACAAAATGTATGCTTACCTGATAAATTTCTTTCTTTTGCGATGTACCGAGTCCTCGGCCCGCCCTGTCTATTCAAGACAGATAGTATTTTTTTATGTAAACTTCAGTCACCTCTGCACCTTATAGTTTCTCCTTTTCTTCCTTGGCCTTCGGTCGAATGACTGGGGGGTGGAGTTAAGGGGGAGCTATATAGACAGCTCTACTGTGGTGCTCTCTTTGCTACTTCCTGTCAGGAAGGACAATATCCCACAAGTTAGGTTGAATCCGTGGACTCGGTACATCGCAAAAGAAAGAAATTTATCAGGTAAGCATAAATTTTGTTTTTGCGTGGGATTTCCATAGCGCTGCCATTACAAGTTGTGCGGTGAGGCTAAAATGCTTGCGTTCCAGCCTATACCGACACGATCCATTCTGCAATCTGAGACCAGTAGTTATGAGTTTTGCGCAACAAAACTGTTGCATAAAACTCATAACTAAAGTGTTACAAAGTACACTAATACTGTGAATAATAGAAAAAGAATAATAAAAAATAACTTTAAAACCAATCCAACATCTAATGAAGACCTTATCACTTTTCCTTTTATTACTGATTACAGTTCTCAGCATACAGAAATTAGAAGTATTCTGAATAGGCATTGGCATTATATACAACAAGATTCTATGTTAGATGATAAAATGAAAAGAAATCCAGACCTTATTTTTAGAAAAGCAAAAAATCTTAAAAGTTATCTGTCACCTAGTGAATTTAAATATTCAAAAACAAATTTAATAGACAGAGACTTAAGAAATGAGAAAATATTTGTTTTTTTCCCCTGTCACACCTGCAACTCATACAGCGGGTTAGGGACCGGAGCCCCGCTGTAAAGTGAAAACCGCCTTAAAGTGAAACAAGGCAGTTTTGGCTTCGGTTTGGCTGTGTTTAAAAACTTGAAAACATGTTTGAACTAGCATATATTCGGGGATCAACAGTGCTACGTTTAGTTTAACACTAGCACAACACAGTATTCAATTTGTATTCAATAAATACTGTACCTGTAAAATAGTGACAATTACTGTAGTAAAATTTGCCAAACTATAGCACTGAGACACAGATTGTACTGTAATGCTGCAAACAGAGTGAACTGCGCATAACAAAATGGTGCCAGTCACTTTTCTCGCAAACTCACAATGATTACAGCACTATTTCATAATCCTTGGAGGTTGAACTTCAGCTCCACAAAGCGCTGTATTAGCGAAGCGCTGTAAAGTGAGGTATACCTGTATATGTAATATATGCCAATGTTTGGTATTCCATACACTGTTTACTATGTAAATTTCACAGTAGCACAGTTGATTGTAGACAGCTTTTCAGTTATTTTGTAATGTTTGCATATATTATATATCTTAGCTAATTTCCCTAGAATAATAGCAACAGGGTTTATCCTCGTCTATGCTAAGGCTATATCCGGTAGATCTAGACCCACATGTATAATGGTCAGTATTTAATACCTTTCTGACCCAGACCCATATGTAACATGGTCAGTACATAATATGGTTATCTTAGGATGTTCAGTAATGATATATGATTAGTAGCCAGCTTAATATTTGTGTTTGCTCCCTCAAAAAATCTGTTTGGACGTATGTATTATGGATGTTTTTATATTTTTTTACTTTCTAATTAAGTGCTACTCATCCATTTAATGATTGGATACTGTCCCTTTAAATAGAAGGGCCGGTATTATGAACGACATTCCTATGATTAAGTGCCAAGTGCAGCTACGAAACATGTAAGGATCATCGTTCCTGCTGCCTCTATGTACCCTGTTTTTACTTTTTGCTATTAAAAGTTATTTTTTAACTTTACCTGCAGTGTGCAGCCGTTTTCTCTCTTTTTTTTTTTATAATAATATGTTTCTAGCTCCTTTATATATGCTAAGATAGATTCAACCCGTTTATTTAATGGTTTATCTTCTGCTCTATAATCGGCTCTAATCTATCTAGAATGCTATGTAAAATAAGGATAACTATCTGATAAATGTGTACAACATATATGATATATAAACTGTTATTTTGAGTACTATAGATACATTCATTTAAGAATTTTTCAAGTCTTTATATTATTGTTCCGGATAATGTTTTTATTCAGTATAATTATACCATAAGTCTCAATAGTATCTATTTTACAACCCCTTTCAGTACCCCTTTCAGTATTTACTTTGGTAACTCCTACTTTATTCTAATAGGATAACAGTTTTCACCAATCCCTTACCCTTAGGATGTTCCCTATAAAAGGGCCACTGTTAATGTTAGTAAGCATCTTGATAAAGGCAGTTTAGTCTGCCGAAACGCGTAGATTGTGCTTACTATTCTTTTATATACTCGGGAGGGATCTATATGTCATATGTATAGTCATATGAATAATTCCTGTTTTTTGCGTTTATTCCGGATCTCACTGTGCCAATAGACCACTCAGGTTCATTGTTTGGTTTGTGTGGTAACGAGCAAACTACATGTATAATTCCTGTTTGGTTCTCACCACCCTATCTGTTACTATTTCTGTGATTTTCAGCTGCAGTAGGCTGTAAGAAGTAAATTGTATCAACACCATTCCAGACTCTGCACTACGGAAGATACATAGTATTGTTTAAAACAGAGAATCACCATTGATTGGAGGCCAGCAGATTACTCTACTCTCACCAGGATCTGACGTCATCATCCCAACGGATTTCACCACAGAGGTTACTATACCCACGAACAGTGAGTTTTCTAAACTGCTTTGTATCCCACTACATCGAAGGCTGTGCACAGCTGAAGACACCGACACGTATATAACCACACGTGTATAATTATAAGATTAACATCGGTGGACTTTGTTCACATTTCTTGTGTCACGGACTTTGATATTAATAGTACCTTCTTTTTGTTGTTTTTACTTATCAGCTTATGTATTTCGTTATACATTTTTTATACAACCTGTTTTAACAAGCGTTATTATTATTAATATTTGCTATCTGAATCATTAAGACCGTAATCATTAAGACCGTAGTCATTGTACTCTCGGTCCCATATTCATTTTTAGATGCTAGCATCATTCTTAGTTTGTATATAACTTGATTTTATTGCTTTTTGGATCAGCTTATTAAATAGTATATTATATAAAATTTGGGCTATACTATTTTTCATTATTTTTTACTATATCTATATATATGTGATTTATTGAACATATTCTGTATCTAGATTATTTATTATATATTTTTGTTCTATACTTTCTTAATATACTACTTTTTTCTCACATTTTTTTTCATAATTTATTTTTACCTGGATATATGTAAGGTTCTATATGTTATAAGAAATCCTCCTTCTCCCCCTTTTTGGTCAGCTCTTTCACTAGAGCGCTTTGTCCCGCCTCACCCATTATCTACCTATTAACTTCTAAACTGCCACCCTCCCCCATCGCAAACACTATTTAAAACTTATTAACCCGTAATCTGCTGCTCCCGACATAGCCACCACTAATTCAATTTATTAACCCCTATTCCCCTGCTCCCTGACATCGCTGCCACTATAATAAAGTTATTAACCCCTATTCCCCCGCGCCCCAACATCGCACACACTATAATAAAGATATTAACCCCTATTCCGCCGCTCCCTGACATTGCCACCACTAAATAAAGTTATTAATCCCTAAACCTCTGGCCTCCCACATCACCGCCACTAAATAAACCTATTAACCTCTAAACCACAAGCCCCCCACATCGAAAAAAACTAAATTAAACTATTACCCCCTAAACCTAACAACCCCCTAACTTTGTTAAAATTACAATATCCCTATCTTAAAATAAATAAAAACTTACCTGTAAAATTAAAAAAACTATATATTAAACTAACATAACTATTATACTAAAATTGAAATAACTACAAATTAAATAAACTAAATTACACATTAAAAAAACCTAACAAAACTAAAAAAAAAAAAAAACACCACCCAAACCAACCCCCAAAACAAAAAACCTAACTCTTTTCAGCTCTTTTTTATTGCCCTGAAAAGAGAATTTAGCTCTTTTAAGATAGCCCAAAGCCTAATCTAAAAAAAAAATAAAACACCCAAAAAAAGTTTAAAAAAAACCAAACACTAACCACCGAAGATCCACTTACAGTTTTTGAAGTCAGGACATCCAGGCGGCGAGGTCTTCATCCAGACGGCAAGGTCTTCATCCATCCAGGTAGCATCTTCTATCTTCATCATGGCGGCGCAGAGCTGATCCATCCTTCAAGACATCCGGTGCGGAGCGTCCTCTTCATACGGTCAAAATTGCGTCCCTTGCATTCCTATTGCATTTTGTTTCTTATTTTTCGTAATTTTGTGTTTTTTATTTTTTGTAACTTAGTATTTTTTATTTTTTGTAATTGTAGATTTTTTTTTTCAGTAGTGTTAGTTTTTTTTAAATGTGTTATTTAGTTTATTTAATTTATAGTTATTTTAATTTTAGTATAATAGTTATGCTAGGTTAATTTATAGTTTAAACTTAGGTTTTTTTAATTTCACAAGAAAGTTTTTATTTATTTTAAGATAGGGTTTTTGTAATTTTAATATAAAGCTAAGGGATTGTTAGGTTTAGGGGTTAATAGTTTAATTTGTTTTTTTGCAATGTGGGGGACTGGTGGTTTAGGGGTTAATAGGTTTATTTAGTGGCAGTGATGTGGGAGGCCAGAGGTTTAAGGGTTAATAACGATGTCGGGGAGTGGCGGAATAGAGGTTAATAACTTTATTTAGGTGGCGGAGATGTCGGAAGCGGCAGATTAGGGGTTAATAACTTTATTTTGGTGTCTGCAAATTAGGGGTGTTTAGACTAGGGGTTTATGTTAGGGTGTTAGGTTTAAACATGACATTTTTTCCCTATAGACATCAATGGGGTTGCGTTACGGCAATAGCCATTCCGTACTTCATTTTTTTTTCTAACACGCTCTTCCCATTGATGTCTATGCACGTCAAAGCAGTCCTTGGATTTTGTGCGGTATGGAGCTTATGGCCAACATATCGCATGCACAAAGCGGCTTTTCAAAAACTTGTAATGGCAGCGCTATGGAGGATGAAATAACGCAACTTTTGTTGCATTCGTTTCGCACCCTCTATAGCGCAAAGCTTGTAATCTAGGTGATTGCTATTTCATATTCACAATAGAGTATTTCTCTATGCAATGTCCCTTTAAAAGACAAATGTGGGAGGCGGAGTCTGACCGGGCTCCATGATTTCCTGACTTGTGTTTTTGGGAAGCTCCCACCCTACCTGAGCAGAATGCTCTGCCCTGCTATTCCCACCTCCTATAACCTCCGATCCAATAACAGCACATTATTTAGCTTGCCTCAATACAAAAAGAAAGCAGCTCGATCCTCCTTTTCCTAAAGAGCACCACAATTATGGAATGACCTTCCTCACACTTTAAAAACTTCCCCAAGCCTAATATCCTTTAAGAGATCCCTCTCTACATATCTCAAAACAGAATGTGCCTGTCATGTTTGATTAAATATTTCCTACCAGTTCTATGTTATATGTTTGCATATATTGTGTATTATTATTGTTTTTGTATTTTATTGTACACTATTGTATCAATGCAATGTTTTGTGGTCCCAGGACATACTTGAAAATGAGAGAAATCTCAATGTATCCTTCCTGGTAAAATATTTTATAAATAAATAAACTGTTGTGTGAAACCGGAGCTCCAGGCAGCTTGAGCACTAAACAGTGGAAGAAAAGTTTCACCGCACTGCTAAAAAGCAGTTTAACATGTTGGTCGCATGTATAAAGACTCAGACCTGACCCTCCGCTGGTGGAAGCTTGTAATTTGCGGAGGTTCTGAGACGGAGGCCTACACCGGCATGTAAGGAGCAGCCTGAGTGGTGGTACTGTGGGGCTTAGCTGGAGCAACGGAAAGACGAATATTATCGTCATCGACATGGTGACATATTGATCCGGACGCCACTTTATTCAGCTGAGCTGCGAAGCAGACAAGCAGTGTTAGCAGGGAGGATTACAGAAAGTAACCAACTGCCACGTGGGGGAGATAATCCCCTTTATGTCTGTTAACTCGCTTTAAGGACAAAACTATGCAAGCCTACTGTTCCCCCTCTCAATGGGAATAACTATCTAACCCTTGGGCATGACATTAAACTAAGAGGTTTATATAACTCTTCATAACTACCCCTCACATCATATTGGGCTGAGACTGTTTTTTTTTTTCCAGTGGGAAGCCACCCATTTTTCTTGAAAGGGACTATAAAAGATGTGGGCTCCACTATTGATGCTGAGGGCAGAGGAATGTTGTGCTAAAAAGGGGAACTCATAAATCTTCCATATGCAGCTCTATTAATGTCCCTTAATTAGGGGAGAGAGGGAATCACTACATCAGCAGCTGTGATTTTGAGGGTCCTGCTCAGTAAGCACCCATCGCCAAAACACGACCAAGCATGGTCACTATCATTACAGCTCCCTAACTGAGCAGACCTGATCTCACTTAGAGATAGAGGAGAGTTTTTTTTCAGCACTGGAGATACATACAAAACTGGACATCATGTCAGCTAGAAAACTAAATAAACTGAGTGCTAAAAACGCCAAATCCACAAATGTGAAATCGTTCTTCAAGACCCAAAGGTCAAATAAACCCGCTGAAATAGTGGAATCCGATGGAGAAGATGAGGTTGAACTAGGGCCTAACACACAAAACACACCAATAGACCAATCCTTGGCGACTAAGGCTGATCTGCAGCTCCTGGTATCTAAACAGGACATTTCTATGAGTTTTTAAAAAATGTGGGAGAAGATGGATAGTCTCCAATCATCCGTGACCGCTAGCTTAAAAGAAATAAAGATCGACATATCTGACATGGGCAATCAAGTCGAGACACTCAAAAATAATCAAGTATCTTTCTCAGAAGATATCTCCACACTTTCACAAATTCTAGCCTCTCAACAACAAGATATCTCAGATCTCCTGGATAAGATGGAGGATCTGGAGAATAGATCCAGGAGGAGAAACATTCGCCTAAAGGGAATCCCGGAGTCCATAGGGATAAAGGAACTGGTCCCCTATCTTCAACAACTTTTTTGTTCTATTACGGGAAAGTCAGAATGAGAGGAGTTCCAAATCGAATGTGCACATAGAGCGCTCAGAGCAAGACCCAATGATGATCTCCCTAGAGATGTGATTGTTAAACTATTACGATTTCCTGACAAAGAAAGAATCTTGACAGAAGCAGGCTTAAATCCCATGTTCAAATTCCACGGAAATATAGTGCAGTTCTATCAGTACTTGTGAGTCAGAACACAGAGACATAGCTCCCTCAAACCCCTCACGTCAGTTCTAAGGAAAAATAATATTCCATACCGCTGGAGTTTCCCTTTCGCCTTGTAGGTAACCAAGGAGGGCAAAGTTTTTACTATAAGAGACGTAGAAGAGATCCAGAACATTTGCACTTTTCTGGGCCTGGAAGTTCCTGAGATCCCCTCAGCTCCAGGTCTTACTGGCGGCCTTGAGAAGAAGGAGTCGAGGAAGTTGCCACCTAGGTCAGGCTGGACAAGAGTTGCGAAAAATAAATCTAATACTTAAAGAATAGAACTTGTTGTGATTTGTCTCTGTGACTCTTTGCTCCAGGCTTGACACCTCTCTATAAATAAGCCAAGAGTGCCTGGAACCACCAAAAGTGGTCACTCACAGATGAAACCTTCTTGATGATTTTCCATCCAATGCTCTTCTACCTCAGGAATGGGTTTGCATCTTAAAATGTACTTTTTCTTTGATACCTCATCATCAGTCTTATGGCCGAACTCTCTCCCTCTTCTCTATATCAATTAATATGAGTATTCTCATCTCCAAGTACTCCTCTCTACATGCATTGTCTCCCTCTCTCCCACCCTCTCCCCTTTTACCCCCTTCGCTACTCTTCCCCTCTCTAACGCTACCTTTTCCACTTAATAACACTCATTTAAGTATACTACGAGCATTACTTGCTTACCCAAGTATCAGAATGGTAACTATGTGCTATAGTTGCCTACAAATGTCCCATTTATGCCGCCTAAGAGCCCTAACTCGTATGGGAGCTTTGGTAACGTTGCCTCTCTTTATGGTCACTACTGTTATAAGATTTCTTATCCTTGGTGAAGCACCTTACCACCTACATAATATTCCTTGATGTCAGTACCCAATATTACTCTTCTCTCACATAATGTGTGGGGCCTCCACTCAGACATTAAGAGACGCATGGCCATCATCCAATATAGGTGACTCCACGCGAACATTATATACCTTCAAGAGACGTATTTCACTAGCTCAACTATCCCCAAATACTGGGCTAGGGAGTTCCCATATCATTACCATGCCACTTCAGACACAAAAAAGGGGTGTCTCTATTTTAATCCATTCCTTAATACAATTTGTACACAAAGAGACAGTTGCAGATAAAGAGGGCAGATCCATATTGGTATGGGGCCAAATACAAGCACAATTTTTTTCGCAATATTGCACATCTACTCACTAGTTGGTCTAAGCAAAGAATATTATTGGCCGGGGATTTCAACTTAGACATTCAGACCCTGAGACATACTTCACTACAGACACAAACCAAAAAAAAGAAAAGACTGGGGTCAATAGCCAAAGAGGTTTTAGAATCAATGGAACCTCTTACTCTTATAGACACTTGGAAAACTCTGTATGGGGTCACCACAGATACAACGTTTTACTCTGCACCCCATAGTACATACTCAAAGTTAGACTACATTTTTATTAGCCAAATCCTCTAGCCAACTTTAAAATCTAGTGACATAATTCCTTGTGTGTGGTCGGACCACTCCATTAAACTGACTAAATTTGGAGACCTGAGAGACCCAGTGAGAATACAATTATGGACATTCGACCCATCATCCCTCAAGAACCAAACCACTAATACTAATTTACTCAAATCAATGGCTGAGTACTGGCAGCTTAACTTAGACACGACTAATAACCCAATCTCGGTATGGGTAGCTCACAAGACAGTGGTTAGAGGTATTCTTATTAAAGAAAAAGCAGTATATAAGAAAAGAGTCAACACCCATATCACTTCACTGCAAAATGAAATAACAGTTCTGGACCACACAATCCAAACACGTTTTCCAGACCCAACTACACAAAAGACAAACTTTAGCCACATATATGAATGAGCACTCCATAAGAGCAGCCCACAGACGCTAACAAACCAGATAGGTACCTGGCCAAAAAAATTAGAGACAACCACCAACTCCTAGCCATACCAACAATACAGTCCCCGACAGGCAACCCCACATCTAACCCACAAGAAATCGTAGACACATTCGCTTCTTACTATAGGGGTTTATACGATGGCATGAAAGTGACTCATACAGCGGGAACACTACACGCGCTTCACTCCTTCCTAGACAATACTAACCTGAAGAGCATCACAGAGATAGACTGAGAAGGGTTAGATGCCAAAATTACATATGCAGAGGTAGCATCTGTGATCAAAGACCTCAAACCGGGGAAAGCCCCAGGCCCAGATGGGTTTCCTGGAGACTACTACAGACTCTTAAGTCCACTCTAATACCCCACTTAGTTAAATTTGCCAACCATGTACTAGAGGGCCAAACAATTCCCACTGACTTGCTTCAAGCAAGAATTATGGTCATCCCCAAACTTGGTAAAAACCCCAAGCACTACTCCAGCTACAGGCCCATATCCTTAATCAACCAAGATCTCAAAATAGTGACCAAGATTCTTGCGAACAGGCTTAAGGCTATCCTTCCCACAGTCATTCACTCAGACCAAGTGGGTTTTGTCCAGGGTAGAGAAGCTCCAGATAACATCAGGAGAATGATCTTGGTGATAGATCATTTGGCAGACAAAAAAAGTGCCTTCTATGCTCCTATCGTTGGATGCAGAGAAGGCATTTTATAGGATTAACTGGCAGTATATGTGGGCAGTGCTGAGCAAGATAGAATTTAGGGGTCCATTTGTAACTGCTATCAAAAATATTTACTCTACCCCCCCACGCTCACGTTAGAGCTATAGGTCATAAGTCCAAAAACTTTGCAATATTAAATGGTACAAGGCAGAGCTACCCACTTTCCACCCCTTTTATTTGCCCTATGTATTGAGCCCCTAGCAGTCTCCATAAGAAATTCTCCAGATGTTTCAGGGGTGGAGCTCGGTCCACTTACTCACAAATTAACTCTATTTGCGGACAACATTCTTGTCACCCTCACTAAGCCCCTAATCTCCCTCCCTAATCTTTTCAAAATCATTAACATCTTCTCCTCAATATCAGGGTATAAGTTGAACAGCAATAAGTGAGAGACCCTCCCAATAGCCATTTCAACACGTACTGCCAAATTGATGGAAATTAACTTTGTCTTCAGGTGGGCAAATGAGAGTATTCAATATCTGGGGGTCAAGTTGACGCCGCAGTCCTCTTGACTTTATAAAACAAACTTCTTACCCCTATACAAGATAAATAGATCAGATCTCATCAAATGGCAGAGATATAACAGCTCGTAGTATGGGAGGCTCTCTGCCATAAAGATTAATGTCTTACCCCGGCTGCTATATCTTTTCCAAGCTCTACCAATACAGCTACCTAAACAAGACTTAGACTCGATTCAGACAGCTCTACATAGTTTCCTCAGAGGGAAAAAACAAGCTAGAATCCCATTCCACATTCTAACGAGGCATAGGCAGTTAGGAGGAGTGTGTATGCCAAACCTTCTAGACTATTACCAGGCTGCTAGAATAGCACAAATATCAAATTTTGTTAGAAACGATAAATATATTCTGTGGCCCACAATAGAGTCCACCTTGGGAGGTCTGAGCTCACCTGAGGAAGCAATATGGAAAAGGGAGGGTGGTAGACCCGACGCCCGGCCCCTAGTCACTACACTTTCCGCACAGCAATGGAAATCGGTCACCAAAGCCGGGCTCTCATGCCCACACACTCATTGATAACCCCCTTAAAATATTTAATTCATAATGACTATAGACCGCTCATACAAAAATGGGAGAATAAGGGTCTGTATAGAGTGGCAGATGTTCTTGCTCATAGGAACCCCTTGACCTACACTCAGCTACAACAGAAACTCGACCCGTTACCCTTACAATGGTTTTTGTACTTGCAGATTATGACAGCCCTTCGCAAATTCATCTCGACAATAACCTCATTCTCATTGACCCCCCTAGAAAGACTCTGTATAGCCCCCACTAGACCAAAGCACATGATTTCTCTCATATACATTGCTATACAATCTACTAAAACTAGAAACAAACGCCCCATGATCCTTAAGTGGGAAACAGACATAGGAGAAGAAAGGGATATTGCTTAATGGGATGATATACTCTTTAATTCCTCCATAGGCTTACTTAGTGCTGACATGAGAGAAAACTGCATTAAGACGACGTTCCGCTGGTATCTGACTCCTGTGCAAACAATACACTTAAGTAAAGGGGAGACTAGGAATTGCTATGGGGTTGTGATACAGTAGGTACATACCTACACATGTGGTGGGAGTGTCCCAGAGTCCAAGCAATCTGGATAGACCTATCCAAACTTTTAGGCATTGTCCTAGACGACCAAGTCTCTCTCACTATAACACAGGCATTGTTAAATGAAAACATATCGCGTTACAACTCTCATATAAACACCTTTATAAGAATCCTTACTACGACTACTAGAATAAGTATTGCCAAGTACTGGAAGACAGTTGTTCCAGCCTGGAGAGAAATTAGAAATAAAGTAGACTTGACATATGTCAGAAACGCAGCACAAGCTCAGCCTGGAACACATAGTGCACATAGTGCAGTATTGTGGTCACTTTAGGCGGATAGCATCCATAGACGTTAGATTGCAAGCAAATATAATGGTATTTATTTTAGATATGAAAAGATACACATCAAGACAGAGTATTGATTTTTATAAGTTTATGTTTTATTGTTAATACAGTTTCACTGGTACTACAGTCCATAATTCTCCTTGCCTAGTCCAAACCATGGTGTCCTTTTGTCTGTTGGCACTTGCAATACTGTACCCAGAGATTGTTTTGTTTACTGCAAAATGTTTAAAAATGTTTAATGTCGAAAACTCCATAACTAATATTTCAACCTAAAAGACAAGTGTGCTGGGGAAGTTTGAAAACATCGGCTGTGCACATTTAATGATCCTGTTTATATCTATTTAGAGCATATATATTTATATTAATTAGAACATAGGATAGTTATGTTTTCTAGTTTGTGCTAGATAAGGTTTTATCTATCTCTTTGTCTGCCTATTTACTTATAAAATAATAGTCTGTAGGCTAAAGCTTTGTTGACGTCAAACCCTGGGTTTTAGCTAATTTTTCTCCTTTTGTCGTCTTAGAATTATTTTTTTATTATACTTTATTTATGAAGTGCCAACATATTCCACAGCGTTGTCCATGTATACAATTCATTTAAATAAAACAATGATATAAAACTTGTAAGAGACAGAACATAATTTACAAACACATACAGGAGGAATTGAGGGCCATATTCCCGTGGGAACTTACAATCTAAAAGGGTAGGAGGTTGAGAAACAGGAGGTGAGCACTGCAATATTGAGAAAGATGTCAATGCAGAGTTAGATGAGGGAAATGTTATGTAAGTGAAATTAATTTATTATTGAGTTGGGTGGTAGGCTTCCTTAAACAGAAAAGTCTTCAGGGAACATTTAAAATAAGAAAGATTAGGGCAAAGCCTGACAGCACGAGGGAGAGTGTTCCAGAGGGTAGGTGCTGCACAAAAGAAGCCCTGCAGTCTAGCATGAGAAGAGGTGATAGTCGCGGATACAAGGAGCAGGTAATTGTTGGATCTTAGTGGGCGGGCTACAGTATACTTGTTTATTAGAGAGGATAGGTAGAGGGGAGCGGCGTTGGTGAGTGCTTTGTATGTAAGGGTGAGAATTTTGAATTTAATTCTGCTGTGAATGAGGAGCCAATGAAGGGACAGAAAGGTGCAGCAGATACAAAGTGATGGGAAAGGTGGATCAGCCTGGCAGAGGCATTTAGGATGGATTGAAGGGGGGGAGAGGCGGGAAAGAGGAAGGCCAGTAAGTAGGTTATTGCAGTAGTCAAGTTGGGAAATAACAAGGGAGTAGATTATTTGCTTTGTGGTGTTAGCACTCAGAAAAGGGCAAATCTTGGAATTATTGTGTAGATGGTTGTGACAGGATGTAGAAAGCGATAAGATATGGGGGACGAAGGATAGATTTGAGTCAAGTGTAAATCTGAGGCAGTGGACTTGGGGCGATGGTGAAATGGTGATGCCGTCAACAGGGATAGAGAAGTCAGAAGTCGGCATAGAGCGTAGAACACACATTTAATTGAGAACTACATTGTACTCATTGAAGTGGGCTATTTATTTTCTTTAGACTTAAAGGGATATGAAACCCAAAATGTGTATTTCTTTCCATAAGGCAGGGAGAGTCCAGGACTTCATTCCTTACTGTTGGGAAATACAACACCTGACCACCAGGAGGAGGCAAAGACACCCCAGCCAAAGGCTTAAATATACCTCCCACTTTCCCAATCCTCCCAGTCATTCTTTGCCTTTCATCACTAGAGGAGGTGGCAGAGAAGTGACAGAAGATTTGGATAGTCCTGTAATGGGTATGCTCCCTTCAAGATAGGACTGGAGTTTTAAGTAATCATATAAACCTCTCAGTGAGAGTATTAATGAAAGTTATAGTCTGGAGATGCAGGGAAAGTCTTTCTGTGAAACCATCCAGGCTGTTAACTAACAACTCCGGAGCAATCAGTGTTGACAAGTTTCACTGCTTGCTTTTAATCACTCAGGTCCCCGTCAAAGCATCGCTACAAGGCTGTCACACTTGAGAGGCTGTATCTGTTCCACAGCATGGATCCTAAAGGGTATGTCCACTTTATTGTTATAGCAGGGTCTCCTGTAAAGGGTCACAGTGTGACTCCTCTATACCTCAATAGGATCAAGAGTTAATATCTCCTTTAAAGAGGATATTGGCAACAGTTATGGAGATTTTTATGTTCTGCATTAGGTTTGGGCTCATAAGACTGTGTGCTTTTGACTTGGGTACAGTCAGGTTTCACTTACGTTTTTGAGTTTTGCACAGCTCATATTAGCTTAACACTCTTTTGCATAGCAGGGGAAGTCCTGTCTTGCGCACCACGTGACCGGGTGGGGCCTCTTTCACTTCCTTGTGATCCTGCTGCAGACAGCACTCCTGAGGAGAGGGTTTCACTGATCATTTTCTGGGTCTAGGAGGTGGTGAGTGCCCTAGCCATTAGGATTGTAAAGGTGACTGTTTCTATTAAAAACGCTTGTTTTTTGTAAAGGTTTTTTATTCCATCTGTGGAATTACATAACAAAGCTATGGAGGACTCTGATACTACATTAGAGGGTTCCACTCCTCTCCTATAGTGAATAATAATACCTGTTTATATTGTGAGGAGGCTGTGGTTTACCCGCCTTCTCAATTTTGTTCCAATTGCACTGTTTTAAAGTCTAAGAAGGGAGCTAAGTCTGTCAAACCCATAGCGCAATTAGTCCCTCTGAGCCATCAACCTCTCAGGATTCTATGACCCGAAAGAGTTCTGCCCTGTCTTCTCAAACCGCTTCACATGCAGTTCCCCACGGCACAGCTAATTCTGCATCTTGAGGGGGACTTTTTCCTACGGACTTTACCGTGCCCTACCTATATCTGGGAAATGTAAGAGAAGGGTTAAACATAGTTCTCCCGACTTAGTCATCTAAATTCCTATCCGATCTAGCCTGTATGTCTCAGATATCCGAGGATGAGTTAACCTCGGTAGCATCAGAGGGTGAACCTTCTGAGTCGGAGACGTCTGTTACTAAGTCTCCTCCGGCGGAGGAACCCTCCTTTAGATTCAAAATTGAACATTTGCATTTTTTACTAAAGAAGGTCCTGTGTATGCTAGAGGTTCCAGAGGCTAAGCTACCTAAGGAACCTAAGATCCCTAAGTTAGACAGGGTCTACAAAGACAGGAAGGTCCCACAAACCTTTCCTGTACCAGTTTGTATGGCTAACATTATTGGTAACGAATGGGAAAGAATCGGAACTTCCTTTTCTCCCTCAGCAACTTTTAAGAAATTGTTCCAAGTCCCTGACTCTCAAATAGAATTGTGGGGTTCTATACCTAAGGTGGATGGCACCATTTCGATGCTAGCTAAGCATACTACTATCCTCCTTGAGGATAGTTCGTCCTTTAGAGAACCTATGGGCAAGATGTTGGAAACTTTCCTGAGCAGAATGTTCTAACACATGGGATTTTTATTCCAACTTGCGGCAGCAGTAGCCGTGGTGGTGGGAGAAGCTACCTACTCGTGCGACTCTCTGTCTGAACTTATTGAGGTGGAATCTCCCCTCAAGGATATTCAGGAGAAAATTAAGGCATTAAGAATTTCTAACTCCTTCATCTGTGATGTGAATATGCAGAATATTCGCTTGAACGCAAAGACTTCAGGTTTTGCGGTTCTAGCCCGCCGGGCTCTCTGGTTGAAGTCTTGGTCTGCGGTTATGACTTCTAAATCCAGGTTACTTTCCTTTAAGGGAAAGATCTTATTCGGACCAGGTCTGGACACCATAATTTCCACAGTTACTGGAGGGAAAGGAGCCTTCCTGCCACAGGATAAGAATAACAGACCTAAGGGACGACAGTCATCAAATTTTCATTCCTTTCGTTCGGACAAGTCCCAATGATCTCAATCTTCAGAGTACTTGGAAGCCAGCTTAGTCCTGGAACATGTCCAAACAGACAAAGAAGCCCACTGTTAACAAGTCGGCATGAAGGGTCGGCTTCCGATCTGGGATCGGATTGAGTAGGGGGCAGATTGACACTTTTCTCAGATGCTTGGTTTCAGGATGTTCAGGACCCTTGGGTTCTGGAGGTCGTATTTCAGGGATACCGGATAGGATTCAAGTCCCATCTGCCCAGTGGCAGATTCCTTTTCTGTAGACTATCTACAAGACCAGAGAAGAGGACTGCCTTTTTCGGTTGCATAAGGGACCTAGTCTCTTTAGAGGAGTAATTGTCCCTGTACCTGCATCAGAAAGAGGTCTGGGGTTCTAATCTAGGAACATTTTCAATTTCTGATGTTTGCATTTCTGGACCAACAATTCCAGTTCATAGCACTTCCGTTTGGCTTAGCTACAGTTCCAAAAATATTTACAAAAGTTCTGGGAGCTCTCCTAGTGGTTGCCAGAACACAAGGTATCGCAGTAGCACCTTACCCGGATGATATCTTGGTACAGGCACTATCTTTTCTTCTAGCAGGGGAGCACTCAGAATTCCTTCTAATTCTTCTTCGGTCACATGGATGGAAGATAAACTTAAAAAAGAGTTCTCTTACTCCACATACCAGGGTGAATTTCCTGTGTACAGTTATGAACTCGGTATCCATGAAGATCTTTCTAACGGATCAGAGACATTGCAAGCTTACATCAGTTTGCCTTGCCCTCCAGGCCTCCCTAAGTCCTTCGGGGGCCCAGTGTATGGAAGTGATTGGCCTCATGGTGTCTTGTATGGACATCATTACCTTTATCAGATTCCATCTCAGACCCTTACAACTATGCATGCTGAGACAATGGAACGGCGACCATTCAGACCTGTCCCAACAGATAATACTGGACAGCCTGTCTAGAGATTCCCTCTCTTGGTGGCTCTGTCAGGATCACCTGTCCAAAGGCATGTGCTTCTTGAGACCGTCCTGGGAGATTGTGACTACGGACGCAAGTCTATCTGGCTGGGGAGCCGTTTGGGGTGCCAGGAAGGCACAGGGTCTGAGGAGCCCACGTTGCTGATCAATATCTTGGAACTTCAGGCAATGTTTAATGCCCTGAAGACTAGGCCCCTTCTGGGTTTGTCCCAGTTTATCAGATTCCAATCAGACAATATAACTTCAGTAGCCTACATCAACCATCAGGGAGGAACGAGGAGTTCCTTAGCGATGAGAGAGGTTTCTCAGATCCTGGAATGGGCAGAGACCCACAACTGTATGCTATCAGCGATCCACATTCCGGATGTGGATAACTGGGAAGCAGACTTCCTCAGCAGGCAATCTTTTCACCCGGGGAATGGTCTCTCTACCCTGAGGTATTTGCAGAGATATGCTTCAGATGGTAGATGCCGGAGATAGACCTCATGGCCTCCTGTCTAAATGTCAAACTACCCAGGTACGGGTCGATATCGAGGGATCTTCAAGCAGAACTAATAGATGTTCTAGCGGTTCCCTGGAGGTTCAGACTCATATATATTTCCTCCATTACCTCTTCTCCCCCATGTGGTGGCTCGGATCAAGCAGGAGCGAGCACCGGTGACTCTAATTGCTCTATCCTGGTCGTGAAACACTTGGTTCGTGGATCTGGTGGGGATGTCCTCATCTCCTCCATGGAGGTTACCCTGGGTCCCTTCCTACATCAAATCTAGATTCTCTGAGGCTGACTGCGTGGAGATTAAACGCTTAGTTTTAGCCAAGAGAGGTTTCTCTGAGAGTGTTATTGACACTTTGATTGAAGCTCGAAAGCTGGTTACTCGATGCATCTACCATAAGGTGTTGGGGACTTATCTGCACTGGTGTGAAGAACTTGGTTTTTCTTGGCATAAGGTTAAGGTTGCCAGAATTTTATCCTTTCTCCAGAATGGACTGGAGAATGGTCTATCTGCTAGTTCCCTGAAGGGACAGCTATCGGCCCTGTCGGTGTTGCTGTACAAGAGATTAGCTGTGCTTCTGGATGTGCAGTCCTTTGTTAAGGCCCTGACTAGGATCAGGCCTGTGTCTAGAACGGAGACTCTGCCTTGGAGTCTCAACCTTGTTCTTTGTGTGTTGCAGCAGGCTCCGTTTGAGCCAATGCTTACTGTTGACATTAAACTGTTATCCTGGAAAGTTCTGTTTCTGTTGGCTATTGCCTCTCCTTGCAGGGTTTCGGAGATTTCTGCCTTGCAGTGTGATCCCCCTTACCTTGTTTTTTCACGCCGATAAGGCGGTTTTACGTACTAAGTTAGGTTTCCTTCTTAACGTGGTGTCAGATCAGAACATTAATCAAGAGATTGTTGTTCCTTCCTTGTGTCCCAATCCTTCCTCGGTGAAGGAACGTTTGCTATACAATCTAGATTTGGTTCGTGCCTTAAAATTTTACCTTCAGGCTACTAAGGAGTTCAGACAATCTTCATCTTTGTTTGTCATCTATGCAGGTAAACGTAGTGGTCAGAAGACCACTACGTCTTCCTTGTCTTTCTGGTTGAGGAGTGTCATCCGCCTAGCTTATGAGACAGCGGGACAACACTAGAGCAGTAGCTTCTTCCTAGGTTTTTTAGAACAAGGCCTCTATGTGGCAGATTTGTAATGCGGCTACCTGGTCCTCCTTACATACTTATTCTAAATTTTACAAGTTTGATGTGTTTGCTTCAGCTGAAGCAGCTTTTGGGACAAAGGTTTTGCAGGCTGTCGTGCCCTCAGATTAGGGTCTGCCTCCTTTTTGTTCCCTCCCGTTATTCCTTCAGTGTTATCTGGAGCTTGGTTTTCCCAACAGTAAGGAATTAAATCGTGGACTCTCCCTGCCTTATGGAAAGAAAACAAAATGTATGCTTAACAGATAAAATCCTTTCTTTCCTGGCAGGGAGAGTCCACAACCCCGCCCTTAAGATATTTTGTTTGGGTGGCTCCCTTTTTATACTTTCTTCTGGCCCCTTTATACCCTGATGTTTCTCCTACTTTTCCTTGTTCCCTCGGCCGAATGACTGGGAGGATAGGGGAAGTGGGAGGGATATTTAAGCCTTTGGCTGGGGTGTCTTTGCCTCCTCCTGGTGGCCAGGTGTTTCCCAATAACAAGGAATGAAGTGTGTTTCCCAATAACAAGGAATGAAGTCGTGGACTCTCCCTGCCAGGATAGAAAGGAATTTATCTGGTAAGCATACATTTTGTTTTCATGATACAGAAAGAGCATGCAGTTTTAAACAAATTTATAATTTACTTCAATTATCAATTTTTCTTCATTCTACTTGTATCTTTTGTTGAAATACAGGGACGTTTGCTTAGGAGCCGACCCATTTCTGGAGCACTATATGGCAGCAGTTTTTGCAAGAATGCTATCCATTTGCAAGAGCACTAGATAGTAGCACTAGTTCCTGTCATGTAGTGCTCCAGATGCTACCTAGGTATCTCTTCAACACAGAATATCATGGTAACTAAACAAATTTGATAATAGAAGTAAATTGGTAACTTTTATAAATATAATTTAAATAAATCTAAATACAAATTACTACAATTAACTAAATAATTCCTATTTAAAACTAAATACTCACCTGTAAAATAAACCCTAAGCTAGCTACAATATAACTAATAGTTACATTGTATCTAGCTTAGGGTTTATTTTTATTTTACAGGCAAGTTTGTATTTATTTTAACTAGGTACAATAGTTATTAAATAGTTATTAACTATTTAATAACTACCTAGCTAAAATAAATACAAATGTACCTGTAAAATAAAACCTAACCTAAGTTACACTAACACCTAACACTACACTACACTACAATTAAATAAATGACCTAAATTAAATACAATTAACTAAATTAAATAAAATTAGCTAAATTAAAAAAACCCCCACTAAATTACAGAAAATAATAAACAAATTACAAGATCTTTAAACTAATTACACCTAATCTAATAGCCCTATCAAAATAAAAAAAGCCCACCCAAAATAAAAAAAAACCTAGCCTAAACTAAACTACCAATAGCCCTTAAAAGGGCCTTTTGCGGGGCATTGCCCCAAAGAAATCAGCTCTTTTACCTGTAGAAAAAAAAAAAAAACCCAACAGTAAAACCCACCACCCACACAACCATCCCCCCAAATAAAACCATAACTAAAAAAACCTAAGCTACCCATTGCCCTGAAAAGGGCATTTGGATGGGCATTGCCCTTAAAAGGGCATTTAGCTCTATTGCGGCCCAAAGCCCTAACCTAAAATTAAAACCCACCCAATATACCCTTAAAAAATCCTAACACTAACCCCCGAAGATTCACTTACCGGGAGAAGTCTTCATCCAAGCGGCAAGATGTCCTCAACGAAGCCGGCAGAAGTGGTCCTCTGGACGGGCAGAAGTGGTCCTCCAGACGGGCAGAAGTGGTCCTCCAGACGGGCAGAAGTCTTCACCCAGACGGCATCTTCTATCTTCATCCTTCCGTCGCGGAGCGGCTCCATCTTCAAGACATCCGGCGCCGAGCATCCTCTTCAATCAACGTCTTCTTCTGGAATGAAGGTACCTTTAAGTGACGTAATCCAAGATGGCGTTCCTTAGTTTCCGATTGGCTCATAGAATTCTATCAGCCAATCGGAATTAAGGTTGAAAAAATCCTATTGGCTGATGCAATCAGCCAATAGGATTGAACTTCAATCCTATTGGCTGATCCAATCAGCCAATAGGATTGAGCTCGCATTCTATTAGATTAGGTGTAATTAGTTTAAAGATCTTGTAATTTGTTTTTTATTTTCAATAATATAGTGTTTTTTTTTTGTAATTTAGCTAATTTTATTTAATTTAGTTAATTGTATTTAATTTAGGTAATTTATTTAATTGTAGTGTTAGGTGTTAGTGTAACTTAGGTTAGGTTTTATTTTACAGGTAAATTTCTATTTATTTTAGCTAGGTAGTTATTAAATAGTTAATAAATATTTAGTAACTATTCTACCTAGTTAAAATAAATACAAACTTGTGTGTAAAATAAAAGTAAACCCTAAGCTAGCTACTATGTAACTATTAGTTATAGGAATACTTAGGTAATGATAGTAATTTGTATTTAGATTTATTTAAATTATATTTAAGTTAGGGGGTGTTAGGGTTAGACTTAGAGTTAGGCGTTAATAAATTTAATATAGTGGCAGCGACGTTGGGGGCGGCAGATTAGGGGTTAATAAATGTAGGTAGGTGGCGGCGATGTTAGGGACGGCAGATTAGGGGTTAATAATATTTAATGTTTACGATGCGGGAGTGCGGCGGTTTAGGGGTTAATATGTTTATTATAGTGGTGGCGATGTCCGGAGCGGCAGATTAGGGGTTAATAATTTTATTTTAGTGTTTGCGATGCGGGAGGGCCTCGGTTTAGGGGTTAATAGGTAGTTTATGGGTGTTAGTGTACTTTTTAGCACTTTAGTTATGAGTTTTATGCTACAGCGTTGGAGTTTAAAACTCATAACTACTGACTATAAAATGCGTTACGAATCTTGCAGGATAGGCTGTACCACTCACTTTTTGGCCTCCCAGGACAAGCTTGTAATACTGGCGCTATGGAAGTCCCATAGAAAAAAGACTATACGCAATTTGCGTAAGTGGATTTGCGGTAATGCCAAAAAAGTGTGCGGTGCCCCTAAATCTGCAAGACTCGTAATACCAGCGGTAGTAAAAAAGCAGCGTTATGAGGCTTAACGCTGCTTTTTTACTCATAACGCAAGACTCGTAATCTAGCCGTCAGTATTGAAAGGAATTATCATTAGTCCAACATTTATTAAATGTTCACTAACGTTTAATTGAAGTCTAAGGGGCCGAATTATCAAGCTCCGAATGGAAACAGACCGCTGCTCCATAACTTGTCCGCCTGCTCTGAGCCCATGGACAACAATCTGCCCGATCCTATACGATCGGCTGATTGACACCCCCTACTAGTGGCCGATTGGCCGCGAATCTGCAGGGGGCGGTATTGCACAAGTAATTTACAAGAACTGCTTGTGTAATGATAAATGCCTACAGTGTATGCTGCCGGCATTAATCTATGTCCTCTCGCACATTAATAAATTGCTTCCTAAGTATTGAAGGGAATAATCATTAGTCCAACATTTATTAAATATTCACTAACGTTTAATTGCACAGTAGCCTATGGTGTAAAAGGAGAGTAAATTAAACTTTAATGATTCAGATACAACATGCAATTTTAAAAAAATTTCCAATGTACTTCTATTGTTTAGTTTGCTTTTTTCTTAGGCATCCGTTGTTGAAAAGCATACCTAGGGTCAGGAGTAGCAATGCACTATAAGGAGCTGGCCCCTGATTCTATCTGTCTGTCATCTATATATCCATCCATCCACGCTTGCCTAATTCCTAATAAAATGCTTGTCTCTTGAATGTTCTTGTTGTCTACTGAGTTATGAGATATGAATTAGCTCTTCAATAGCATATTATTTCACCAAATGTAATTCTCTATTAAATAGAAATGATACACAAAAATCAATGAACCTCCCCATCCTGTTATCTCACAATTTTCATTACCATTTTGTACTTCAGAACTACTAAAACAAATCATGACACTTCACAGTTCCAGCTGTGCTAAGAATTTACATTTCCTATTACGTGACTGCGTTACTTAAAATATTTAGATTTAAAATGCAATGATTACTATATAGCTAAAATATTTATACAAAAACTGAATAAAAATCTTGTAACTTAAGCTTTTTCTATTACACCATGCCTGAAAAAGAAGCCTAGCAGTCTTGCAGTTTCACTTGGTTACCCAAATAGTTTATTATTGTAATTCATTTGTCATATTTTGCCAACACAAAAGTATTTCTTTCAAAATGTACTTGTTATATATAAACACATTGGGAAGAACATCCTACAGGATTCTAGCACTAGATACAGAATTGTATCTGTATTAGGATTAAAGGGATATAACGCCAATTTAAATTTACTTCTATTAACAAATTTTATTTGTTCACATGGTATTCTATGTTAACACCTTTCTGCTGGTGTTTATTTGTTACATCGGAACAAAATAAGTAATAAATCGAAATCACGCGGATCGCGTGATTTCAATGATGGGATTGGGTCTGGGGGAAGGGAACGCCCTCCAGTCCATGATCCCAGTTAGGAAGCCGCAGCTGCTTCAGTAAAGCAGAATGGCTAGGACATTCCATGCCATCCTAAGGACAGCATGGAACGGCCTAACGGCATTAAGGGGATAAAGAGATACCTAGGTAGACATCTAGAGCACAACATGACAGAAAATAGTGCTGCCATCTAGAGCTCTTGCAAAAGGCAACATTTTTGGAAAACTGCTATATAATGCTCAAGACATGTGCATGCTACTGGGTTTAATTTCCTGGTTTTCAACAAATGATACCAAGAGAACAAAGACATTTTGATTAAAGAAGTAAATTAGAAAGTTGTTTAAAAGTGCTTGAGTTTCATATCCCTTTAAATAATTCCAAGAGTAAGCATGTGCAGTAGATTATTTGTCTATCGTTATTTCGTACTTTTTAATGGATCGCGTACTGGGCAGACTATCTCTTTTCGCAGAGACTTGGATAAGAGAAGTTCAGGACCCTTGGGTTCTGGAGGTCATCGCCCAGGGTTACAGGATAGGATTCAAGACTCACCCACCCAGAGGCAGATTCCTCCTGTCAAACCTATCATCAAGACCAGAGAAGAGAGATGCCTTTTTAGAGTGTGTGAGGGATCTCTTATCTCTCGGAGTAATCGTTCCAGTACCTCTAGCAGAAAGAGGTCTGTGGTATTATTCAAACCTTTTTGTGGTCCCAAAGAAGTCGGGCACGTTTCGCCCGATTCTAGACCTTAAGTGCCTAAACAAGTTTCTGTCGGTCCCATCGTTCAAGATGGAGACGATCAGGTCGATTCTGCCCCTAGTTCAAGAGGAACAGTTCATGACAACAATAGATTTGAAGGATGCTTACCTTCACATTCCAATCCACAGGGTTCATTTCAGGTTCCTAAGATATGCATTTCTGGACCAACACTTCCAGTTGGTTCTGGGAGCACTGCTTAAGGTGGCGAGGGCCAGAGGTATTGCAGTGGCTCCGTATCTGGATGACATCCTGGTCCGGGCTCCGTCCTGCATGAGGGAAGTATCTCGGATTCTGGAATGGGCGGAATCCCACAACTGTTCGCTGTCAGCGATCCACATTCCGGGTGTGGACAACTGGGAAGCGGACTTTCTAAGCAGACAATCGTTTCATCTGGGTGAATGGTCTCTCCATCCCGAGGTGTTCGCGGAGATCTGCAACAGATGGGGGATGCTGGAGATAGATCTCATGGTGTCCAGACTCAACTTCAAGCTACCCAGATATGGGTCGCGGTCCAGCGATCCCCAAACAGAGCTCATAGATGCCTTAGCGGGGCCCTGGAAGTTCAACCTAATTTACATTTTTCCACTTTTGCTACTTAGACCTTGTGTAGTGGCCCGCATCAAGCAGGAGCAAGCCTCGGCTATTCTGATTGCGGATCTGGTGGGGATGTCATCGTCTCCTCAATGGAGGTTACCTTGTCACAGAGATCTGCTGGTTCAGGGTCCCTTTTTACACCAAAATTTTGATTCTCTGAGGCTGACTGCATGGGTATTGAACGTCTAGTCCTAGCCAAGAGAGGTTTTTCTGAGAGAGTGATTTATACTCTCTTTCAAGCCAGGAGACCGGTCACTCGTCGAATCTATCATAAGGTGTTGAGGACCTACAAGGTTAGGGTATCCAGGATTTTGTCCTTTCTCCAGGATGGGTTGGATAAGGGTCTTGCTGCCAGTTCCTTAAAGGGACAGATTTCAGCTTTATCTGTACTGTTACACAAGAAGCTTGCAGGGCTTCCTGAAATTCAATCCTTTGTTTAGGCTCTGTCTAGGATCAGGCCTGTCTTTAGCAATTATGCTCCGCCTTGGAGCTTAAACTTGCTACTTAAGATTTTGCAGAGGGCTCCATTTGAGCCTATGCATTTGCTTGACATTAAAATTCTTTCTTGGAAGGTTCTATTCTTACTGGCTTTTGCATCGGCACGCAGATTCTCTGATTTGGCGGCCTTGCAATGTGAGCCTCCTTACCTAGTTTTTCAAGCTGATAATGCTGTTCTTCGCACTGGGTTGGGATTTCTTGCCAAGGTTGTGTCAAATCGTAACATCAATCAGGAAATAGTAGTTCCTTTCCTGTGTCCTAACCCTTCTTCGTCAAAGGAAAGATAGCTTCAAAATTTGGATGTGGTTTGAACCTTGAAGTTCTATCTTCAGGCCACGAAAGAATTCAGACAGACTTCGTCTTTACGTCTTTATTTGTTGTGTATTCGGGGAAACGCAGGGGGCAAAGGGCCTCTTCCACTTCCCTATAATTTTGGTTAAGGAGCATTATCCGTTTGGCCTATGAGACAGTGGGACCTAAGCCTCCTTAGAAGATTACAGCTCACTCTACTAGGGCTGTGGCCTCTTCTTGGGCCTTTAAGAATGAGGCTTCTATGGAGCAGATTTGTAAAGCAGCTACTTGGTCCTCCTTACATACTTTTGCAAAATTTTACAAATTTGATGTCTTTGCTTCAGCGGAAGCAGCTTTTGGAAGAAAGGTTTTGCAGGCTGTGGTGCCCTCAGTTTAGGGTCCTCCTCCTTTTACCCTCTCATTTTTTTTTCATTCAGTGTCCTCTAGAGCTTGGGTATTTGTTTCCCACAAGTAATGAATGAAGCCGTGGATTCTCCTCCCATTAAGATGGAAAACATAAATTATGCTTACCTGATAATTTCATTTCCATCTGTGGGAGGAGAGTCAACGGCTCCCACCCGTTTCTCCGGTGGGCGGACCTAAATTTCTTTTTATTTTTCTGGCACCATTTATACCTTGATATTTCTCCTACTGTTCCTTTTTCCCTTGGCAGAATGACTGGGGGATGAGGGGAGTGGGGAGGTATGTAAGCCTTTGACTGGGGTGTCTTTGCCTCCTCCTGGTGGCCAGGTTCTTATTTCCCACAAGTAATGAATGAAGCTGTGGACTCTCCTCCCACAGATGGAAATGAAATTATCAGGTAAGCATAATTTATGTTTTTGCCTCTAGTTCAGGAAGGCCAGTTTATGACAACAATAGACTTAAAGGATGCATACCTGCACATCTAAATTCACAAGGATCATTTCCAGTTTCTAAGATTTGCTTTTCGTAAAACACATTACAAATTTGTGGCCCATCCCTTCAGTCTGGCCTCAGCACCTCACATCTTTATGAAGGGAAACTCCATTGCCCCTTATTTGGATGATATTTTGGTTCAACTTTGTCTCTTTCTCTGGCTACTGCTCATACCCAGAGAATGGTATCTTTCCTTCAGGAGCATGGATGGGAAATCAATGTACCCAAAAGTTCTTTATTACCAGCCACAAGGGACTCTATTCAAATGCACTTGTTTCTCACAGATACTCGCAGAACCAAAATTCAGACAGCCTGTCATTCTCTACAGATGGCTCATTCTCCTTCTGTAGCACATTGTATGGAAGTAGCGGGTCTTATGGTAGCATTGTCGTCAAAAGTACCTTTTCGTCATTTTCATTTTCGTCGTCTTCAATTGTCCATGCTTCAACAGTGGTCAAAGGACTGGAACAGCAGATAGAGCTCAGTTCTTCAGACAAGTGACCCTTGAAACTTCTTTTCTTCGTCGTCCTATATGAACCATAGTCCCTACAGACTTAAGTGTAATGGGTTGGGGTGCTGTTTGGGAGACCCAGAGGGTGCAGGGAGTATGGTCCCCTCTGGAAGCAAGGTAACCTATCAACCTCCAAGAACTTTGTGCAATTCTTTGTGCCCTTCAATCTTTGCCCCTTCTCAAACAGGAGAGATTAATTTGGTTCCAGTCAGACAACATCACTGCTGTGGCGTACATGATTCATCAGGGAAAGACTTAGCTATGCGAGAGGTATCTCACATTCTGTCTTGGGCAGGGGAAAACCACTGCACCATATCATCCATTCACATTCCAGGAGTGAATAATTGGGAATCAGATTACCTAAATCGTCAATCCGTCCATCCAGGAGAATGGTGTCTTCATCAGGGCATTTTTGATCAATCAGTCCTGAGGTGGGGTCTTCCAGAAATAGATCTAATGGCATCTGAATTGAACCGCAAACTTCCGGTTTATTGGGCCAGGTGAAGAGATCCAATAGCTTGCATGATAGATGTTCTTTTCTGTCCTTGAAACTATTGTCTGGCCTATGTATTTCTTCACTTTGTTCTTCGTCCAAGAGTCATTGATAGAATCAAACAGGAATCAGATTCTGTTATTCTCCTAGCTCCTGTGTGGCCCCAGAAGACTTGGTATGCAGATCTAATTCGGATGTCAACTCTTCCTCCATGGGCTCTACCACTAAGGAAAGATCTGCTGCCCCAAGGACTATTGTATCACCCGGATTTCAAATCTCTGAATTTGACGGCGTGGATGTTAATCGTCTAGTTCTCGAAAACAGAGGTTTTTCAGATTCTTTTACCTCTACTCTACTGCAATCCAGAAACCCTGCAATGCAGAGAATTTATCATAAGATTTGGAAAGCTTTCTATACAGTGGGGAAAAAAAGTATTTAGTCAGCCACCAATTGTGCAAGTTCTCCCACTTAAGAAGATGAGAGAGGCCTATAATTGTCATCATAGGTATACCTCAACTATGAGAGACAAAATGTGGAAACAAATCCAGACAATCACATTGTCTGATTTGGAAAGAATTTATTTGCAAATTATGGTGGAAAATAAGTATTTGGTCAATATCAAAAGTTCATCTCAATACTTTGTTATATATCCTTTGTTGGCAATGACAGAGGTCAAACGTTTTCTGTAAGTCTTCACAGGTTGTCACACACTGTTGCTGGTATGTTGGCCCATTCCTGCACGCAGATCTCCTCTAGAGCAGTGATGTTTTGGGGCTGTCGCTGGGCAACACAGACTTAACTCCCTCCAAAGGTTTTCTATGGGGTTGAGATCTGGAGACTTGTTAGGCCACTCCAGGACCTTGAAATGCTTCTTACGAAGCCACTCCTTTGTTGCCCGGGCAGTGTGTTTGTGATCATTGTCATGCTGAAAGACCCAGCCACGTTTCATCTTCAATGCCCTTGATGATGGAAGGAGGTTTGCACTCAAAATCTCACAATACATGGCCCCATTCATTCTTTCATGTACACGGATCAGTTGTCCTGTTCCCTTTGCAGAGAAACAGCCCCAAGCATGATGTTGCCACCCCCCTGCTTCACAGTAGGTATGGTGTTCTCTCTCCTCCAAACACGACAAGTTGTATTTCTACCAAACAGTTCTACTTTGGTTTCATCTGACCATATGACATTCTCCCAATCCGCTTCTGGATCATCCAAATGCTCTCTAGCATACTTCAGACGGGCCCGGACATGTACTGGCTTAAGCAGGGGGACATGTCTGGCACTGCAGGATCTGAGTCCCTGGCGGCGTAGTGTGTTACTGATGGTAGTTTTTGTTACGTTGGTCCCAGCTCTCTGCAGGTCATTCACTATGTCCCCCCGTGTGGTTCTGGGATGTTTGCTCACCATTCTTGTGATCATTTTGACCCCACGGGGTGAGATCTTGCGTGAAGCCCCAGATCGAGGGAGATTATCAGTGGACTTGTATGTCTTCCATTTTCTAATTATTGCTCCCACAGTTGATTTCTTCACACCAAGCTGCTTGCCTATTGCAGATTCAGTCTTCCCAGCCTGGTGCAGGTCTACAATTTTGTTTCTGGTGTCCTTCGACAGCTCTTTGGTCTTCACCATAGTGGAGTTTGGAGTGTGACTGTTTGAAGTTGTGGACAGGTGTCTTTTATACTGATAACAAGTTCAAACAGGTGCCATTAATACAGGTAATGAGTGGAGGACAGAGGAGCCTCTTAAAGAAGAAGATACAGGTCTGTGAGAGCCGGAAATCTTGCTTGTTTGTAGGTGACCAAATACTTATTTTCCACCATAATTTGCAAATAAATTCTTTCCAAATCAGACAATGTGATTGTCTGGATTTGTTTTCACATTTTGTCTCTCATAGTTGAGGTATACCTATGATGAAAATTACAGGCCTCTCTCATCTTCTTAAGTGGGAGAACTTGCACAATTGGTGGCTGACTAAATACTTTTTTCCCCACTGTATTTGGTGTTCTTCTAGAGGTTTCTCTTGGAAATATTTTAGAATTAATCAGTTCCTTCAGCATTATCTGTTATCTGTTTTGTTTCACAAGAAGCTGGCTAAGTTGCCTGATCTTCAAACTTTTGTTCAAGCCTTGGTGAGAATTTGTCCTTATTAGCCCCATTTTTCCCCCTTCTCAATTTGAACCTATACATTCCCTGGACCTAAAGTTTTTACCATGGAAGGTTCTCTTTCTTCTAGCCATTTCTTCCACTAGATGAGTTTCTGAATTATCAGCTTTGACTTCTGATTACCCCTTTTTGATTTTTCATCAGGATAAAGTGGTTCTCCAGACTAAATATGATTTTCTCCCAAAGATAGTGTCTTCAGAAAATATTAATAAGGAGATGTTTGTTCCTTCTCTGTGCCCAAATCCTTCTAACTCTAAGGAACACCTACTACACAATTTGGATGTAGTCAGAGCCTTAAAATGTTACCTTCAGGCTACTAAAGACTTTTCAGGTCCCAGAAAGGGTCAAAAGGATACAGCATTAGCTTTGGCATCATGGCTTAAAGTGCCATAAAACATGTTGAGCATTTCCTAAAGGGGCTAATTAGGTAAAAATAGTTTGCATAAAAAAATTGTTTAAAAACTGCTGGCAAGTATTTTAAAATAATTTTCAAAAATAAGCAAAATTAGTCACATAGCTATGCTGTCTGGAGTAGTTTGATCCACCTCCCCCGCCCCTTATCAGTGTTTAGCATCAGAAACACAGGCATTGTATTTCAATTGAGTTAACAGCAGCTTATTTGCTTCTAGACATGCTTCAGCAGATAATGAGTGTTATTAAAGTCTGCATTCTACCAGATCAAAGGTGGATATAGATACAGCCATAGAAGGAATTGTGTGGGGGGAGTTAGAGCTGTTCAATTTGGAAACTTAAAAGAAAGGGTTAATGGTGAGGCACTACAGTATACATTTGCAGGTAAAGTAATTAAAGTACATATTATTCTATTTTGTCTCTATCCCAACTTGTTTTATGTCCCTTTAAGCAGACTATTTGTAAGGCTTTAAATCGCCTCCAAAAATAATAACTGCTCATTTTAATAGATCTGTATCTACTACTTGGGCCTTCAAAAATGATGGAGCAGATTTGCAAGGCGGCAACTTTGTCTTCTCTTCATACCTTTTCTAAATTTTTCTTTTTTGATATTTATGCTTTTTCCAAAGCTGATTTTCTCAGGAAAGTCCTTCAGGCCGCAGAGTCTGGTAAATAGGAACTCATTTTGTCCCACCTGTCCTTAACATGGACTCTCAGGTTGGTATTATATCTGACATGCTATGGACATCTATGGACTCTCATCATCTTAAAAAAAAAAAGGAAAACAGAATTTATACTTACCAATAAATTTCTTTGTTTTGGGATTATGAGAGTCCATAGAAGTGTGGTGCACAGCTGCAATTAGTGGACTTCTAATTACCAAAAACTAATTGCAAAGCCATGCATGTCTGCTGTTTTTAAACAAAGGGATTCCAAAGAAGCTTTTGCAACCATTTTTATTATGACTGCGGTAGTTGTGTATAAATAATTTCAGTGAGAAACCCAAAGTTTGCGAAAAAGTTAACTATTTTTTTATATGATTGTATTTGGTGGCCAAATAGGGGTATCAACTATACCAAAATGGGCATAGATCAATACATTGGGTTGTCTACTTTAAAAATATATATAGTTTTCATAGGTAAATAAAAACAAAAAAACAAATGCTCTATTTCTGTTTATCCTTTTAACGCCATTATGCCGTTCTATTCCGTCATAATTACACTGGGCTAGAACGTCATAGCCATGGCTGTCCTGAAGCCTACTACGCTTCCTGGATTTGATCGCGGTCTGAAGTGCATTCCTAGGGTTATAGGGACGCCCCCCCAGACCCGATCCAATAATTGAAATCTCGCAGTTGTTCCGATGTAGACACTTTAACCCCAGCAGAAAAGGGTTAAACTTATTGATAGCAAAAATTTAAAAAAATTTTCTCTGATTCCCGGTAGCGAAGGGGTTAAGTACCTCTTTTCATACTATATAATAGCCATAATTGTTTATCGTTCTGTAGGTAACGTGTAATTTTATTTCGGATTCTTTGTCTGAGAACTATTATTTTCTCTGTTTAGATTCTTGTAAAAGGTGTTATGATTAATCAATGGAAACCGTAGAATGTTTTCATTATACTATGTTTAAAAACTTGAACAAAAGGATATAGAAAAGCAAACTGCCTAGGCAAAGAATGTTTACTAGGGGCAAGATTACATATGCAGCGTCGCCCGCAAAAGCCGGCGATGCCGGTTTTTACACAGTTTTGGTATCACATATAGAGCGCCGCATATAAATGCGGCACATATATTTCACCCGTCGGCCGCAATTTTTACTCCCATAAGTTAACATAGAACCGTGTCACAAATCGATATCACATATTCAGCGCAAGGACATACGCGGGGAAAATGGAGATATTTTACTCCATTTTCACCTTGTCACACATAGGCAGGCTCAGGCAGGCGCGGCAAGCCTTGCTTGAAAATATTAACACACCTAACGCATGCACAATATCTATCTACCCCCTGAAAATAACTAACACCTAACGCATGCGCAATATCTACCTGTCAACTGCAATAACTAATTAACTATATTAACCGTTAATCCGCCAACCCAACATCGAATTAACCTATTAACCCCTAAACCGCTATCACCCCACAACGCAATATAATTTAACAAACTATTAACCCCTAATCTGCCATTCACCCATATCGCAAAGAACCTATTAAAACTATTAACCCCTAAACCGCCACCCCCCCACAAACGCAATAAACTTAATTGACCTATTAACCCCTAATCCGCCAAAAGTCAAATCTCCCGTAAAAGTCTAACACGTCTCCTAAAAATAAACCCGACACGTAAAATCCCTATATCTGCCATCAAACCCACATCGCAACTAATAATAAATGTATTAACTCCTAAACCGACAACCCCCCATAACATGCCTAATTAAACTATTAACCCCTAATCCGCAATTCACATTCATCACGATCTACCTAATAAATGTATTAACCCCTAATCTGCCATTAACCCACATTGCAACAAACCTTATAAATCTATTAACCCCTAATCCGCCAAACCCACACAACGCAAATAATTAATTCAATTACTAAGCCCCCTAACTGAACACCTCCTAAATTAACCCCATTTACCTAAATTAATAAATACTGTTACTATTAAAATAAAAAGCTAACATTACTTAGAAATAAAAACAACTAAGATTAAATTAATCTAAGATTACAAAAAATAAAAAAATCTAACATTACAGAAAATAATAAACAAAATTATCCAAAATAAATAAATTAAACCTAATCCCTATGAAAATAAAAACAATCCCTAATCTAATGCTAAAGTACCAATAGCCCTTAAAAGGGTCTTTTGTAGGGCATTGCCCTAAGTTAAACAGCTCTTTTCCCCCTCTAACAGTAAAAAGCCCCCACCCACTAAACCCCCCCCCAAAAAAAACTAACACTAAAAAACCTAAGCTACCCAGTGCCCCTAAAGTGGCATTTGTATGGGCATTGCTCTTAAAAGGGTATTCAGCTCTTTTACTGCCCTTAAAAGGGCATTCAGCTCTTTTAAGAGTGCCGATTAAAATCCTAATCTAAAAAAAATAAACCCCCCAAAAATTAAAAAAAAGCCTAACTCTAACCCCCAGATAGGTACTGACGGTTCTTCTTCCAAGCGTCGACCTCTTCTATCTTCATCCAGGACCGCAGAACTGAAAACCGGCGACAGCAGAACCGAAGACCAGCAACCATGGATCGTGGAGATCCTCTTCGTACGATCACCGCCGCAAACTGAGGATTGAATTCAAGGTATGCGTTTAAATATGGGGTACCTTGAATTTCTATTTGGCTGATTTGATTCTTCAAATTCAAATCAGCCAATAGGATTTTAGTAGCTCTTATCCTACTGGCTGATTTGAATTTGAAGAATCAAATCAGCCAATAGGAATGCAAGGGACGCCATATTTTATTGCGTACCTTAAATTCACTATTCAGTGTACGGCGGTGATCGTACAAAGAGGATCCTCCATGTCCATGGTTCCGTGTTTGCCGGTCTTCAGTTCGGCGGTCGCCAGTCTTCAGTTCCTCGATCCTGGATAAAGATAGAAGAGGTCCCCGCTTGGAAGAAGATGTTGGCCGCTTGGAAGAAGACTTCACCGTCTGGAACAGGACCTTCTCTGCTGGACTTTAGAAACGGTGAGTACCTATTTGGGGGGTTAGAGTTGGGCTTTTTTTTTTATAGATTAGGGTTTTAATGGGCACTCTTAAAAGAGCTGAATGCCCTTTTAAGGGCAATAACCATACAAATGCCCCTTTAGGAGCAATGGGTAGCTTAGGTTTCTTTAGGGACTAAAATGCAAAAGACCTGTTTAATTTAGGGCAATGTCCTACAAAAAGTCGTCGTTTAGCATTAGATTAGGGGGGTTTATTTTGGGGTTTTTTTTTTATTTTCATAGGGATTAGGTTTAATTTTTTGATTTTGGATAATTTTGTTTATTATTTTCTGTAATGTTAGATTTTTTATTTTTTGTAATCTTAGATTAATTTAATTTTATCTAAGCTTTTTTTTATTTTTACTTATGTTAGCTTTTTTATTTTAATTGTTTGTACCAGTATTTTTTCATTTAGGAAATGGGATTTATTTAGGCAGTCTTAGGTTAGGGGGGCTTAGTAATTTAATTAGTTAATTGCGTTGTGTGGGTTTGGCAGTTTAGGGGTTAATAGTTTTAATAGGATTATTGTGTTGTGTGGGTTTGGCAGATTAGGGGTTAATAGATGTATAAGGTTTGTTGCAATGTGGGTTAATGACGGATTAGGGGTTAATACATTTATTAGGTAGATCGCGATGTATGTGAATGGGGGATTAGGGGTTAATAGTTTAATTAGGCATATTGCGTTGTGGGGGTTGTCGGCTTAGGGGTTAATACATTTATTATTAGTTGTGATGTGGGTTTGATGGCAAATATAGGGATTTTACATGTCGGGTTTATTTTTGGGAAACGTGTTAGACTTTTTCGGGAGATTTGACTTATTTTTTATTTTCTTCGGCGCCAGCAGTTTTTAAAGTGCCGTAAGTCACTGGCGACTCCAGAAATTTGAATTTACACTTTCTGGACATCGCTAGTTTATCCGACTTACGGCACTTTATGAACTGTCGGGGGGTTTATGTAATACCCCAATGTGCAAGGTGAAATTACGGGCGGCACGGGTTTTTCAGCGGTTGCGCTGAAGCTTGCGCCGTATATGTAATCTCGCCCTAGATATTTGTGTGTACTTAAAACCATGCGCAAAATCATAACTCTTATTACAACACGCATATTTATGAGAGGGCAGCATTAACATGGCCAGTGTTATACCAACTGCAAATAATTTATAGGTGAACATAATGTGAACATAATGTTGGCTTCATATCATACTAGTTATAAAGTAGCTTTCTAGCTATTGGCGAATAGTGGAAAATATAATTATTATTTTATCTTTTATTCTTAGACCTCATGGTGAGAACACAGGAGAAGTGAGTGATTCTGGTGCATCCATTGTCAAACACGGCCTGAATGCAGAGAAAATCTTCATGCAAGTGCATTATTTAAAGGTAAACACAATTTTCCCCAGGTTACATCCAGCAGTATTTTTTTATTATTATTTTAATTGTAGCATTTCCTTGTTTTCATTACTCTTTTGCAGGGTTATTTCCTTCTTCATTTCCTTGCAAATAAAGTTGGAGAAGAGAATTATTTTTCTTTTTTGAGAAAATTTGTGATTGTTTTTCATGGGCAACTAATACTTTCTAAGGTAAGTTGCATAATATCCACGTATGTCCTAGAGACTATATAATACATGTGGGGGCTCACGTTGTGTGTGCTGACTAAATTACATGTAAATGTTGAAGGAGGAGAAGATAACACTGACAGTGACCATTTATTTTCCGAAGTCTGATTTTGCATGTTTTATTTATTTAAAAGGGACATGAAACCCACAATTTTTATTTCATGATTTAGGTAGAACATACAATTTTAAACAACTTTTAAGTTTTCTTCTATTATCAAATTTGCTTTGTTTCTAACTGAACAAATGGATGAGCCAATGACAATCGGTATATATATGAAGCCACCAATCAGCAGCTAGAACCTAGGTTCTTTGCTGCTCCTGAGCCTTCTTAGATAAACCTTTCAGGAAAAGGTAACGAGAGGGAAGCAAACTAATTAATAGAAGTAAATTAGAAAGTTGTTTAAAATCTTATACTCTATCTAAATCACGAATTTCTAATTATGACTTTACTGTCCCTTTAAGCAACAATTTGATGAGAAATATAAACATCTTGCAGGTTTTAAGTGCAACCATGTCCCTTCATTCTACTGTTGTGAATAGAAAGTGATCATCTTAGATTAATTTGGATTGGTTGTTACATGGTATTATCAGCACTATTCTCATGGAATACACGGTGTTAGGGTAAATTCTTATGGGTGTCTTCCCTCAGATGGGCTTCATTCTGGCTGGCCAAATGCTATCATTTTGCAATATACATGCAGATATGGATGGAAGATTTATAGGCTTTATGTTTTATAGCTAATAAAAGTGAGTGTTCATGTTAGTGGTGATTTCACTTGACACAAGTAAGTTGAAAAATACTGATTATCTAATTAACTTTTTGTCTATGTGGTGCTGGTAATGCTGTCAACTAAGTGAGCGGCAGCTGATAGTGGTAAGGGTTGTTACATAGTGACAACCCTATCAGTTGCAGCTTGCACATAACCACCCTTCTTCAGTATTAAATTGTTTATAAATAGCTCATTTATATTTATGTCAGCATAAGAAATAGCTGTCCCTACCTATCCTGAAAGTTTCTATACTTAAGTATAGACTAAAGAAAAGCTGGGTCAGCATAGCTAGGAGAAGAAATTACACTCCCAGTGGGAGGTAGGAGATATAAGTAATAAAATGTTAAAGGGCCACTGTAAGTAAATATTTTCTATGCCTGTTACTAACTAACTACCCCAAATACGCTTTTTATCAATAATAGCATTTCATTAACATATCTCTACCGTATATCAGAAATCTTGTCTGCAAATTTAATTGTTTTCCAAACCCACTCCGTGGGTATCCTTTGCTCTGTACCAATCAGTTTACAATACCTAGGTTTCAAAATGGCGCTTTAAACACAAAGTTATTGGTTTAAGTATTTTGAACATGCAGTGCTGAAAATAGTGGGCAGGATAACGTGACATCATCGGCGAATAAAAGATATAACTTTTAGAACATTATGAAACTTCGTTTTGGAGAAAATATAGGTCAGTAGGTTTTAATTAATGTTTATTAACTTTAATATGTTAGTTGTTTAGCTTAAAAATTATAACAGAAAGTAATCCTTTAATGCTCAATTGTTCTCTCTGAAGGCCTGATGATCTAAAACTCTCCGCTCTGGTGAGATGATACGTCTCGCCAGAACTGTGAGACACCAACATTGCAAAATAATATTTTAAAAGAAACAAAAGATTTAGTGAGATTTCTCTCCATGTCAGCAAGTTGCTGACCATCAGGCCCTAAGTATTGAGCTTTGGTATACAGACAGAGATAATATAAAGAAGGTTTGTGTACAGAAAGGGATAACATAAAGACATCTGTTTTACCTGCAATCTCGACCTATTTTAATGGAGTTGTGGTTTCAAAGATCAAAAACAGCTATTTCATATTCAAAGATAAACATATAAAAGGAATTTCTCATACATGTTATACTCTGTAGCTGATACGGTATAACAAGTCATTGAAAACACAGTAAGGAAAAATTTATTTTACAGTAACACTGTCCATTTAACACATATTGCTGCAATATTAGAGGCAATTGGAGCCTAATGTTACACTATTTCACCACAGATTTGGGTTTAATGAAAAACATACGTAAAAAGCTGAAAGTATTTTATACTCTTTCAAAGTATTTATTATTTCCGTCCTAAGATAGGAAGAGTCCACGGCTTCATTCCTTACTGTTGGGAAATACAGCACCTGGCCACCAGGAGGAGGCAAATACACCCCAGCCAAAGGCTTAAATATCCCTCCCACTTCCTCATTACCCCAGTCATTCTTTGCCTTTCGTCACGTTAGGAGGTGGAAGAGAAGTGTCAGAAGATTCAGAGAGTATCTGCCCTTCGAGATAGGACTGGAGTTTTAAGTAGTCATGTCAACCTCTTAGTGAGAGTATTGATGAAAGTTAGAGTCTGGAGATGCAGGGAGTTTTTCTGCGAAACCATCCAGACTACTGCTAACAGCTCCTAAACAATTAGTGTTAACAAGTTTCACTGCCTGCTTTCTCTCACTCAAGTCCATGTCAGAAGCCCTGCTATAAGACTGTCACACTTGAGAGGCTGTGTTCTGTTCCACAGCATAGATCCTGAAGGTAAAATAATTTACATTTTTACACATAAAACGCTATAACAGGGTCACAGTGTGGCTCCTTTATACCTTGATAGGATCCAGGGTTAATATCCTCTGAAGAGGGTTTATTGAACAGTTGGGGTCAGGGGCGTATTATGGCCTAGGCCAACAAGGTTGGTGCCTAGGGCAGCACATCTGCCCTATCCTCTTTCTAAAAGCCAGCACATAGTACAGTGAGCGATAAAGTGCAGGCTTTTACAGAGAAGACAAGGCACGTGCGCTGATTAAGGTCGCTCTTCACAGGCAGTGCTTCTTTAAACTGTTGCTTCATTTAGAGCCTCCGGCATTTTTGCAGTGGAAGCGTTCTTGGTGAGATCCTTGCCAGGGGATATGCTTACTAGGTGAGGCAGGAGGAGAAGACCTTGTGCCAATATGCTGCCTCCCCTTGTCAGCTATGGTGGGTCTGCGAGTGCAGTGCTTATCATATTTTATGTCTATGATTTTTCATTTTAAAGGTTATTTGAACATTTTTTTATTGTACTTGGATGCAATCTTGTTTGTTAACGTTTGAAATGATTATGCATAAAACATAAATATTAAAAAAATAAGCTTGCACAAAGCCAATATGTATTCTGTGAAACAGGTCAATATGGGCTCCTAGAGGGTCGGGCTGTTCAATTAGATAACTCCAAAAGTTCCAATCTGCTATTGTTTGTGATTCAAGCAGGATCTTCTCTAGTATTTGTGACTAATTAACAGCAACAACATTCCTTTTAGAAAATGACGTTTTCTGGTCCCCAGTACTATCAGTATATTTATTTTTCCTATAGAAATAGCTTTTCGTGAAGTGCCAGCATTAAGGGAATATGTAGATATAGACTGTTTACTTATGTTTTCCAAATCCCAGATTGTTTGGGTTTGGGGCTTTGCTAATAAACTTAAAGGGACATTTATACACTAGATTTTTCTTTGCATAAATGTTTTGTAGATGATCCATTTATATAGCCTATACAGCTTTTTTTTTTTTTTTTTTTAAATAAATGTATTGTTTTGCTTATTTTTAAATAACATTGCATTGATTTTCAGACTCCTAACCAAGCCCCAAAGTTTTAAAGTATACTGATGTATACCTTAAAGTATACTGATGTATACCTACTGCAGCTTGCTCCTGTTTGTGTAAAGAGTCTTTTCATATGCAAAGGAAGGGAGGGAGGGGGTGTCTGTTTTATTTTCTATACACCCACTTTTAGGGCTACATGCCGAAACATGTCAGCTTTTTGTTCTCATGTTTGATCTTTGTCCTTTTTTATATGTTTTTTGATGGTACCCCCATGTTTTAATGAGTGTATTTACACTTGAATAAAGCTTTTGTTTTTACCGCTACTTTGCACTTTCTTGCTGTGAACTTTGGGCATGTGGAAACGTTTATTTATCAGGTCAGCATAAGTGCATTAGCGGATTTTTGGTGCTCCATTCATGCCCCTGCTTGGCGTGGACAGCTAGGCTTCTTCCTTGAGGCTCACCGCTAACCAAGGATAGGTCCCGGAATCTCTCCAATCTCATTGGATGAGCACGTACACGTGGTACGTCATACACGCATTCACGGCTTTACGGAAGTGCAGAGGACTGCTTTGATGTGGATGCAAGACTACACACTGCCGTGAATTACCACTCCCGGGTTGGAAATAGTAATCGCACACAGAGGAAGAATTCGGTGAGGTCGGTAAGTGGGTATAGCCGCATAGCGGTTTCTTGCATAAGTAAGAAACACTTAAATGAAGATTTGTGTTTGAGACCCACACTGACACTTACTCACACCTGTGACTATGCTCTGAATTTGACAAGGCAGTTTTATTCACAAGACTGTGTGTATATTTTCACCGTTAGCCTCATGCATGAAGTTCTAAGGGCAATCGCCACAAGGGGTTGATTCATGATAAGACTATCTTTGGACGGATTTGTGTGTATATTGAATGTAGGATTGAACTTTTTTTCTATTATCACTTTTAGGGCTAGATTTATTAAAGCTGAGGCGGACAGGGGTGCGTATACGTGCCCCTGTACGCCTCAGCTCGCCTGTGGCGGGGCGAAATTACCCACAGGTATTCGCTATTGCACACGAGCGCAATTTTGCGCTCGCGTGCAATCCCGCCCCCTGCCCGCGCACAGCCAATCACGCGCGGGCAGAAGCTGTCAATCTCCTCGGTCTGACTAGACCGAGGAGATTGAATTTCGCCACCTTAGAGGTGGCAAAGAGGTTAGGGAAGCGGCGGTCTGGTGACCGCTGCTTGATAAATGACGGCGAGCAAGTTCTTGTGAGAACTTGCAGCCGTAGGGCTTTAATAAATCTAGCCCTTAGTGGGTTTTCTAGCTAACCCTTTGAACAGAGCTAAACTTGGAGCTTTTAAGTAAGTTTTTGAAACCGTTTTATACTGGATTTTTATATCAGCATCTGTGCATATTCTTCTTTATAGTAGAGTCTATTACATGCAGTTATATGAAAACCTTTAATGCATGTACACAAAACAGAAGCAAATAAATTAGTACATTTCTACAAATAAGTGCCTATATTTTGGTGATTAAGTGTTGCATTGGATTGCAATACAATTAAGTGGCATTTTTCAGTTTTTGTAGCATTTAGTATATTCTGCAAAAGTTCAGGCTGTGGAACTATGACTCATTCTTAGAACTTTTTTTGTTTTAACTTAAAGGGACATGGAACCCAATTTTTTTTTTCATGATTCAGAAAAGCTAGTGATTTTAAACAACTTTCCAATTTACTTTGATTATCTAATTTGTTTTGTTCTTTTGATATCCTTTGTTGAAAAGGATACCTAGATAGGCTCAGAAGCTGCTGATTGGTTGCTGTACATATATGCATCATGTTATTGTCTCACCCAATGTGTTCAGCTAGCTCCCAGTTGCGCATTGCTGCTTCATCAATAAAGGATACCAAGTGAATAAAGCAAATTAGATAATACAAGTAAAGTGGAAAGTTGTTTAAAATTGTATTATCTATTTGAATCATAAAAAAATAATTTGTGTTTCAAATCCCTTTTATAATTTACTTAATGGTTAGACACTAATGACATGTCCCTAAATTAGATTTGATGAGTCGCCCCCCCCCCCAAAAAAAATATGTTGATTTCAAATCAGTAGTTGAGTCTAATAGGTGTAGTACCACCCCTTACTACACTGTTGCATTGGGTACCTTGACTGACTAACTTGCACAATACAAACTTCTTATTCTGACATAGATTTTATGTTGTTTTATCTGGAGGATCTAAATTCCAGTCTTTAAATCCAGCAAATCCTTCCTAGAAGCACAAATTCCAGCCAGCAAGGCAGGGTGGCAGTAAAATGTAGGAAGGGACCCCAAGAACCAAGCCATGTAGCAAATATCCTATAGAGCTGCTAACAGCTGGTTTGTTATTGTAACGTTATAGATCAGCAAAAGATAATGCAAAAAAAGGAGACCCTTGTATTTTCCTTTCTATATACTGTATATGAAAGATTGGATAATTTTGCCTCCTGTCTATATAATGTAGAGTTGTTTTCATAAAGAGCTTTAACTCTGTTCATATTCTTTGTCAGTGGTACTACAAACCTAAACACAGGTCTCTCTGCTTTTGTTTACAGTTACATGGTCAACAAATAGTTAAAGGGACAGTCAACACCAGAATTTTTCTTGTTTTAAAAGATATATAATCCCTTAATTACCAAGTCCCCAGTTTTGAATAACCAACACAGTTATAATTATACATGTTTTACCTCTGTAATTACCTTCTATCTAAGCCTCAGCAGACTGCCTCCTTATTTCAGTTTTTTTGACAGACTTGCATTTTAGCCAATCAGAGCCTGAGCTCAATGTTATCTATATGAAACACGTGAACTAATGCCCTCTAGTGGTGAAAACCTATCAAAATGCATTTAGATTAGAGGTGGCCTTCAACGTCTAAGAAATTAGCATATGACCCCCCTAGGTTTAGCTTTCAACTAAGAATACCAAGAGAACAAAGCAAAATTGGTGATAAAAGTAAATTGGAAAGTTGTTTAAAATTACATGCCCTATTTGAAACATGAAGGGTTTTTTTGGACTTGACTGTCCCTTTAAACTAAGCCCTCTACTGTCTTAGGAAACTGATGAAACGGCAAAGTGGCTCCAGGAAATTAGTAGAATTTGACTTTCTCACATGTTTGAAGAAAAGGTTACATATGTCTAGTACCTACATTTACATTGCTGTGAGCAGATGGAAGTTTTTTTACTACCTTAACTTGGTTTATTCTTTGCTTCTTAATGTCAAGGATAGTACAATATTACTTTATAAATATGGAGAATAACACTAAAATTATATTTAATATTTCCATAGGGGAAAACAAACCATAAATATTTTGTACAGTATAAATATTTCAGTATGTAGTTTGATGCTTTGCAGCTTCCATAAGTTATTTTTGCCAGTTGTAGAATAGCTAAAAAAAAAAAAAGCCTGCAGCGAATGAATAAAAGAGGCATTCCAACATCATGAAACACATAGCTTAGCAAATTCTGTTTTGCAGCTGGATTTTATCTTGAAAACATTTAGGCCCAGGTTATAAATAGAGCTCTCTCAATATCGCTGGACCGAGATAGAATTAGCGGGCAAATTTGTATTACAAGTTTATGATAAAGAAGAATTACCAGAGAATGGTGAGCGTTGCCGACATGCCTTTAGCTCACCGATGGAATTAGCCACTGCACTAAACATCGCTCATATTAAAAGTTGAAAGTTATTTGTTACATTTGAGCACAACACATAATAGCGTGATAGGGCTACAAAAAAGTTTAACAAAACACATGTAAAACATACTAAGATAAAGTATTAGACTCATATATATATATATATATATATATATATATATACACACACACAAATTAAAGATAAGTTTATTATTGAAATAAATGTATAAAAAGAGTTTAAAAGGGGTAATGGCATATGAAATGGTGTTTGACTGGAAAGGGCTCCAAAGTGTATATATGACTATATATGTGTACAGTATACAGGTGTATATATGTATATATCTATATATATATATATATATATATATATATATATATATATATGTTTATGTATGTATGTACACACACAGATATATACACATTTTTGAGCCCTTCCCAGTCAAAGATCTTGACATATAAAATATCTATTGATTTATCTATTTATATTCTTATAGATATATAGCTATATATATTCTGTGTGTGTGTATATATATATATATATATATATATATATATATATATATATATATATATATATATATATATATATATATATATGCATACAGTAGTGCTAATAAGTTTACATACCCTGGCAGAATATATGACTTCTTGGCCATTTTTCAGAGAATATAAATGATAACACAAAATATTTTCTTTCACTCATGGTTAGTGTTTGGCTGAAGCCATTTATTATCAATCTACTGTGTTTTTAAATCATAATGACAACAGAAACTACCCAAATGACCCTGATCAAAAGTTTACATACCCTGGTGATTTTGGCCTGATAACATGCACACAAGTTGACACAAAGGGGTTTGAATGGCTATTAAAGGTAACCATCCTCACCTGTGATCTGTTTGCTTGTAATTAGTGTGTGTGTCAATGAGTTTCTGGATTCCTGACTAACCCTTACATCTTTCATCCAGTGCTGCACTGACATTTCTAGATTCTGAGTCATGGGGAAAGAAAAAGAATTGTCAAAGGATCTGTGGGAAAAAGGTAGCTGAAGTGCATAAAACAGGAAAGGGATATAAAAAGATATCCAAGGAATTGAGAATGCAAATAAGCAGTGTTCAAACTCTAATCAAGAAGTGGAAAATGAGGAGTTCTGTTTGATAACATACTGCATTCATCTTGCCAACAATTCTGACCAAATTTCCTGTGCCTTTGTAGCTCAGACATCCCCAAAACATCAGCGATCCACCTCTGTGTTTCACAGTAGGAATGGTGTACCTTTCATCATAGGCCTTGTTGACTCCTCTCCAAAAGTAGCGTTTATGGTTGTGGCCAAAATGCTCAATTTTGGTCTCATCACTCCAAATGACTTTGTGCCAGAAGGTTTGAGGCTTGTCTCTGTGCTGTTTGGCGTATTGTAAGTGGGATACTTTGTGGCATTTAGGTAGTAATTGCTTTCTTCTGGTGACTCGACCATGCAGCCCATCTTTCTTCCAAGTGCCTCCTTATTGTGCATCTTGAAACAGCCATACCACATGTCCTATATTTCACCTGAAGTTATTTGTGGGTTTGTCTTTGCATCCTGAACAATTTTCCTGGCAGCTGTGGCTAAAATTTTAGTTGGTCTACCTGACTGTGGTTTGGTTTCCAACAGAACCCCTCATTTTCCACTTCTTGATTAGAGTTTGAACACTGCTGATTTGCATTCTCAATGCCTTGGATATCTTTTTATATCCTTTTCCTGTTTTATACAGTTCAACTACCTTTTCCCGCAGATCCTTTTACAATTCTTTTGCTTTCCCCATGACTCAGAATCCAGAAATGTCAGTGCAGCACTGGATGAAAGATGCAAGGAATCCAGAAACTCATTGACCTTTTATACACACACACACACACTAATTACAAGCAAACAGATCACAGGTGAGGATGGTTACCTTTAACAGCCATTCAAACCCCTTTGTGTCAACTTGTGTGCATGTTATCAGGCCAAAATCACCAGGGTATATAAACTTTTGATCAGGGTAATTTGGGTAGTATCTGTTGTCATTATGATTTAAAAAGAGTAAGCACAGTTGATTGATAATAAATGGCTTCATTCATATTCTCTGAAAAATGGCCAACAAATCATAAATTCTGCCAGGGTATGTAAACTTATGAGCACAACTGTATATACATTTTAATAATATAAATATATTTATATTCATATAGATATATAGCTATAGATATATATTTTAAATTATATATATATATAAACACACATGCACACACATAGAAATCTATGGTGAAAGGGATTTGGCATGGCCTCGCCGTCTAACATCCATATGTTAGCACGTCTGAGGCTTTTGCTCGTGCACTAATGTTTTACTTTCAACTTGTAATATCAGCGCAAGAATAGGAGCTCTGTTGATTTAACTTTAGAAGTTCTGCAACGGAGGAGCAGACCCAGCCCAAATTAGAGTTGGCAGCAGCTATCATTTATTAGCTTTAGAAAAACTTCTTATTTATGAGTGTATTTAGTTAGGTTGATTTACTTCATATTTTATTTACCTTTCCCAAATGAAGATATTTCCGTTTATTTTGTAGTCTATTTATGGTTTTTGGTAACTATTTTTGCTCAATATCTAAACTGTGTATTTATTTATGTTTCTATTGATTTCATTATTCACTGGATACTATTTATTACACTTTTCCCTTTTGGGGATAGGCACATATCTATTCAGGATAAATAGGATGGTTACATCATACATTTTATTATTTTACAAAGTTCACCTGAATAAGAATATTGTATTTTAAGCAGTTTAGTATCTTCATTTTGACAAACTGTAATTATATCATTTAGAAAGCCATCTGGTCAAGGGACTTCCACATATATCGGAAGTATCCTGTACTTTGTCTGCTGTTATGTTAGATTCCGGTAACTCTTAAGCGTTATCTCAAATATTATTACATTATTTACAGATATAGTGGAATGAAACTTTTTTAATTCCATTTTATATATTGCAAAGTAATAAATCATTAAAACTTGTATTCTATTATTCTAAAGCTATACTGGGTTTCTGATGTTTCCTATTTCTGAATTTAGCATTGCAATTAGAAGTTGGATTTCTTTTTCAGCAAATTGCGTATGTCAGCTACAATAATATTTTCATCCTCTGCAGTGAGCCGACCACTTCTTTGTTTTTTTTGCAGATACTGGGCAAGATCAGTCCAGCAATGTAATAAAATATAAGATGTGGACAACTAATCTCTTCATTGAAGGGAAAAAACAGTTGACAGTTGCTTCTGGTTGCCAAAGCCACTATTAAGAAGACCAGGCTGAAAGTTTTGCTCAGGTTCCGCAGTGTTTAAAATTTTAGTATGTTTTCTACTTTTTCTTCCTAATATGAGATGTTAAAGTCATCACAGTCAATATTGTAAGCCTCATTTTCAAGGACGTTAAGCTGACTTGACATCATGTCAGATACCACATTTCAGCTCATATTCAAATTAGTCTGAAGAAGCTTGAAATGAGCATTCAGAGGACTGTTTAATTTTAACACCGTCTGACCTCTTGAAACCTTTTTCTAAAGAATATTCCCACATCCAAAGATTTGCATGTGCTCAGTTCATGTTTAAACCAGTGATGACCAAATTCCTAACACATGGGAGCTGCATTTCAATATTTAGAAGCCTTCGGGGCAACATATACATTTATACTTATTAAACACACAAATAATTATATATTTCCTAAAAATGCCCAGTGGCACATGGCAGGATAGGTTGCAGAATACCTTTTTTCTTTCCTAAGATATGGAGAGTCCACAACATCATTCAATTACTAGTGGGAATATCACTCCTGGCCAGCAGGAGGAGGCAAAGAGCACCACCACCCATAATCCCCAGTCATTCTCTTTGCATCTGTCAATGGAGGAGGTGAAGTTTGGTGTCTGAAGAAATTAATTCCTTTTTCAGGTACTTTTCCCTGCAAGCAAGGATTTGTGTTTAGCTGAGTCCACGTCAATCTCTTCAGTAGAGTAGTGGTGGCTTTTAAGCAGTTAGGAAGTTGTGAGGTAGTCCTTGCTTTGTTTCCTAACACATTGCTGCCCATGGTTCAGAAAGCCAGAGTTGGTTACTCTGTTCTTTCTTTTTCTACAGGTCTCTATAAGGAGTATGTGTCCTTTCATGCCTTTGTGAGCTGTCTTCCTGCCGGACAGCTAGACTGCAGGTTAGTGCTTTTGACTTCTAGGTCTTCGAGACTTGCACTTCAGAAGAATATGTTATATGCAGTAGATGGGGACATTTCTTTCATGTAATTGGCAAGAGTCCATGAGCTAGTGACGTATGGGATATACAATCCTACCAGGAGGGGCAAAGTTTCCCAAACCTCAAAATGCCTATAAATACACCCCCACCACACCCACAATTCAGTTTTACAAACTTTGCCTCCTATGGAGGTGGTGAAGTAAGTTTGTGCTAGATTTCTACGTTGATATGTGCTTCTCAGCTTTTTTTGAAGCCCAGTTCCTCTCAGATTGCAGTGAATGACAGAGGGATGTGAAGGGAGTATTACCTATTGAATACAATGGTCATCCTAAAGGGGATCTATTTCATAGGTTCTCTGTTATCGGTCGTAGAGATTCATCTCCTACCTCCCTTTTCAGATCGACAATATACTCTTATATACCATTACCTCTGCTGATTCTCGTTTCAGTACTGGTTTGGCTATCTACTTTATGTAGATGAGTGTCTTTTGGTAAGTATGTTTCCTTTATTTAAGACACTCTCAGCTATGGTTTGGCACTTTATATTTAAAGTTCTAAATACATTTTTGTACTTATATTTGCCATGATTCAGGTTTATCAGTATATTTCCTTTTTGCAGACTGTCAGTTTCATATTTGGGAAATGCATATATATAAAAAAAAAAATTCTTTCCTGAAGTTTTCAAATTGACTCTCTTTTCTAAATTGCGGGCTGTTAGGCTTGCGGGAGCGCAAAATGCTATAATTTATTGCGTCATTCTTGGCGCAAGTCTTTTTTGGCACGAGAATTATGTTTGTTGACATAATTTCATCATTTCCGGCGTCTTAGTTGGCGATGAGTTTTTTCATGTAGTTGCGTCATTTATGACGCTCGTGTTTGTTGCAGACGTTTTTGGCGCCAAAAAATATTTTGTCAGTTGTGGGCGTCATACTTGGCGCCAAACTTTTGACATTATTTAAGACTTCATTTCTTTTTGCTTCTGGTTTCCAGAGGCTTATTTTGTTTTGCATTTTTTCCCATTCCTGAAACTGTCATATAAGGAAATTGATAATTTTGCTTTATATGTTTTTTTTTCTCTTACATATTGCAAGATGTCTATAACTGACCCTGTCTCAGAATCTACTACTGGATTTCTGCTGCCTGATGTTGGTTCTACCAAAGCTAAGTGCATTTGTTGTAAACTTGTGGTAACTGTTCCTCCGGCTGCAGTTTGTTATAGTTGTCATAACAAACTTTTACATGCAGACAATATTTCCATTAGTAGTAGTCCATTACCTGTTGCTGGTCCTTCAACATCTAATGCTCAGGATATTCCTGTTAATGTGAGAGAATTTGTTTCTAATTCCATTCAGAAGGCTTTGTCTGTCATACCGCCTTCTAATAAACGTAAAAGGTCTTTTAAAACCTCTCATAAAATTGATGAATTTTTAAATGACCGACAACATTCTGATTTATCTATCTCTGATGAGGATCTATCTGGTTAAGAAGATTCTGCCTCATATATTGACACTGACAAATCTTCATATTTGTTTAAAATGGAGTATATTCGTTCCTTATTAAAAGAGGTGTTGATTGCATTAGATATGGAGGAGACTAGTCCTCTTGATATTAAAACTAATAAACGTTTAAATTCGGTTTTTAAACCTCATGTAGTTATTCCTGAGGGTTTTCCAGTTCCTGATGCTATTTCAGAAGTGATTTCTAGGTAATGGAATAGACTGGGTACTTATTTTACTCCTTCTTCAAGGTTTAAGAAACTGTATCCTTTGCCGACTGATAGATTGGAGTTTTGGGAAAAGGTTCGCCAAAGTTGATGGGGCTATCTCTACTCTTGCAAAGTGTACTACTATTCCTATGGCAGATAGTACTTCTTTTAAAGATCCTTTAGATAGGAAACTTGAATCTTATCTAAGGAAGACTTATTTATGTTCAGGTCATCTTCTTAGGCCTGCTATTTCTTTGGCTGATGTTGCAGCTGCTTCAACTTTTTGGTTGGAAACCTTAACGCAACAAGTACCAGATCATAATGTGTATAGCATTGTTAATTTAATTCAACATGCTAATAATTTCATTTGTGATGCCATTTTTGATATCATTAGAATTGATGTTAGATATATATACATTCGATTATTTCAACTGTCACTGGGGGGAAGGGAGCTTTTTTCCCTCAGGATAAAAAATCTAAGGGTAAATTTAAGGCTGCTAACCGTTTTTGTTCCTTTCGACAAAATAAGGAACAGAAACCTGATCCTTCCCCTAAGGGAATGGTTTCCAATTGGAAGCTTTCTTCAGTCTGGAATAAATCCAAGCCATTTAAAAGATCTAAATCAGCTCCCAAGTCCGCATGAAGGTGCGGCCCTCATTCCAGCTCAGCTGGTAGGGGGCAAACTAAGATTTTTCAAGGATGTTTGGATCAATTCAGTCAAAAATCATTGGATTCAGAACATTGTCTCTCAGGGGTACAGAATAGGTTTCAAAGTAAAAACCGCCTGTGAGAAGTTTCTTTCTCTCACGCATTCCAGTGAACCCTGAGAAAGCACGGGCTTTCCTGAAGAGTGTTTCAGACCTGGAGTCTTCTGGGGTAATCATGTCGGTTCCTTTTCAGGAACAGGGTCTGGGGTCTTATTCAAATCTGTTCATTGTCCCAAAGAAAGAAAATTCATTCAGACCAGTTCTGGATCTAAAAATCTTGAATCTTTATGTAAGAATACCAACATTCACAATGGTGACTATAAGGACTATTCTGCCTTTTGTTCAGCAAGGGCATTATATGTCCACAATAGACTTACAGGATGCATATCTTCATATTCCAATTCATCCAGATCACTATCAGTTCCTGAGATTCTCTTTTCTAGACAAGTATTACCAATTTGTTGCTCTTCCTTTTGGCCTAGCAACAGCTCCAAGGATCTTTTCAAAGGTTCTCGGTGCCCTTCTCTCTGTAATCAGAGAGCGGGTTATTGCGATGTTTCCTTATTTGGACGATATCTTGGTACTTGCTCAGTCTTTACGTTCTGCAGAATCTCACACGAATCAACTAGTGTTGTTTCTTCAAAGACACGGTTGGAGGATCAATTTACCAAAAAGTTCTTTGATTCCTCAGACAAGGGTAACCTTTTTAGGTTTCCAGATAGACTTTGTCTCTAACAGACAAGAGACGTCTAAAATTGGTTGCAGCTTGTCGGAACCTTCAGTTTCAATCATTCCCTTCAGTAGCTATGTGCATGGAGGTTTTAGGTCTCATGACTGCAGCTTTGTATGCTGAACCAATGGTGCAGGGATTATACAAAGATATGACAATTAATATCCTTAAATCCCAATGTTCAACTATCTCTGACTTGGTGGTTATATTACCATCGTTTAGTTCAAGGGGCCTCTTTTGTTCATCCAACCTGGACTGTGATCACAACAGATGCGAGTCTTTTAGAATGGGGAGCTGTCTGGGGATCTCTAACAGTGCAGGGGGTTTGGAAATCTCAAGAGGCGAGATTACCAATCAATATTTTGGAACTCCGTGCGATTCTCAGAGCTCTTCAGTTTTGGCCTCTACTGAAGAGAGAACCGTTTATTTGTTTTCAGACAGACAATGTCACAACCGTGGCATATGTCAATCATCAGGGTGGGACTCACAGTCCTCAAGCTATGAAAGAAGTATCTCAGATACTTGCTTGGGCGGAATCCAGCTCCTGTCTAATTTCTGCTGTCCATATCCCAGGTATAGACAATTGGGAAGCGTATTATCTCAGTCGTCAGACTTTACATCCGGGAGAGTGGTCTCTTCACCCAGATGTGTTTTTTCAGATTGTTCAGATGTGGTGGCTTCCAGAAATAGATCTGATGGCTTCTCATCTAAACAAGAAACTTCCCAGGTATCTGTCCAGGTCCAGGGATCCTCAGGCAGAAGCAGTGGATGCGTTGACACTTCCTTGGGATTATCAACCTGCTTATATTTTTCCGCCTCTAGTTCTTCTTCTAAGAGTGATTTCCAAAATCATAATGGAGCGTTCGTTTGTACTGCTGGTGGCTCCAGCATGGCCACACAGGTTTTGGTATGCGGATCTTATTCGGATGTCCAGTTGCCAACCTTGGCCACTTCCATTAAGGCCAGACCTTCTATCTCAAAGCCCGTTTTTCCATCAGGATCTCAAATCATTAAATTTGAAGGTATGGAGATTGAACGCTTAGTGCTTAGTCATAGAGGTTTCTCTGACTCAGTGATTAATACTATGTTGCAGGCTCGTAAATCTGTGTCTAGAAAGATTTATTATCGAGTTTGGAAGACTTACATTTCATGGTGCTCTTCTCATAAATTCTCTTGGCATTCTTTTAGAATTCCTAGAATTTTACAGTTTCTTCAGGATGGTTTGGATAAGGGTTTGTCTGCAAGTTCTTTGAAAGGACAAATCTCTGCTCTTTCTGTTCTGTTCCACAGGAAAATTGCTAATTTTCCTGATATTCATTGTTTTGTTCAGGCTTTGGTTCGTATCAAGCCTGTCATTAAATCAATCTCTCCTCCTTGAAGTCTTAATTTGGTTTTGAAGGCTTTACAGGCTCCTCTGTTTGAGCCTATGCATTCTCTGGACATTAAATTACTTTCTTGGAAAGTATTGTTCCTTTTGGCCATCTCTTCTGCTAGAAGAGTTTCTGAATTATCTGCTCTTTCTTGTGAGTCTCCTTTTCTGATTTTTCATCAGGATAAGGCGGTTTTGCAGACTTTGTTTAAATTTTTACCTAAAGTTGTGAACTCCAACAACATTAGTAGAGAAATTGTTGTCCCTTCTTTGTGTCCTAATCCTAAGAATTCTCTGGAGAGATATTTCCATTCTTTGGATGTGGTAAGAGCTTTGAAATATTATGTTGAAGCTACTAAAGATTTCAGGAAGACTTCTAGTCTATTTGTTATCTTTTCTGGATCTAGGAAAGGTCAGAAGGCGTCTGCCATTTCTTTGGCATCTTGGTTAAAGCTTTTGATTCATCATGCTTATTTGGAGTCGGGTAAATCCCCGCCTCAGAGGATTATGGCTCATTCTACTAGGTCAGTTTCCACTTCCTGGGCTTTTAAGAATGACGCTTCTGTTGATCAGATTTGCAAAGCAGCAACTTGGTCTTCTTTGCATACTTTTACGAAATTCTACCATTTTGATGTTTTCTTTTCTTCAGAAGCAGTTTTTGGTAGAAAAGTACTTCAGGCAGCTGTTTCAGTTTGATTCTTCTTCTTATAATTTCAGTTTTTTTCATTATAAAGATTAAAACTTTTGATTTGGGTTGTGGATTAATTTTTCAGCGTAATTGGCTGTCTTTATTTTTATCCCTCCCTCTCTAGTGACTCTTGCGTGGAGTTCCACATCTTGGGTATTTGCTATCCCATACGTCACTAGCTCATGGACTCTTGCCAATTACATAAAAGAAAACATAATTTATGTAAGAATTCACCTGATAAATTAATTTCTTTCATATTGGCAAGAGTCCATGAGGCCCACCCTTTTTATGGTGGTTATGATTTTTTTGTATAAAGCACAATTATTCCAATTCCTTGTTGATGCTTTTGGATCCTTTCTTATCACCCCACTTCTTGGCTATTCGTTAAACTGAATTGTGGGTGTGGTGAGGGGTGTATTTATAGGCATTTTGAGGCTTGGGAAACTTTTCCCCTCCTGGTAGGATTGTATATCCCATACGTCACTAGCTCATGGACTCTTGTCAATATGAAAGAAATGAATTTATCAGGTAAATTCTTACATAAATTATGTTTTTTAAAATTCTTTTTACAGGATTTTCTTTGGCAGTGGGCAGGCACATTATGTATGTTGAGAGTAGAGGACATATTTATAAAGCTCTGTATGGAGCTTGATGCCCCGTGTTTCTGGTGAGCCTTCAGGCTCGCTAGAAACACAAGTTATGAAGCAGCGATCTAAAGACCTATCTGCCTGCTCTGAGATGGTGGACAGACATTGCTGGAAATCAACCCGATCAAATACTATCGGGTTGATTGACACCCCCTGCTGGCGGCCGATTGTCCGCGATACTGCAGGGGGTGGCATTGCACCAGCAGTCCATGTGTATGCTGTCTGCATTTATCGATGTGCAGCAGACATGATCCACAATGTCGGATCATTTCCGATCGCACAATGTTAAATCGGCCCCTCTGGGTTAATCTTCCCTTTATTGGGACGTTTGTCCTCTTTGGGATAATTTTGTTGAAATACTGTATTAGTATGTGTGTGGCTTATGTTTTATACAGTAATTTATGTATAAACTTTGGCAGTTGGTTTTCTTTGCTTGCTTAGCTAGAACAGGCTAACTGACAAACTGCTTGAGTTTGAAACCAGCTGCAGCTACTTGCATCTTATGTTGTAGGCAGAGGGAATGTGCACCTTTTATTTGCTGAGTAGTTTCCTCTCTCTGCCGGTCATGTGACATCTCTCTGCTGTTGGATATTCACTGAGCGGAGCGGCGTCATTAAATTTCAGCCTCTTCACTGTCAATCTACTATACGATCATTTTAGAGACTTCTGGCAGCCAAATTGTGGTATTAAAAACTGTGTTTTTTTACAAATGCTTGTTGTGCACACATGGAAAAGAATAAATGTGCCTTTGGAAAGAGGAAAGGTGAAACTACCTTTAGAGTAAAAGGCCTAATGAATTGTAGGACATGCTATGTTGTGTATCTTCTAAGGTGCTCGTGTGACAAAATTTACGTAGTTCGCACGAAACGACCCATAAAGACAAGATTTAACGAGCACCTTAGAAATATAGAGAATGGGCTAGACAACCATGGTGTGCCAGTACATTTTATGGAAGCACATGGTAAAGATAATACAGGTCTTAGTATTCTAGCTATAGAACATGTTAAGAACCCTATTAGAGGAGGAGATAGACTATTACTCCTAAGACAACGTGAGACCTACTGGATCCACAAACTGGAAGCTGTGGGTCCAGGGGGTATGAATCGGGATATAGACTTAGCAGCCTTTTTAGACGTGCAATAGGGTAACAAAATTGGCTTTTTAGGCATTATCCACAATTTAATGTATCTAAGGTGTCTCCTGTATGGATTTTAGGTTTTTATAGGGAGGATTAATTTATATTGAATTTATATTTATTTTTATGTATTTATATATTTTTTTATCCTATTCCCAACTTATCAAATTATGACCCTAACATATTAGTCAGGTAGGAGGGTTTTAATATCATTTTTAATACCATTTTTAATATCATCTATTATTATTATTTGTTCTTATTAATATTATCAGATGCATTTAAAGCTGTCTTATGTATGAAATAATAGCAGTAGATGTGTTTCATGTAAAGTTCCCATACTAATTTATATATATATTTTTTAAGTATTTTTTACTAAATATCACCTTTTTAATCTTTTTTATATGACATCAGGTTTTCTCTTTTATATATTGACCATATTGATTATCGTTTTTTAATATGAAACATTATGTTTTAAACAATATTCATTTATGTGTTGCTATGAAATCCTTATTACATATGTAATTGCCTGGCTCAAAGGACTAAACTGACAGGCTATTGGATTGAGAATGAAACATTTACAGACTTTTGAATCACAAGGTGTAAAAACAGCCTATAACGGTTTAGATAAAGAAACCTGAATGGAATAAGAAGGGCTTTGACAAGCAATGTGGGCATTGCCTCTGACGAAGCGAGGAGGAGCCTCGCGAAACGCGTAAGGCCACGCCCACTTGACGACACGTTTGGACGTACTCTGACGTGAAAGACAGCAGCCGCACTGGAGCCGGCTTTTTTACAGAGCGGTGCTTGTCAGAACTGTACAGAGAGGGTCCCAAAAGCTTATACAAGGACTTACCCGCTGGCTATTGAATACTCCTAAGGAGAGAGAGGAGGAGATCAGTGGAGAGAAGTCCCCATTTTATCATCTAATTGCAGATACATACCTCATATGTTTGAGGTCATCGATGTGAGTGCTTTATCTGATGTTTGAATGTTTGTTATTATTTTTGTGTATCAATAAATTGCTCTTAAATCTACACTTAGATCATCCGTGTACTGTTTGGTGCACGGAGTTGCGCTCCTGTTCTCTTGTTTTCTACAGGAACCTGTTTTATGCCTAGAGGCACAACTTTTTAAATCTATGCAATTCTGTGCTGCATGCTTAGCTAGAACACTTCAATTTAAAGATAAATTGTTGCCCTCTGTGCCCAATGTCTCTCAGGATGATGCTGTTCAGGCAATGCCACAGCTTTCTCCTCAAACGTCCCCAGCCTCTATGGGGTCACATACAGTGCCCTGCAGTTCCTCTCAGCCTCCTGGAGGAGCTTATTTGCCTGCAGATTTTGCTGCACACGTATCTTCTGCTGTATCTGAGGCATTATCTGCTTTTCCTATGCTGGGAATATTCAGATAGTAAGGTTTCTGTTCCATCTACTCCTACACAGGTTGCTCTCCCTCATAAGTCTGATGAGGAGGATATTCCAGTAGCCTCTGAGGCTGAAATCTCTGATTTGCACAGTATTATTCCTTCATCTGTTACTGAAGAAGTAAACTTCAGATTTAAGCTTGAACACCTTTGTGTACTGTTAAAGGAGGTATTGGCTACTTTGGATGACTCCGATACTTCTGTTGTTGTGAACCCTGAAAAGTCTAGTAAACTTAATAAATACTATAATGTTCCTTCCTCTGTGGAAGTTTTTCCTTTCCCAGACCATGTGACAGAGATTATTTCACAGGAATGGGAGAAGTCAGGGATTCCTTTCTCCCCATCTCCCGTATTTAAAAATATATTTCCTGTTGCTGACTCCATTAAAGATTCTTGGCGCACGGTGCCTAAAATAGAAGGGGCTATTTCTACTCTGACTAAGAGAATTACGATCCCTATAGAGGATAGCTGCTCCTTTAAGGATCCCTTGGACAAAAAGCTGGAAGCTTATTTTAAGAAGATGTATGTTCATCAAGGTCTTCAATGGCAACCTGCAGTTTGTATTGCCACAGTAGCAACTGTGGAATCTTATTGGTGCAACGCCTTGTCTGAATCAATTTTAGTAGAGACTCCGTTGGAGAGATACAAGACAGGATTAAGGCTCTCAAACTAGCCAATTCATTTATTTCTGATGCTAACATGCAAGTTATTAGACTGGGAGCCAAGATGTCTGGCTTCACTGTCCTAGCCCACAGGGCATTGTGGCTAAAATCTTGGTCAGCTCATTTTACCTCTAAGTCCAAGTTTCTGGTGCTTCCTTACAAGTGTAAGACCTTGTTCGGACCTGGTCTGGCAGAAATAATTTCTGATATTATGGGTGGAAAAGGGTCTTTTCTACTGCAAGACAAGAAGAACAGACTCAAAGGACATCAAAGTAATTTTCGTTCCTTTCGTAACTTCAAAGGTCAAAAGTCTTCCTCTCCCTCTTCCAAGCAGGAGCAGTCCAAGTATTCTTCGAAGCCCAATCAGTTTTCGAATAAGGGAAAGCAATCAAAGAAACCCTCAGCTCAGTCTCAGTCAGCATGAAGGGTCAGCCCCCGGTCAAGTGGGGGGCAGACTTTCCCTGTTTTGTCAAGCGTGAAAACGAAATGTCCCAGATCATTGGGCTGCGGACATAGTATCTCAGGGTTACAAAATAGAATTCAAAACTTTCCCTCCCAGGGGCAGATTCCAATTCTCAAGATTATCTGCAGACCAGGTAAAAAGACAGGCATTCTTGAACTGTGTTCAGGACCTTTCCTCCCTGGGAGTGATTGTTCCAGTAAGGGAACAGGGTCTAGGATTCTATTCAAATCTGTTCGTGGTTCCCAAAAAAGAGGGAACTTTTCGACCCATTTTAGACCTAAAGTGCCTCTACAAGTTTCTCAGGGTGCCACAGCAAAAATCTCAGTAGAGATCCCAATAGGGGGCGCACTAATGGAATGTAGAACAAACAATATCAATAAGAAGTATCAATGGATATGAATGCTCTCACACATGTACACACACATGTATACGCACACATACACACAAACTTGTGTATATGTATATATGTATGCGAACACACGCATAAAAATAATAATAATAGGATATAGGCATAGGGAACCAAATAATCAGTTTCTGTTGATATGTGTTGGTATACTAGAAACCACAAAATTAATCCACATCATATATGTAAAATAAACATAAAAGGATAGTAGAAAACAAATTATAATATAAAAAATGAAATAGAACCAAAAAAAGTCACTCTCAGAGTGTTGAAGTCCCAATTTGGATTCCAGAACCAAGGTGCTGAGAGAAAAATCCGGAAGTAGAAGGTCTATGAAGCTGCTCTCTTCTCACATCAGTAACAGAGTGACATCTATAAAGCAAAAAGGGAGAAAAAGAGAGGCACTTGTGTGTACCAGTAGAATCAATACAGATGGTGATGTATATCCACAACTGGGTACTCACATTTTCTTAGAGCACTCATACAGTGCTATCAGGCACGTACTGGGTAATCTCAGCAACCCAGCTTGCTGACTTTCCAATTCGTACAGGAACACTTGTGCTTTGAATCCCAAAGGCTGGAACACAGGAACAGTCCCATGCACAGCAAGTATGGACACAGGAACAGCCCAACATACAGCAGGCCAAAAAGGCACACAGCAAAATTTACACGGAGGGAATCAAAACTGGGTGGTATCAATAGGGGATGGTAAAAAGATCAGTGCAGGTTCCAATGTAAAAATAAAATCTTTTTTATTAAAAACTATAATAAATGGTAGGAACCATAAGGTAGGGCACTACATGCGACACGTTTCTCAGCAACAGTGCTGTTTCCTCAGGCATATATGATCTTTTTACCATCACTTACCTATTGATACCACCCAGTTTTGATTCCCTCTGTGTGGAATCTGCTGTGTGCCTTTTTGGCTTGCTGTATGTTGGGCTATTCCTGTGTCCATACTTGCTGTGCGTGGGACTGTTCCTGTGTTCCAGCCTTTGGGATTCAAAGCACAAGTGTTCCTGTACGCATTGGAAAGTCAGCAAGCTGGGTTGCTGAGATTACCCAGTACGTGCCTGATAGCACTGCTGAGATTTGCCTTTCTAGACAAACACTTTCAGTTTGTGGCTCTTCCATTTGGCATGGCCACAGCTCCCAGAATTTTCTCAAAGGTTCTGGGGGCTTTCTTGGCAATGATCAGGTCTCGGGGAATAGCAGTGGTGCCATACCTGGATGACATATTGGTTCAAGCACCATCTTTTAAACAAGCAAAATCTCATACAGAGATTGTGTTGTCTTTTCTATATTCCCACGGTTGGAAAGTGAATCTGGAAAAGAGTTCCCTTGTTCCAGCTACAAGGGTGATTTTCTTAGGGACCATAATAGATTCCCTATCTATGAAAAATTTTCAGACGGAGGTTGAGAAAATCTAAAATTCTCTCCTCTTGCCTATCTCTTCAGTCTACGGCCATCAGTGGCTCAATGTATTGAGGTAATTGATCTGGTGGTCGCTTCCATGGACATCATTCCCTTTGCTCGATTTGAGAGCTCTGCAATTATGCATGCTCAGACAATGGAATGGAGACCATTCGGATCTGTCTCAGAGGATAGATCTAGGCCAGTCGACAAGACACTCTTTCCCGTGGTGGCTTTCTCAGGACCATCTGTCTCAGGGCACATGCTTCTGGAGACCTTCCCTGGTGGTTGTGACCACGGACGCCAGCCTGCTAGGCTGAGGAGCAGTCTGGGACTCATTAAAGGTGCAGGGACTATGGACTTGGGAGGAGTCTGCTCTCCCCATAAACATCTTGGAGTTGAAAGCTATTTACAATGCTCTGATGGCTTGTCATCAATTGTCCTTAGCCCGGTTTATCAGGTTTCAGTCGGACAACATCACCTCAGTGGCTTACATCAACCACCAGGGAGGAACTCAGAGTTCCTTAGCCATGATGGAGGTGGCACGGATTATTCATTGGGCGGAAGCTCACAATTGTCTATCTGCCATCCACATTCCTGGAGTGGACAACTGGGAAGCTGATTTCCTGAGCACACAGACATTTCATCCCGGGGAGTGGGCTCTCCATCCGGAGGTGGTTTCCAGGTTAATCCTCAAATGGGGGATGCCAGAGTTGAATCTGATGGGGTCATGGCAGAACACCAACCTTCCAAGGTATGGCTCAAGGTCAAGAGATCCTCAAGGCCACTCTGATGGATGCTGTAGCGGTTCCTTGGGATTTCGGGCTAGCATACCTGTTTCCTCCGTTCGTGCTCCTTCCATGAGTTATTGCTCATATAAAACAAGAGAGAGCCTCAGTAATTCTAATAGCTACTGCATGGTCTCGCAGGATCTGGTATGCAGACCTAGTGAAGATAACTTCTCGGCCGCCTTGGAGGTTGCCTCTGAGGTAGGACCTTCTAACTCAGGGTCCATTCCTCCACCCAAATCTCATTTCTCTGAAGCTGACTGCTTGGAGATTGAACGCTTAGTTCTGTCTAAGCGTGGATTTTCTGAGTTGATCATTGAGACCATGTTCCAGGCTCGCAAGCCTGTTACTCGAAAAATTTACCATAAGATATGGCATAAATACTTTTATTGGTGTGAATCTAAGGACTACTCTTTGAGTAGGATCAGGATTCCCAGAATCTTGTCTTTTCTCCAGGAAGGTCTGGAGAAAGGGTTGTCAGTCAGTTCTCTGAAAGTTCAGATTTCTGCATGATCTATTTTGTTACACAAGTGTCTGGCAGATGTGCCAAATGTTCAATCTTTTTGTCAGGCCCTGGTCAGAATTAGGCCTGTGTTTAATCCTTTTGCTCCTCCTTGGAGCCTTAATCTTGTTTTTAAAGTTTTGCAACAGGCTCCTTTTGAGCCAACGCATTGCATATATATTAAGTTGCTATCTTGGAGGGTATTGTTTCTTATTGCTATATCTTCTGCTCTGAGAGTTTTGGAACTCTCGGCTATGCAGTGTGATTTGCCTTACCTTATCTTTCATGCGGATAAGGCGGTTCTTCATACTAAATTAGGGTTTCTTCCTAAAGTGGTTTCGGATAGAAATATTAATCAGAAAATTGTTGTTCCTTCTCTCAGTCCCAATCCTTATTCTCATAAAGAACGTCTGTTGCACAACTTGGATGTTGTGCATGCTCTAAAATTCTACCTACAGGAAAGCCTAAGGGTCAGATGGCTACTTCTACTTCTCTTTCCCTCTGGTTGAGAAGTATGATTCATTTGGCTTATGAGACTGCTGGACAGCAGCCTCCTGAGAGAATTACAGCGTATTCCTCTAGGGCTGTCGCCTCTTTTTGGGCTTTCAAAGATGAATCTTCTGTGGAACAGCTTTGCAAGGCTGCAACTTGGTCCTCTCTGCATACATTTTCCAAATTTGATACTTTTGCCTCGGGTGAGACCTCTTTTGGGAGAAAGGTTCTTCAAGTGGTGGTGCCTTCTGTTTAGGCATGCCTGTCTTGTTCTCCCTCCCTGTTCATTCTGTGTCCTCTAGCTTGGGTATTGGTTCCCACTAGTAATTAAATGACATTGTGGACTCTCCATATCTTAGGAAAGAAAACAAAATGTATTCTTACCTAATAAATTTCTTTCCGGATATGGAGAGTCCCCGACCCCACCCTTTATTAAGCCAGTTATTTTTTTACTAAACCTCCGGCACCTCTACACCTTTGTGTTATTCTTTTTCCATTTCCTTCAGTCGAATGACTGGGGATTATGGGTAGGGGAGTGACACTTAACAGCTTTGCTGTGGTGCTCTATGCCTCCTCCTGCTTGCCCACTAGTAATGGAATGACCTAGTGGACTCTCCATATCCGGAAAGAAAAAATTTTATCAGGTAAGCATCAATTTTGTTTTTCTGCTTTTCTCCCCTCCATGAGGTTCTTTTGAGTTGTTGCCAGCATGTTTCCCATCCACCATACAGCTCCAAAAGCACACATCTTATTCAGGGGTTAAACACATAGTTACATGCAACTAGGGTTGCCACATTTTCCTCAAAAAAATACCGGCCATGGGTGAGGGTGGAGCCACACAAGGGCAGGATCAAAAAAGAGGCTGATTCACTCAATGAATACTGCAGTTTGAGCAGCGACACACACACACACACACACATATATATATATATATATATATATATATATATATATATATATATATATATATATATATATATATATACATAAACATACATATATATATTTATGTTAGTATATGACTGGGTTATAAAATTATTATTTACTATTATCTTAGCAGTAACCTCCAAGAAATGTACAACAACATTAACAATATATTTATGAAAATCAATATTTATTCCTTAAGTCTAGATTAGTTACCTTTATAGACACCTTGAATTATATTTATGTAGAAACTAGATTATTAACCAACTATATGTCTATGCTGTTACAATATTCTTTACAAATCAAACAAAAATATATCTCTAAAAATTAACCTTACTCACAATACCTTGCTTATTAAAATACCACAAATGGTTTTATATAATTCCAATTAAACCACCAGAAATTGTGTATTGTTAATGCAACAACCAATTTATATGCAAATTAATCTGAGCTGAAATAACCTCTTATTTAGCCACAATAAAATGAGTTTTAAAATATATCACAATAGCTCCAAATAACTTGATAGACACCATAGCTATTTGACTACAATAAGTAAGGTTGACAGATTATTTTCTAGCAAATAAAATTATTTAGCATTAATGTGACTAGTTCTAAACTGCGCAGGACTATGAATATAAATTTTTTTTTTTTTTTTTTAAATGGTTTTTATTCAAAGAAATGCAATAACATCAACAATGGTAGATTTTACAGATAATATCAATGCATAATGTCACAATTTCTATGTATTACATTTTTACATTTTTTCCTTTATAAATTCTTTCCAGAGGGATATGCAAAACAATATAAACCAGTGTCTATGGTTAATCTAGTCTCCTCTGGATCATCTGAGAGGGATCATCACAATCTATCTTATACAAGAGGACAATTTACTGTCCCTTAGTCCGGGTATGATAGCATTAGGTACATAGTGTGTGAGACCATGAGAGAGCTGTCATTAACAACACCATAATGTATCCATTGTGAGTATAGGAGTAGGATACTGAACTGATCTTTTCAAGACCGTGCTGAGCCTTGAAAAAAAATAAAAATAAATAAATAAATAAATAAATAAATTTCTAGGGATAGGGCGGGATAGAGGGTTTCATATTAAGGAAGGGAGTGGGAGTAGGGGAAGTAGATAGGGGATGTGAGGTATAACCTGAGTATTCATACAGAGGCAGAGGAAGGGTAAGGTGTGTAAGCAGAAATTATTCCGGACCATATGACCAGATCATGATCTGGAGGTTCTCCGATCCATGTATGTGAGAAACATAGGATTCCATAGTTCTCACATACCGTAGTATGTCTACCACCTGATCCCAGGTGGGAGGGGTTCGCTGCAGCCACTTACGAGCTATTGCCAATTTTATGGCAAGGAATAAGTAGATACAGAACAACTTTTGTGGCATTGTCAGATGTGTGGGTAGTATATGGAATAAACCCACGCTTGGGGATAGCGATATTTGAACATTCCTAGAGTTACAGTACTTGGTGGCTTGCTGCCAAAGGGGCTGGACCTGCGGGCAGGACCACCAGATGTGTTGAGGTGTCCCCAACGCCTCGCAGTCTCTCCAACATTTAGGGGAGTTGACAGATGATATCTTAAACAGGCGGATAGGAGTCATATGCCATTGTAAAAGAACTTTGAGGAACAACTCATATAGAGTTGTGCAATGTATGGCTTTCCTGGTTAGTAGGGTTGCATTTCTCCACACCTGTGGGTCGTGGGTGAGAGCCAAAGAGGATTCCCATTGCCTTATTGGAGGAGATTTAGAAAAAACCGGGGGGTTTAAGATATCTAAATATGATAGAGACAGTAATCTCTTAGGTGGAAGTGTTGAAACCCATCTCGCCTCCCATTTAGTTTTGGGTCTTAATGGGTCTTTGGTAAAGCCCCAGGATCTGAGGAAACTGCACAGCCTCCAAAATTCGAAATGTAAGATTGGGGGTGGATTAAACTCTCGAAGGAAGACGTGGAGAGTGGGCAGTTTATCATCAACATAGAGGTCCGCAATCTTAACCAGGCCCATGTTAGCCCAAATGTTTGGATGCATATCAAACAGTGACAGTAGTAATCCTCTAAGGGAATGAATTGGCGATGGATGTGGGGCGATACCAGGCAGATTATGAATTTTGTCCCAAAACTTCAGGTTTGACTTTATGATGAAGTTAGTAGAAAGAGACGGTGGCCTAGTATGTTTGGGGATCCAAATGAGATCTCTCAGAGTGTATCCTTCTGGGATCGATGCCTGTTCAATAGCAGCCCATTTACTATCTAAAGTTGAGCCCCATTGGGTCACTTGGGATAATCTTGCGGCTTCATGGTATCTCAGTATACTGGGGGCCGCTGCCCCTCCCGCCAGTATGGGCTGTTGTAGGATATGTGTAGCAGTTCTAGGGGCCTTATTACGCCAAATAAACTTATTGCAGTGCTGTTGGAGTTTATGAATTATAGATCTGGGGATTGGGATTGCCAGAGAGCGAAAAAGGTACGTCAATTTGGGGAGGAGGCTCATTTTAAACGCGGCTATTCGCCCCAGCCAAGATAGTGAGGGGACATTCCATGTTTCTGTAGATTTTTCAATGGCCTTCAACAATGGCGAGAAATTAAGCTCAATTATGGTTGGTATAAGATGAGATAGGTAGACACCCAAGTATTTAATATATAGCGTCGACCATAGAAATTTATACTGCTTTCGGAGGATAGCAAGGGAATCCTCCGGGATATTCATGGCATACGCCTCCGTTTTAAGAACATTGAGTTTATAAAAGCTGACTAGAGTGAATCTCTCTAGTAAAGAGAACAGATGAGGCAGTGAAGTAAGAGGGTCAGACGTAAGGACCGTCACATCATCTGCGAACAGTGCAATTTTCTGCTCGGTATGATGGACCTCGACCCCTCTAATCTGGGAGCATGATCGAATAGCTTCAGCCAACGGTTCCATAACGAGGACAAAGACAAGGGGAGACAAGGGACATCCCTGTCTCGTACCATTGGTGATTGTAAATGGCTCTGAACAGAATCCGAGTCCTTTAATCATTGCCGATGGGTTAGAATATAACGCTGTTATAGATTTGATAAAAGACTCCGGAAGTCCAAAACTTCGTAACACAGCAAACATATACCCCCAGTCCACCCTGTCGAAGGCTTTCTCAGCGTCCAACGACAGGGTGACACAGGGCAGACTCATTCTATGAGCCTCAAAGTAGACATTTAAAAGCCTTCTGGTATTGTCGGGTCCCTGACGTCCCATCACGAAACCCACCTGGTCAGGATCGATTAGTATGGGTAAAAGAGCATTCAGGCGTGAAGCCAATATTTTGGCATATAGCTTAACGTCCAGGTTTAATAATGAAATAGGCCTGTAGCTTTCGCATAGAGTTAAGTCTTTCCCCTGTTTCGGGAGAGTGATAATCACAGCCTGTAGGAATTCAGTCGGGAAGGAACCCTGAGAGCTCGCCAATGTAAAGAAGCGCACTAGAATGGGGATCAGTTTTGTCTGGAATTTTTTATAGAATAGATCTGAGAAGCCATCCGGTCCCGGTGACTTAAAAGCTTTGAGGGATTTAATTGCTGTCTTAATTTCTATCGCAGAGATGGGCCTTTGTAGGAAATCTTCCTTGTCTTGGGGAACCCTAGGGAGGTCTAGGGTGGCAAGGAAGGAGTCAATGATATCTTGGGTTGGGGGCTGGAGTCCACTTTCTTGTTTCAGGTTATAAAGGGAGGCATAATAAGTCGCAAAGGCTTTGCCAATATCTTTAGGTTTAGTGACGGTTTGTCCCCTCACCTTTAGCATGGGGATACGTGCCGCTGCTGTCCTCTGTCTCAACTTATTAGCAAGTAACCTATCGGCCTTGTTCCCCTTATGGTAATATACCTCTTTTTTTTTTTTTTTATAATATTTTTATTGAAAAAGGAAATCCATTAGGGGTACATAAAAAAAAAGAAGCAAAGGGGAAGGACATTGGGGTATATTACATCTCAGATTCACATATTTAGAAGTTATAGAAATACATTTTACATTCAAAGAAAGAGAGAGAAAAACAAAACAAAAAAAAGAAAGAAAAAAAAAATTTCCTTCTATGTTATATACCAGCCATTTAACCACTGGCTTACTCACAAAAACTAAGTAAAGTCTCAATCCTTCAAAACCCCTACCCTTCTTAACAATACCAAAACAATTAATTCCTCCCTACAAGGATAACCTTTTATTATATGGTATGGAAACAGCAAAACAAGATGGGGGGAAAGAAAAAAAAAAAAAAAAAAAAAAAAAAAAGAAACAACAGGGGATAATATAGTGTCCTCAGTCTTCTCCTATACCCAGCTCAGTATACCAAGGGTAGCTCATTTCTAAGTATGGCATTCATTACATACTCTGTAGATCTAAGTGGATAGATAATTTTCTTTTGCATATCCGATGACTGTGCATATATCAATATCTCCCATTTCTTGAAAAATCTCTCAACTTCATTGCTTTTGTCTAATTCTAATAAGCATTGCTCTATAGTCATTTGTTTCATGATCTGGTTATTTACTTCAGATATAGCAGGCACTTTTTTCGAGATCCATGTTTTCAATAGTAGGAACCTGGCCACCCCAATAGCTAGTTCAATAAATTCCTTATTATTGATCTTTTCTTTTATATCTGGGGGGAATAGAAAAAATACTAAAGCTCGATGGATCTTAAACTCTTTTTTTAATATTCTTGATAGCCAAAAACTCATTTTATTCCAATATTGTCTAATTAATGTGCATTCCCAAAAGTAATGCACAATATCAGCCCCCCTGCTACCGCATTTAACACATTTATCTTGCGTTTTGCTATTCCATCTTGCCATGGCAGAAGGGGTAAGATATATTTGATTTAGTATATTATTGTTTACTTCTCTAAAATTAGTAGAAATAAAGATCTTATTAGATCTCATGATACTATTTTGTATATATTCTTCATTGCATACTGTTAAACCCTTCAAATGCCATTTCTTAACGATCAGTTGGAGATTTGAGTTACCCTCCTGTCTTAATGATTCCCTGTACCATTTTTTTATTGAGAAATTCCCACTCTTACAAAGATCCAAAAGATGAGTAAGTGACGGCCAGCCCCATTCATTATTTTGATTCTGTAATAATTTGTTAACAAGATCTCTTAATTGTAGATAAGCAAAAAAATCTTTGCTAGGGAGGTCAAATTCACCTCTTAGCTCTTCAAATGTTTTAATCTGTGCTATAACTGAAGTAAAATTAATTATTTGACTAATATTAATTAAGCCCTTTCTTTTCCATCTGTGGAATACTGCGGATTTTAAGGCTTCTGGAAACGGAGGATAACCAGTTATTGTTAAAAACTTAGATACTACAAAATTGACTCTTAATTTCTTGCAGTATTGTTGCCAAGCTTTTATAATGCTGAGATAAGAAAACAGACGTTTGATTTTCTGAGGGATATCTTTAACTTGTGTGTGTAATAACGCTTTAGTTGTATAAGGTTTTACAATCTCTTCTTCTAATAATTTATCTGTGAAATATTCTTTATCTATCAGCCATTCAGCTGCTATTTTAACCAGGCATGCTAAATTGTAATTCCTAATATCTGGTAATGCATAGCCCCCATATTCTTTGGAGTATGATAGTGTTTTTAGAGAGATTTTTCTCCTTCCGTTTCCCCACAGAAATTCTATTATATTTTTATTAAACAATGAGATATCAGCCTTCTTTAGAAGGAGGGGTAGATTCTGTAGTTTATAAAGGATCTTAGGGACAATAATCATTTTAATTAAACCAATCTTTCCAGATAGAGATAATGGTAAATGTTTCCAGGCATTTAGCTGGAGATATATTTTCTGAAGAGTTGGAGTTAAGTTTAAGTCATACCAACATTTTGGATTCTTATTAAGAATGATACCTAGATACGAGATTTGATCAACAACTTTAAATGGACTTTTATACGAATCCTTATAATTACTGAGCCATAAGAGTTCCGATTTATTAACATTTATTTTGTAGCCTGAGAAGGAGCTATATAGTTCTATCATTTCCATTAATTTTGGGATATTGTGCTTACTATTTCTTAAGAAGATCAGTATATCGTCCGCATATAATAAAATCTTTTCTTCTATATTTTTACATAGGACCCCTTGCAACACCTGGCGGATTTTGATCGCTAGCGGCTCAATTGACAAATTGAATAAAAAGGGGGAGAGGGGGCAACCTTGTCTGGTACCTCTTTCCAATATTATTTCTGTAGAGACTAGCCCATTCACCGAGATTGTAGACACCGGATTGTTATAAATGATTTTAATGAAATTCACGAATGGTCCTGAGAAACCAAATCTAAGCAAAGACGTAAAAAGATGATCCCACTGAACTGCATCAAAAGCTTTTTCAGCGTCTAGAGCTATTATAGCCGCGTCCTGGTTTAATTTATGAAGTTTCTCAGGTTGGTACGATAATTCTTTAAAATATTCAATAATGAGACATGCCTTTCGGATATTTACTACAGAACTTCTACCATTCATGAAGCCCACCTGGTTAGAATGTATAATATTACCCATGATATTTTTTAATCTTTCTGCTACTATAGTAGCCAGGATCTTATAATCTACATTGAGTAGAGAGATGGGCCTGTATGAGTCTACCCTTTCAGGGTCCCTTCCCTTCTTAAAGATCATAATTGTGACAGCCCTAGTAAAGTTCTTTGACATTACTCCATTCTCTACATAATAATAGTTAAATAATCTAGTCAAGTGTGGTGTAATTTCTTTATTTAATATTTTATAAAATTCAGCTGGAAGCTGATCTGGACCCGGGGCTTTGTTTAATTTAGATTTGTATATTGTACCCTCTACTTCCTCCTCTAAAATTGGTGAGTTAATTTTTTCCATTTCTTCTGCTGACAATTTAGGGGTTATAATAGTTTCCCAGAACAAATCCTTATTGACCATATCTATCTCCCGTGCACTGTAAAATTTCTGAAATGTATGATGAAAGGTCTCATTAATCTCTGTAAGATCATGTAGAAGTTTATCCTCTACTCTTAATGCAGATATTATACTACTTTTCTTCTCAGATTTCACTAATCTAGCCAAATAACTACCTGTCTTATTCCCAAACTTCATATGTTTTGCCTTTTTTTTTAGATCCTCTCTTGTAGCTTCAGATAGATAGAAAAGATCTCTCTCCTGTTTCGCCTGGGTATATTTTAACCAGTTATTCTTTGAGCCACATTGAAGATATCTATTATACATATTAGTTAATTGGTTAGTAAGTTGCTTTTCTCTTTCCTTTCTTTTTTTCCTAAATCTAGACATAAAACTTACAATTTCACCCCTTAATACAGCTTTTGCTGTTTCCCATAGCGTTTCTACTCTGTCCTCGTATTCTCTATTTAGATTTAGAAAGATATGCCATTTTTCTTTTAACATAGCTACAAAGGATGCATTTTTTAGCATGTATTTGGGGAAATAGAAAGAGTTACTTTTGTAACTAATAGTTCTTATATCATCTGCAAAAAATTCTAATGTGATGGGTGCATGGTCAGATATTGCGAAATCCTTTATATCAGTCTTAGGTTCTGTTTTAAGAATGGAGTCAGCTACTAAGAAGTAATCAATTCTAGAAAGTGATCGTAGTGATTTAGATAGACATGAGAATCTTTTGACATCTGGGTACTGAACTCGCCATATGTCAGATACTTTAAGTGTTTTTTTGAATGTATTAAAGATTCTCATTTCCTTAACTATTCTACAGTCCTTCTCTCTACCTTTTGTGCTCTTCCTATCTATTGGAAATTTAGGCGTTAAATTGAAATCTCCAGCTATTATTAAATTGGTCTCTACATAATTCAACAATACTGCTTGGAGTTTACCCCAGAAGTCCATATCTAAATTATTCGGACCATATACATTGTATATAGTATATATCTTCTTCCTAATTTCTAGTTGCACTATAAGAAAACGAGCATTTTCATCTAGTTTAACCTCTAAAATTTTATAGTCCAAATTTTTGCTCAGCAAAATAGCGACTCCTTTTTTCCTTTCTGTACATGGTGTGGCTAGAATTTCTTTTACCCAGTTAATTTTTAATTTAACTATTTCCGCTGCCGATAATCTAATCTCTTGCAATAATCCAATGTCAGTATTAAATTTTCTAAGATGTTTAATGATTGCCTTTCTTTTTATCGGGGATACAATTCCTCCGACATTCCATGATGTGAAATGAATTAGCGGTTTTAAACCAGTAGCCATATTATTATTCTAAACGGTTTTTATTATAGATATATCCACCTTGGTTACTTCCGTTATTTTATTAAAACTACGTATATAGAGAAGGCTGAGGAAAAAAGAAAGAGAAAAGAAAAAAAAAAAAAAAAAAAGGGGAAGGGAAAATAAAAATCATTTAGCACTGTCTGATAATATATCATCGTACCTTTCATGATCTTTTAGCAAGATACTGTATAGCTTCTTCACTGTTCTGGAAAGATTTAAAACCTCCCTTATCCCCTATCTTTAAGATAGCAGGATAGATTACAAACGCTTGTATACCTTTTTGAATAAACTGTGAGCACAACTGGGACATTACTTTCCTTTTATTGGAAGTTTCCAAAGAAAAATCCTGGAAGATAAGAATCTTTCTATCCTCTAGCATTAGTGGTTCTGAGAGTTTTTTGTAGTGTTTTAAGATTTCTAGTTTATCTTTGTAATTTAAGAATTTAGCTATCACAGGTCTAGAGAAAGATCTATTTGGACGCTCTTCTGATACCAGCTGTTTATTGGGGCCTAGTCTATGAGCTCTTTCAACTAAAATTTCTGAGCCTTCCCTTAGTATTCCTAGACGTTTTGGGATTTCCTTTGTAATTAGAGCTTCTAGATCTGCGTTTGCGAATTTTTCTGATATACCTATGAATCTTAAATTGTTCCTTCTTGATCTATCTTCTGCTGTCTCAACTCTCTCTTGTAGTTTTGTGATTTGCTCTGAGAGTGTCTCAATTATGTTACTTTTAATGCTTAATTTATCCTCTAGATCGGAGATTCGATTTTCTGCCTCTCCTAACCTCTGGTTAAATTGTTTTACTTCGTTTGACACAGCTGAAAGTTCTAATCTTAATTTGTCAAACTGGGGAAGCATTAGAGCTGATATCTGATCTATTAGTAATTGTGTATCTATATTGCCATGTGTTACATTTAGGCTTTCTGCGCTTTCTTGTGTTTGATCATTAACATTTTTATTCCTGTTTCTCTCTCTATTTTTTGCTGACGTCATGATTGGTGATTTATCTTTTAAATTATGGACAAATCTGTCCATTTATGTTAATCTACTCCCTTTAAGTGAGATTTGTCTGTGTATGTGAAGATGAGATACAAAAAATGGAAAATTTTGTAGCAAACAATTGGGAAAGTGAAAAGAAAAAGGACAAGCGAAACCCCCCAAGAGGGGAGGGAAAAAAAAAAAAAAAACAACAAGTGGGTCAGTAGCTAACCTTCTGACCAGTAAAACTAGAGTGGTGAATCTCTGTGTCTGTTAGTGCTAAGTGATTTATAGCTCCTCAGGCGGGAAGTGAAAAAGTGAAGGAAAAAGGAAAAAAAAAAGAAGCAAAAAGTGAGCACACTAATGTAGTGTAGGGGGAGTCTTATAATATTTGCTCACCAGCTATTATAACATCTTATTATATACAGGTAGAAAAATTGACTAAAAGTTGACTTAAGCTCTTTATACTTTAGGCCCTTGATTCCTTATAGGCAAGTATTGCGAACAAATTACCACCAATATTAGGCCTAAAAGGCTAAGCCTCTACGCAAGGAAAAAAAACAATATTTTATCAAGCACAGTCTGGCTTTTTCATAGATTTAGACTATCTTTAAAATAGAGTATACAATCCTTATAGCAGTTTATATACCAATCGAGTAACACGCTCACTGATACCTCTGAAATAGGTTTACAGAGTAATGAGTCCCTTATGTGGGAAATTCACATCTAGCAAAAAGAAATGGAAAAGAAAGGAGAAAAAAAGAAACCATGTAAACAATTCTAGCAGTTCTAAATTCTTTCCTTCCTCTTTTCTGCCACTTTCCCCTTCCCTTCCCCTTCCCTAAAGACCAGGATCTTTATCTTTAACTCTTTTACCAGACATTAAATATATATGAGACAATATTTAAGATATTAATCATTAGCATCAGCATATAGATACAGTTCTATGCAAAATATAACACTTGGTTAAGAAATTTTACTGCAAAGAGCTTTTTAAACCAGAAAACATTTTTCCAATACTATGTGCTCTCTATCTATGGTGTAGCTGCAGAGCCTGATTATCCAGAGCAGTTAGTATAGCTTCCTACAGCTGATTAGCCTATAGCCAATTTTACACTGAATGCTATCAGATCCACCAATAATTTTAAACTTATATATTTAGAGTCAAGTGCTTCCAGCTTGAGCATTTAGCCATTTAAGTAACCGGTTTGTAAAAGATCTTCTTCTTGATAAGGAAAGTTCCAGCAGTCTTTAAGACTTTTTCCTTTTTTGCTTTTCCTGATGTTTAATCTGAGCACCGTCAGTTACACAGTCTTAATTAGAAAGGTTCCTAAAGAAAGTCACACATGCAGCTCTTATAAACTTTTCCTGTGTTCCTCCCTTCTTATTTTTATTTTCCTTGCTTAGCCATTTTGCAGGCAGTTCTGTAATTCCTTACAGGAAAGAAATAGGCATCAAAGAAATATGGGGAAAAAGCAAGACAGTCACTGTTAGCTAAGTGTATGCCTCTTCACTGGGCCCTCTAGATAAGCTGAGGAATGTGCGGTAATACTGAAACCTTTTAGGGCTCTGTGCAACGATATCTCAGTTCAGCTTGTTGTTGTATTTTTCATGCCGTGCCCACAGCGTGCCGTGAGAGATTATTACAACAAACTTTAAGGAGGGGTGTGATAGGGTATAAGAGGGGTATATTCGTGAGTTCTTATAAAGTGTGCAGCTTCACTGGCTTTTCCATAAGAACAAATATGCTTCCACATACACTTTACGCATATTATGCTACCAGACTTCTATGCAACACTTAACCCTTACCGACTCCTCTTCCTTTGCTGCTAGCACAGCTAATCTTGACCACAGCAACCTTATTATACACAGGATAGCGTCCTGTCTAACGCTTCTTCCACCCCAGCAGGTAAACAGTAATCAAAAGATAGACACCTCAAGCTTAGATTATTCACCCAGACTTTAAACTTTGCACTTTGCATACATTAGCCATATTCCAGGAAAAGCAGAAACACACTTATCTTTATAACACCGGACGTTAGCTTGTATTCAGCATGTTTCTCCTCAGCAACATCGATCAGAGAGTGCTGCTTCAGCTACGAAGCTTTTTACGGCAAATGAGAGACTTGGCGGAGTATCACTATACTCATGTTCGTACGCCACTTTCAGTATGTGCTTCTCAGCACCGGCACACGGTCTTTAGTGGTGCTCCAAACTGACTTGTAGCACCTATGCCCGGCTCCAATAGCAGCCACTGGCTTGGAACTGGCGGGTTAGCTTTCCCTCGGTCCGCGCGGCCTAGTCGCGCTCTGCTGCCGTAGATCCCGCCCACCGGAAGTCTCACCCTGGTGCCAATTGCAACGCTTTCTATCGTAATATACCTCTTTTAATCTCAGGAGTCTCTCCGCCGATCTCTCGTTTTCCAACCCGACTATCTGCCTTTTAAGGTCCGCCAATTTCTCAGAAAGCTGTACTGTGGGGTTGGTTTTGTGCTCGTTCGACACGTTACGGAGGTTCACTGAAAGTTTTGCAAGGGTTTCCCCTTTACGTTTCTTCAGCGCAGCGGCAATTCTTATAAAAGACCCCCGGATATACGCCTTCAAAGCGGCCCATAAAGTGAAATCATTCACTTCATGGGTATCATTCAAGAGCAGAAACTCTGTGAGGTCTTTCAAAATGGAAGCCTCCGTCTCTGGAGAGGAAAATAAATGAGAGGATAGTCGCCATGTTGGAGGTCGTTGAAGCTCCACCAGGGAACGCAAGGTAATATGGACCGGGTCGTGGTCCGACCATGGGCATTGAGGTATCCAGGAACGGGTTATACCATCTAAGAGACCTGGATCACAAAAGAAAAAATCAATACGTGAGTATGAACGGTGGACAGACGAAAAATAGGTGTAATCTCGGTCTGAAGCATTGAGAGCGCGCCAGACATCAAATAGGTTAAATTGATATATCAAATTCCGAAACTTGTGGGAGAGTTCAGTATCAGACTTGTTGACCCTACGAGTCGCCTCAGATTTACGATCTAGGTGAGGGTCCCAAACAATATTGAAGTCTCCAGCTAATAGTAGGAGACCTTGACGTATAGATTCCAATTTCTGAAGGAATTTACGTACTGATCGGATGTGTTGTTTATTAGGACCATAATAAGAAGCAAGTGTGTAAGTGACTCCATCCAATTTACAGATAAGAATCAGATATCTACCCTGAGGGTCCGATTCAACTAGGATATTCTCATAGGAGATATCTTTGTGAATGAGAATGGCCGTCCCTCTAGATTTCTGGGAGAAACTGGCGGCCTCAATCACCGGGAATAGTTTAGATTGAATAGGTATTTTCACACCTTTCACCCAGTGGGTTTCCTGAATAAAGACAAGATGAGCTCTGGACTGAGCCAGAGATCTAAGGAATATACTGCGTTTGGTCGGGGAGTTAAGTCCCCTGACGTTGTGGGTCACACAATTATATGGCATGGTTCCCCTAAAATCTCGCCTACTGTTTTAGAAGTAGCGATGTATTGGGAAAGGTTACTGGGAGGGAGGGATTAGGAAGTGAGAAGGGAAGGGAGAGGGAGCGGGGAGGAAGGAAGGAGGAAGGAGGAGAGAAAAAAAAAAAAAAAAAACTCAGCACGATCTCCAAAATCAATGATGTAGTCAATGCAGTGGAGATAGACAGATGCGGTATGTATTTAAGATAGACCACGTATGTAGCCTCTGAAAATCAATTCAGAGTACTTTAAATGGGGGTGGACGGTAACAAGTACCAGAGAGCAGAAGTTGTTGTCGACTAACTAATATGTGAGAGCAAATAGAAGGGGGGGAGGGGAGAGAGAACAGGATCCCGGGCCTGGGAGAGACAAACATATAAGAAGGGAAGGGAGGGAAGAGAAAAAAAAAAAAAAAAAAAAAGGTGGAGAAGTGTGCTATAGTAAGGGTTAGAAATACAGGTATATATTGGGTAATGTTTCATCTCAGCATGTTTGTATATCACAGAGATATCACATTCAAATAATATAACATGGCAAGAACATAGTACATTGATTAAATGAATAGTGTGACAAAATTAACTGGTTACAGAATGTCAATATAACAATAATAGGTAAAACCAAACCAACATTTAAACTCCTGGAAATAAAAAGGATTATACTTTAGCACAGTAGTAAATAGCCTTGAGATTTCTCAGGGATTACATCACATAGTATAAGTAAATGGGGCTATCTGTGTGAGCTATAAAATTGGCAAGGGTAGCTGAAGGACAGTTCCAGAGCATTGTTAAGAGAAAAAAAAAAAAAAAAAAAAAAAAAGGTTACTTCTCAGATTGAAGAATAAAGACATGACATAGTGTAAAGACAAGCGATATGGGTGATATTTCCATATGGCATAACGATATGATCCCATATCAGTCATCTATATAGGCAGTACATTTAGTATCAATGGTTGTAGCATATCAATACACAACAATAACTTGAACAGACGCACCATTTAAGCTGAATAATAGAACCATACCCCAACATAGTATTGAAGGGAAATCACCTATCATTTAGGTAGCTTAGCATAAACAAAGTCAACTTAACATAGTTATATAAACACTAGATTTTCTTTTTCTATTCTTATTCTCTTTTTCTTATTGGAAATGGCAATACTGTGTCAGTATACCTGAAATAATAATGGTAGAGCCATCCCTTAGGTTATGTAAGCACACTACAATCTAATAGGCCAGGGCTATATATGTCAACTGTAGTATAGTTATAAAACTGATATATTGCTCCTATTATGTAGTACGAGTCTCCTTTTTTCTAAAGCTATAGCTCAGCCAGCGCAAGTATGGGGTTCCACGTCTAGTGGTTATCTAGTGTACACGTCTAATAAGCGATGTATCAGAGGCCTAAAATTTCAGTACTAGGGGTGAATGTAGGAGTCGGAGAGGGTATCTATTGTTGGTCTACAATGAGCTCAGTATTCTATTCTCTAAAGGGAGAAGTCACCCTGTTACTGATCCCTTACAATATAGTCATAGGTCTAGCCATGTATACAATCTCTAAAAATGGTATACAAGTGGAAAAGTAACATATAGCCAACGTGAAGAGCATAGCTATGTGTGGGTACAATATGGAATTATTATGTTTTAAATACCTTACCTTCTTTCCCTTCTTAGAGTCTATAGCATAGAATAAAGTTGATAGAACATCGGTCCTTGGTGAATTAGAAATGTCATAAGACAAAACACTTATACTTGATAAAGCAGGATCTAAGCTTAGAATAAACAAACAGATGTACGTAGCATAACAAAGTAACATAAACCAAACGAAACATTACAACAGCAACAAAAAAAAAAAAAAAAAAAAAAAAAAAAAAAGGTGTACATAAAAAGGGAAAATTCACACTGACCGTTTTATATAATACTTTTAGAGCCAGAATATAAGAAAGCAAAAAGGTTTACAGTCTCAGTATAATGTTACAGGGAAAATGGGCATAGACACATTACCCACTTTACCATCTTTAGATCAGCCATCTTCTTCTTCTTGAGCTTGGTTTAAGGTAGCAGAGGAGCTGGTATGTCTTTGTGGTAGCGGGTCCCATTGTGGGACTGACGGATCTAACGAACTTTGAGCTGGGGGCTGTTGTGATAGCTCAGAGTTCCATATTTTCCGGAGATGGTGGCTCTGTTCCAGTGTGGTGACAATATGTTGGTGATTGTCCTTTAGTACAAAAAGTCTAGTTGGGTGTCCCCATCTATACTTGATATTGTGAGCCCTTAAAAATTTAGTAAATTCTCCAAAGTGTTTCCGCTGTTGCAGGGTATGAAAAGACAAATCCGCAAAGATATTAATGTCTTTAAATTGATCCGAAAGAAGAGGCTTCGCCAGGGAAGCCCTAACCAGCCGCTCTTTGTATGTGTAGAAGTGCAGCCTCACAATAACATCTCTTGGCTTGTCTGACGCTAAACTGCGAGGACGTAGGGCTCTATGAGCTCTGTCAATAAGTCCCTCATTTGGAGTAGAAGGTGGTGCAAGATGGCCAAAAAATTCAGATAGAAAAGTGACCAAGTCACCTGGGGCCACAGTTTCGGGAATGCCTCTGAGACGTAGATTGTTGCGGCGGGAACGATCTTCAACATCCGCCATCTTGTTTTCTAGCATAGTAAGTTGCTCTGCAAGGCTTTGGGCATAGGCAAGAACGTTAGCTTGATCCACCGCCATATCTTCTTGTTTCCTTTCCACTGTATCTAGTCGCTCTGAAGCAGAGTTTAAATCTCGTCTCAGATCTGTTAGTGAAGCAGTGATTTGGGTCTGAAAGGAGGAATGATGTGCCTCAAGCAAGGATTGTAGAGATGTTAAAATAAATGTGGGTGTCACAGTTGCTGGGGCCGCATCTTGCAAGGCCCGTAGGGTGGTGGTCACTGTATCCGACATAGATGTAGGAGAGGTTGAGCTGTCCTGTGAGTCCTCATGAGTGGCCGGTGAGATAGGGCTGAAATGGTCTGCCACCGTCCTTTTAGGGGCTGCAGCTAGCTTAGGTTTTCTTTTATTAGGCTGTGCCATTGATATAAGTTAAAAGGCACAAGCCAGTCGCTTGTATCACTTATAATAAAATGAGGGCAAGTGTGATAGGGATGTGCCAGGGCCCTGGGGCTGTGAACTCTCTCCCCCCTAGGAGGTGCAATTAGCAAATCATGTGTGCCACAGTGTAGTATTTATCAGAATTATAGGTAAAGGAGTTGTTGCTGCGTGTTATCTTCTCTGTCACCATAAATATCTGTAGTTGTGGTACAAAATTAAGCACTGAAAGTGAACAGTATACATACACAGTGGGAAATCCAAATGTACACGAAATAGCACCACTCCTTAGTAATGTGATTAACGTTAAGTAAAGATATTCTTGTGAAGTGTACAGTCTGATGGTCCCAATATTATCTTATGCTGCTGGGATTTTATAAGAACTCCTTTATAATAGTCCACCAGTTAGAAGGGGATTGCTTGTGATATATGTTACAGTCAATTATGCTGGCCCCAGAGTGGATATATTTCCAGAATCGCAGTGTGGGGACTTAGGCTGCTCCACGCTGTGTTACATTCAGTTGCGCAGCATAAAATAGCAAGAAAGATGGCGATTCGCGCCAAAATCGTTGTAACCTGTTGTGGCTGTATAAATGTCACTAAGGCACTATTAGGGCTACTGGCGCAACTGGTGAGCTAAAGAGCTTTATATCGTGTGAGTGCTGGGCATAGAGTAGTGTGAAACGTGACTTACTCTGATCCGGAGATGAAACTCAGAACCGGTCCTTTGAGATATCTCCACAAGTCTGTACTTGGCGCCTCGTAGCACACCGCACGTCTTTTGATGGTAGTATAGACTCCGGAGCGGATCCCCGACCCTCCGGAGTGATGGGTGTGTAGTGTGCTTAAGCTGGGAAGGCCAGGCAGCTATAGGCGTGCGGTCTTTACTGTGAGGCCGAGAGCTCCGGTCTGTCCACAAAATAAAGTTGTAAATTTGAGCATAAAAACCCACTGTTTGTACAGAGTTACCTCCAGCAGTGTACCGGAACAATTCAGGGTAAAAGGAAAACTTTTGAAAGTAAAATAAAAGCTTAGTTAAACGATTCAACAGAGGAGCTCTGCAATAGTGTGTCTGCTCTGCACGGCAGTCAGCTCCGCCCCATGAATATAAATTTTAAATACCAAATATCCCTTTAAATCACCAGCTCCAATTAAACTGTAGCAACAATTAATGTATTTGCTTTAAAATATTGCATTATAACCAGTACATTACCACATAAGCCAGTATGAGAATTTTCAGCTTTTTCTGATGAATCTGTTCACCTCATAAATAAGAAAGGTATTTGCAATTTTGGAAAAAGAAAAGTTAGGCCCAGTTTTGCTTTATAGAGACTGTGTTCCAAAGGCAGCAGTTGTGAGTCAGTCAAAATTCCAGCAAAGAACTCTTTCTTTCCTCTAGCATGAGCTTTTATCAAGTGATAAGCCTGCCTCTATTTTGTAATCATTGGTGAATATTCGGATACTACCCATCGGTACTGTCTCTCCATTGGCCCTCATAGCTGAACATTTCATTGGCTTACTGGGAATGTATGGGTTTTAACAGATAACCGGTTTGACTGTAATTCTTGCATAAACCACCAGAGGGCAGCAGAGAACCAGAAATGCAGTTTCACTATCAAATACTGCTAGTTTATGTCAAGGTACATGTAAGGTTAATAAATATATATATATATATATATATATATATATATTCTTTAATCATATATTTTACGGTTAATAAATATATATATTTATTCAGATGTTTGGCTGGTCAGTGGGAAAAGATTCATTTCATTCAGAAAGACATTCCCACTGACACTAAAACATCTGCTCTAATCAACTTACAATTTGAGACAGGATGAGTCATAAAAGATAATTTAAGAGGATAGATTGTCAGATAGGTGACACCACACAATATATGGAGACGTGGCGTCTGGAATACCCTCTTGAAATTGATCAAAATCATAGGGAAACAGTTTTTATGCACATAGGTGTTAGTTATCCCTAAACATCAAATACACGTCTGCATTGCTGGCTAAACAGAAAATATGTTGTATTATGACTTTTACAACTACTCGTGGATTGTCCCCATGCTATGTGGGTGGGGCGGTGAAGACCTTAGGAAACAAAAGACAAATGCTATGGTGTGAATTTAAAATTACTGAAAGGGCAGTGAAGACCTTAGGGTAACACAAAGAAAGCAAATGGCTCACAATAAGATTTTAAAACGACTATGTTATAGGCAAGTTAAATACATTTCAGCATTATAAGAAAATATATATATTTTTAATGGATATATGACGGTCTTTTAACACATTATATTAAATAGAAAATTGCTGCATGGGATATTTATATAGGAAATAAATTCAGTATTAGTATAGATTAAATAGCCATTTTAATAATCCCATATTTGAAGTGTATATATATAACATAAATTTTCTATTTTTCAGATGGATCGTAGAGAACACAATGCAGACAGAACTATTGGAAATATAAAAATAGGCTGTTATTTCTATAGAAATACCAGGATACTGATAAAATTATAATGCATCTTAAGCTAATAATTAGCAGTATTAAATTGCCTTAATATAATAAAATGTTAATAATATAAAACATGATGTTTCATATCAAAACGATCAGGAAATTGATCTGATGCTGCTTCACCTATAATTAATATTGGGAGAGATTAATACAAGAAATTATGGCAGTTATTACATAGTTTAAAGAAATATTTCACTGTCTAAAAATGTTGGTTAAATGAATTTGTATGTATTGTCATGCTGCATTGTTTTGTGCTGTCTGTTTGTAATGCTGCCACCCAGTGTTATGATGCGAGAATTGCAGCCATGAGATGATTGGTTGTTGCAGGGATGCATCTCCTTGGCAACACATTCCCAAATAAACCAATCCATGTTCAGTTGCAAAGAACCAATCCGAGACAAGGCTCCATGGGCATTTCCAATACTCACCAATGACTGATAATAATCAAAAAAGGGGAGGGGTGAAATCAGATTATTTAAACCCCTTCATAGAGACTGATAAGGAGGTTGCTGGCTAATTCTGAAGGAATAACTACTGTGGTTATTATTAAAGCACACAACTACTGTTGGACTCCATATGCATTACCCCCAATTTTGAATTTCTGAGGTGAAATTGGATCTGTTGAGAAACATTGGAAACTGGATTGCTGTTTATTTGGTAATGTATACAAGGTTTTTGGTAAGATAAGTTATATGTAAGGTCACTACAGTAAAATTACAATTGGAAGATTGGAAAGAACAAATTGGGCTTTTAAATTGTATTGCATAACCTTGAATAGCTCTTAGCCTGCCTATTTGTATGCAAGCATTTAAAGTAAACATTTACTATTGCTTTATGTAGCAGAGTTAAGGAAATAGATATTTCAAGTTAGCATTTCATAGCCTATGTATTGTTAAACTAATCCCAATCTTAAATTGTTTATCTATGCAAACATATAATAATAATTCAGAAGTGTATATTGTATTTTAAATTGGTAGTCACAGCCTATATATTGTTTAAATCTGTATCTGATTGGCTAAGTAACTCATCTGTGCAAGTTCTGATATTGTAAATTAATATTGTATTATGATAAATTACAGTTAAATAGCAGAATATATATATATTATCCTATTGTTTATAAGCACAGTTTAGAATTGTACTGCTTGGATGTTAAAGATTTTTAGTCCCATTGTGTTAACTAAATAAAAGGCTATTTGTAAATAAGGCTGAATTGTGAAGGTATAGTTTTCTGGGCTTTGTAAGAAGGATAGCATATCTTAAGAGTTGGTTTTAACGCATATAAATTTATTTCATATTCCTTTTATTACAAATATATTTCAAAAATGTTTATGGATATTAACTAAATAAAATAATTCAGATATTTATATTAATTGTATGGTTTCTAGTAGATGCATATTGATTAAGGGTTTTTATTTATTTTATTTTTTTTAAATATTTTTTTATTGAGGTTAAATATAGCAATACAAATAAAGACACCCATAAACAAAGATTCCAATAAATCATACAAGATTAATATAGAGGCACAATAGAAATATGAATCTATTACAGTTCTAGACATAAATTCTATGAATCTTTGGGGTAGTGTGGACATTCTACTTATAGGGCTTATGAAGTAGTCCGCTGTCTCACCATCCAGTGATAGGACAAGCCAGTCTACCTTATAGGGCTAGTGGAAAGGAATGATAGTCTAAAATAAGCTAACTTAGAATGTCCAAGAGAATGTTATATAGGGTGATATGAAACCTCTTTTTTTTTAATCTGAAGAAAATAAAAATGGTCCCCGTTTTACATTGGGCATTATGAGCTAGTTTAACTAGGAGAGAGATAGGAAATAGAGGCAAAAGGGGGAGTTGGTAATATAGATAATGGGGTAAGGGTATTTCAGCGGACAAGAGCCGCTCTAGGTGGGATAAGGGGAGGGAAGGGGCAGAGCCAAGAGTGATATTAAGGGAGGGGGTAATTAAAGGCTACAGTTTTTGTGAATAGCACCGAATTTAAACTTTAAGATAGCATAGTAAGAGATGTTTATAGGTAGATACCACATAAAAAAAAAGAAAAAATGAAGGAACATATAACATAACTCTACAGGTCTCTCACTGGTGTACTAGATATTCAGTGTACAGTGTCCCTTGTATTTTACAGAGTAAATTAATGAGATCAAATACATTAGCAAATGTAGGGTAAAGCTTACTACAATTGTGAGAATTAGGAAGGGGTCACTCCTATAGACCATGAAACATAAACAGTGGCAACAAATAAGCTGCTAATCACCAGTCTCATATGTTCCCTAAACTTTTTTCAAAAAATATATTATTGGAATGTTTAATTGCTATTAATGTATATGCTGTCCTGAAACCTTCAAAAATATTTATCTGCCCCCTCAGTGTATTAAAAAGCAGGTCCTTGTCAAGTGACCCTCAGTCTTAGTCATCCCTTTGGACAAGCAAAGCAAATGAGGCATAATGGATCTTATTATCTTCAGATGACATACCTTACTTAACAATAGGGACATGAGTACTTTAAAATCTGTAAGTCTATCTCCCAGTATACGCAGGAGTTAGAGGCTGTTCTGGGTACAGGTTGATTGCTTAGGGGACCGGGGCAAAGCTTGCTAATGGTTAAAGTCCCAGGAACTACATACCTCACTAGTGTAGGGAAAAAATGGCCAGTAGGAGCTATTTAAATATAAACTTACAATAAGATACAAATATAGGACGTAAGATAATAACAAGTGAGACAATAAACGGCATTAATACAACGATGAGATAGAAAGTGAACAGCAAAACTACGTAAGAACTATCACAACATGAAATACAGTAAATATCAGCATTCCTGAAGTCCACTGAGTCAAATATAAGAGCACAGTTAGCGTGTCAACCTATGCCCTCCCTTGTATAGAGGTTTATAAGACCAGTATAGTCAGATGTGTGTGGGTAACTTTGTAAGCAGGGAACATGGCGCTGGGTAAAAATCAGGCATGTCTCACTCCGTACGCTAGGGATCCGCATATGAGAGAAACATGTGGAGCAGAGACCTATATTCCCCTGCTTGTGGGCAAGAAAGTACTCAGTGCATGTCCGAGGTTCCAGGGCCTCTGTGGTGTAACTGGGCCACTCAGGGCACCTTGTGTGGGAAAGAGCATGTTCAGCAGAGATCGGGCCAAAAAGAGCTGCTGCAAGTGTCCTCTGATTGCTAATGGAAGACAGCTTGGCTCTCTGTGCAGGCGTCGGAATCTCTTCTGCAAGGTGAGAGACACCGCTATTTGGTACCTGTCCCTCCAGAGCAGACTTGTGATGAATGGAGCTGGGTGCCTCTTGTGCAGTCATGACTCTCGCGGCAATAGAGATCTCCCGGGCCCGGGGGCCGGCCGCATCCCCCGGGGCCCGGGCAAGTGAAAAGGCTGTGGGATCGGTAAATGGTAGAGACTCTGAGGAGTGCTTGATGACTGTGCCCTCTAGCAGCAAAGAAGCCGGTCTTAGTCGGGTCTCTAATCCTCCCTTTTCTAGGGTCTCTGCAGCATCGCAGTTTACACTAGATGGCCATCGGTCAGTCTTCCTGGGCCACTTCTCTTGCGGTTCAGGTAGGAGATCAATCAGTGACATTATATCCATAGCTAGGCATCGAAAATGCTGCTCAAAAAGTCGGTGAATCTTCTGTTCCCAGGCCTGTAACGCCTCCATGTTAGGCAGGTTAGTTGTAAGTAGATGGGATTTAGTGGCTCCACGTGGCAGCTTTGGGTGAGGTGTAGCGATGAAAATACACAATTAGAGCATGCCATATACTGCACGTAGTTTGAAGTAGTCAGTATCTGTGTTCAGATGACTAATAGAGAAATCTCAGGCTTTTAGATAAGGATTATTTCTTAATTTTATAGTTGAAAGCCTGGAGCTGCTCTAAAACACGTCTGGCTGCTAAGACAGTTGGCTCCCCCCCCCCCCCAAGGGTTTTTATTTTTAAGGATAATTATTATTTGTATTGTGTTATAACCCTGCCATAAGCTGATATATTATTTGGAGAGCACACTAAGATTTTCATAAATATACTGACATTTAGTATCTGATTTAAAGTGTTCATTAAATACATTGATAATTTCCAGTATTAATAAATTATATGTCCAATATGTGTGGGACCATATAATACTATTTAACCTGAGTATTTTCATACTAAACATGAGTATATTACTTATAGTATTTTAAAAATGCGTTTAAAAGTCATATTTTTTATGAAAGGATTTAGAAGGATTATAATACTTTTAGCATGTATCTAATTAATCTTTTCTCAGTTTACAATTGTCATCCTTTCCAGTTATTATAAATATTTAGTGTATAACTATATGATAGGACTCACAGCAGGCACTCCATAAACAGCATTTATTAGCCCCATTTGGAGCCCAATCTGTTCCTCAGATGTCTGGAAATAAAAGAAACAGTGTCATTATTCTGAGATTTTTTAACACATTTTAAATACTACCAATGCAGCTATTATTCAATTCACTTCATATTTAATATAGCAATACGCTCTCCGTATTCAGCATTACACCAGCAGCTCTTGTGAACTGCTGGTGCAACGTCGCCTCCTGCAGATTCGCGGTCAATCGGCCGCCAGCAGGGGGGTGTCAATCAACCCGATTGTACTCGATCTGGTTGAATTGTGGCGATCTCTGTCCGCCTCATCAGAGCAGGCGGACTTATTATGGAGCAGCAGTCTTTAGACCGCTGCTCCATAACTTGCGTTTCTGGTGAGTCTGAAGACTCGCCAGAAACACGAGCCCTCAAGCTCCATTTGGAGCTTGATAAATTAGCCTCAATCTCTCAGACTTATCTATTTATATTTAAACCATACTGAGGCATGAATTAAGTATTTTGAAACATTTTATATATTGTTTTTTTGAAAATCTCAAACTGTTTTCACATGCCTGTAAGTGAATTTTGTTATATGTTCCTCCCAGACCAGGATGTGTATTGAGAATCTTCAAGAGGCTTTGTGATCTAACATTTGATTGCCAAGTAAATGTTAATTACTATCTTCCTGAGCTTCAAAGTTCAGTTTTTAGAATCTTGGGCTCCTTCCCCCTAGGGGGCATCCTGGACTAGGTAATTATCATGGCAATTGTTTAAGTCATAGATTTTGATCTGAGCATATGTATTGAACAAAGGTGTAATTTAGCATAGTGAGTGGGGAGAGAGGTCTGAGCTGAATTCTGATGTGTAGTCAGCAAGGCATCCAATTTCTGACCCCAGATTTGCATTACAGAGGATGTATCCAGCAATGGTATTAAGCATACTCAAATTTAATATTTGATAAATTGCATACTTATTGTGAGTGTATTGACAGTAAGCATCATAGACAGTCTTATTATGAAAAGAGTCCATTATTTTTCAATCCTCGCATTTATGCTTGTTAGCTAGGCATCTTTAAACAACAATATTTCTTTAGGGATATGACACTTCATTCTCCCTCTATGACTTGTAGTTGGGATCTATGATGGCACGCTCGCAACTGATTAATATGGACCCATTTATGCATAAAATTATCATTTTTAGGGATCCTTATTTTATAGGCAACTGGAGATATTTTGTCAGTAATGGCAAAAGGACCCTTCCATGACAGAAGGAACTTTTTATCCTTAACCTGATCACTTCCAAAGTTATAAAGATAAACTTTATAATTAATTTCATATTCCTTTTTGGAAGTTTTGAGATCATAATAGGTTTTAACGGCAGTTGCGTACTTCTCTATGTTACTTTGAGCAAATGCAAAAGCATACTGCAGGTGCTTCCTTAAATTTTCCACATATCGATGTGTATTGGCAGCATTTATCAAGTTCTGCTCTGATGTACGGTACAGTAGATGCTGAGGTAGAACCATTCTTCTACCAGTCATCAATTCAAAAGGTGACATCTTAGTAGCACTACTTGGAGTTGCTCTTAATGCCATTAGGACTAGAAATAATTTTACATCCCAGTCTTTATCTGTTTCACTCATAAACTTTTGAGGATTTTCACAATGGGCTGGTTGTAACGCTCTACCCCACCACTAGAGGCAGCTCTATAAGCAATATGGAGCTTTATTTAAACCCCTAGTATTTTCCACATTTTGGTCATCACTTCGCTAGTGAAGTGGGTCCCCCGATCGTATTCGATTCGCTGGGGTAAACCAAATCTGGAAAACACGTGGTTGATGAGCAATGCTGCGCATGTTTCAGCACTATTGTTAGGTGCACTGATGCACTCTACTGTTAACATGTATATGTTACCTCTTGATGACCTAGTTGCTGCACCAATAAAATCAATTTGTATATCTCACCATGGCATTACCATCCCCCTTTTCTGCAATGGCGCTCTATGCATTGGCGCATTGGGTTGGAACTGTGGACAGATTAAACAACATTGACAGTAGGTTTGAACATCTTTCAACATGTGCTGCCAAAAGGAATAATCACGCAATATTTCATACGTTAATTTGGCGCCACGGTGACCAGATGTTGGAGCATCATGGGCATGTTGAAGTATGAGACCTCTGAACTTTGTAGGTACAACCCATTGATGGATGCCAATTTTGGAGGTTCTAATTAACAGACCATCCTGTAACTTGAATTGTGATCTGGACTTCATTAAGATTCTAAGATCTTCCTTGCCAATACCATCATCTTTTGAGATGTGGTGGTTTTCAGGTTCAGGATCTTCTATGTGTTTATAGAAGATACCTATAATGGGATCTTCTTTTTGACTAGTGATCTGGTCCTCTCTAGGAGAATCCTGACTCCATTGTACCAGGTTAGGTTCACTTTGTTGTTTAGCCTGGTTTCTGGTAATGGCTTCTACCTGAATTGCACCCATTAAGCGGTCGATATTAAGAAGTTCTCCAGTTATGGCTCCTTGCTTGGCTAATGAATCTGCAAGATCATTGCCTTCCTTATCAGGACCTTGAATTCTGGAATGACCCTTGGTCTTTTTCCAGTGTATGGCTAAACTATTGGATACCACTAATTCATCAATCTCGCAGAACAACTTGCCATGTTTGACTGGTTTGTTGTTAGTTTTCTGCATGCCATTTCTTTTTCAAGTTGGCAGGTATTAAAAAAAACTGTCATGCACATAATTTGAGTCAGTAATGATCAAAAATTCATGAATACCTTGTTCAATAGCCATCTCAAAGGTTTTAGAACAGCAGTTAGTTCTGCTATTTGACTGGATCTTGGTCCAATGTTGAAACCTACAGAAATATTTGGGAATCCATTTGCCCAAGTTATACCAATCAACATATACCCAAGGTAATGTTTGACACTGCTCCTCATTATATATTTTATATGGGAAAAGCAATTGTTCCTCCAGGAAATCATCTTCTAATAACGCTTCCCTAAAGGCCAGCCTTGTAAGGAAAGAGTCCAAGCTGTTATGCGTCTATTAGACAGGTTTCCATCTCTTATTCTCTCACTTTGTAGATATAGCAAAGGCTGGTGACCCGTTTCTACAATAATTTTCTCTCCCTGTATATAGCTGCGGAAATTTTGTAGAGCCTATACAGTAGATAATAGGGCTTTTTCGCAATCACTAAACTTTATTTCTACTGGGGTTAAAGATTTGCTTGTATAAGCAATGACTTTGCTTAAATTATCATGCTTTTGGTATAAAACAGCGCTCATGCTTATATCTGTGTAACCCGTCTCTAAGTAGAAAGGTTTTCCACCTTCAGGGTACGCTAAGCAAGGTGCTCGAGTGAGTTTTCTCTTCATCTCTCTGATGGCTGTCTCTTGAGCCTCACTCCAGTGCCATTTCACATCCTTCATTAGAAGAAGTAGCAGTGTTTTAGCTAATTCTGCATAATTATCAATAAATTAGCAAGAATAATTTGTCATACCCAGAAATGATCTCAATTCCTTTAAGTTAGTTGGGTTCTTAGAATTTATTATAGCTTCCACCTTTTTCTTCTGAGGATTTAGCCCTTCAGAAGTAACTTCATGTCCCAAGAAGTTTACACGAGTGCGGCACCATTGAGCTTTTTGTAGGGATAATTTGACACCTGCCCTTTTAAGTTGGCTGAGGATGTGTTTAAGTTCTGTGATGTGTTTTTCAAAGTCTGTGCTTTTGATTAACACATCATCAATATAAGATAAGGTCCCCCTTTCCAGTACACCAGGCATAGCCTAATGCATGAACACATCAAACTCATGTCCTGAATTTATGAATCCAAACGGGAGCCTTTGGAATGCACACTGGACCTTTTGGAACGAGAATGCAAGCTTATATATATATATATATATATATATATATATGGAAAAAGTACCACTAAAGAAAGTACCACTAAAGCAGTACTACACCACCTTGGTACACAAATGGGGCACTAAGTGCCCAGCGGGGTCTTGGCCGTGGTGTAGTGAGAAGTCACAAATTGTTCCTATCAGTTGAGTGTAATTTGTAATCCCAGGTTCAGTGAAAATATGATGTAGAATTTACAAGCGTATACTTAGGTCCAATATAGTTATGTTATAGATGATCCCTCATTAGTGATGGTGTAGGAGAAAAAAGGGGATGTGACTGAAAGCTAAAAAAATAGTGCAAAATAGTGAGAGAAAAAAAGATAATCCTTCAACAAAAGATAAAAATACAGAAATATGAAAAAATATGATTTTTTTTAGCAGAAATTGCCAAAAGATGCCATTGATGAAAAAAGATGAAAAATTGTGTTGAAGTTAGGATTAATACATTCGTAGGTGCAATATAAGTTTAGGTGATGAAAGTTAGTGATTGGATCAGCCAATCGGATTGAACTTCAATCTGATTGGCTGATTTAATCGGACTGCTGAATACCCATTGAATATTGGACCTTGGTTTCCTTTTTTCACTGGACTGCTGAAAACCCATTGAATATTTAAGCACAGCAATACACAAACCCTCTGTAGCAGTTTAGAAGTATTAGCATAAGAATTTAAAATATATTGCAAACAGATTAACTCATAAGCAAATGCACAAAGACGTTTTTGATGGTTAACTCTTTGAGATAAAACAAAGATATACATATATACACTTGTATGCTGGTTAATACATTTAACTGTGCTATCATGAATTAAAGGAGATAGTGCTACTTAATTGGTCCATTCGTGAGAACAAACCTACTGTCACTCACAGCCATGAAGGAAACGGCAGATTATGTACGCAAACCGGGTACGTCGCTGGTCTTTAAAGACCAGTTTGTGCAAGACGTACCCTGTACGACGTATGTCGTTAAGGGGTTAATAAAATGGTATACAATATAAATAACAAGACGTAGCCAGAATTCCTTATGATTTTCTTAATAAATCATAAGCAGCTTTGTTACTATTTTAACAAAATTCTTCCATGTAAAAATAATATATATATATATATATATATATATATATATATATGATGTGTGCAGGACACGTTTCTGACAGGACAACTTCCTTGTCAGAATCTGCTACCTCTCAGTGCGCATGCTGCTGATTTACAATTTTGCATTCCACATATTCCTTTTTAACATATGAGTGCGATTGCGTAATACAGAGCATGCGCAGTCAGAGGTAGCAGATTCTGACAAGGTAACAAATTCTGATAGAACCACGGTTCCAAGATCAATTTAGTGTGCCGTGTGTATAGGGTAAAACGTCAACATTATTATCTGATAGAACCAAGTTATTGGTTCTGATTTCGATTCTATAATATCTACTGTTACTGTAGGTAAAGGGGCTTTTCTTCCTCAAGATAAGTAGTCTAAGGGAAAATCTTAAGCTTCCAATCATTTTCGTTCCTTTTGTCAGAATAAGGAAGAAAAGGTTGTCTCCTCTGCTCAGAAGCAAGGCATCACTGGCCCAGTCTGAAGGCCTAGTGCTAACTGGAGCAAGTCAAAGCAGGCTAAGAAATATATCCTTACTATAAAATCTGCACAAGGGTGCGGCCCCCGATCCAGAGGCTCTGGTAGGGGGCAGGTTATGCCTTTATCAGGGGGCTTGGTTTATGTCTGTTCCAGATACCTGGGTTATGGGTGAATATAGTTTCCCATAGGTTTCAGAACAAGGCCTCCAAGAGAGAGTTTTTTTCAGTCCATTGTTCCAAGGAATCCCGTAAGGCTAAAGCTTTTTTTCCATATAGTTTCAGATCTGGAAACTATGGAAGTGATTGTACCAGTTTCTTTGCAGGAACAGGGGATGGGATTTTATTAAGATCTCATTATTGTTCCAAAAAAGGAAGGTACTTTCATACTAGTCCTGGATTCCTTCTTTCAAAATAGAAACTATTCTGCCTTGTGTTCAGCAAGGTCAGTTTATGTCCACAATATATTTAAAGGATGCTTATCTTCATGTTCCAATTCACAGGGAACATTACCATTTCTGAGGTTTGCCTTTCTAGACAAGAATATTCACAAAGATTATGGGTGCCCTATTGTCTGTGATCATATATCGGGGAGTTGCAGTGTTTCCTTACTTTAATGATATCTAGATTCAAGCTCCATCTTTTCTTTTAGCAGAATTTCACACCAAGACTGTTGTTGTTTCTTTAACCACATGGTTGGATGAATAATTTTCCAAAGAGTTCTTTGCTTCCTCAAACAAAGGGGACTTTTTGGGGTTTTCAAATAGATTAAGTCTCCACGAGTCCTTCTCTAACTGAGCAGAGAAAGTTACAATTGGTGTCAACTTGTCTAAACGTTTATTCTCTTTTTTTCCCCTTGGTTGCTCTTTGTATGGAAGTTCTGGGTCCCATGATTGCAGCTACAGAAGCAATCCCATTTGCTTTTTTTTCACAAGAGACCTCTTCAGCTTTGTATGCTTCATAAGTGGAGCAGAAATACTTAGCTATCTTAAAAGATTTGTCTGTATCCCAGTGCAAGTCAGTCACTAACTTGGTGGCTGGATTATCAGTTCATTATTAAGGGGGCTTCTTTTACTCATCCTGCCTGAACTGTGATCACTACAGATGCAAGTCTTTCAGATTGGGGTGGCGTTTTGGATCTTTGAGAGCACAGGGTGTTTGGGATCCTCGGGGGGCGAGGTTGCCAATAAATATTCTAGAACTCTGTGCTATTTTCAGGGCTCTCCAGGCTTGGCCCCTGTTAAAAAGGGAGTCTCATCTCCGTTTTCAAACAGACAATATCACAGCAGTGGTTTATGTCAGCCATCAGGGGGGAATGGTTCCCTAGCCTTAAGGGAATTGTCTCAAAAACTCTCATGGGCGGAAATCAATTCCTGTCTAGTCTCTGCGATTCACATTCCTGGAGTGAACGACTGGAAGCACTTTCCTAGTTGCAAATCTCTACATCCAGGGGAATGATCTCTTCAACAGGATGTGTTCAATAAGAGTGTGGGTCTCCCAGAGATAGCTCTATTTTGTACAAAAACTTCCTAGGTACTTTGCGAAGTCCAGGGACCCTCAATAAGAGTTTGTAAATGCTCTAGTAGTTCTTTGGACATTTCAGCTTGCTTATCTGTTTCCTTCTCTGGTACTTCTTCCTAGAATAATCTCCAAGATAAGCCTATATAAATCTTCAGTAATCCTGATTGCCCCAGCTTGGCCTTGCTGGATTTGGTATGCAGATCTAGTTCAGATGTCCAGCTGTTCTCCTTGGTCTCTTCCTCTACGGGTCAGACCTTTTGTCTCAAGGTCCGTTTATCCATCGAGATCTTAAGTCTCTGAACTTGATGTCATGAAAATTGAACAGTAAGTATTTAGGCAAATAGGTTTCTCTGATTCATTGATTGAAACCTTAATTTAGACTCTTAGCCTGTGACTATGAAAATCTAGCATAAGGTATGTAATGTCTTTATTTCTTGATGTATAGATCATGGTTTTTCGTGGCATTCTTTAAGAATTCCTTAAATTTTGCAGTTCTTACAAGATGGTCTGGATAAGGGCATATCTGCCAGTTCTCTAAAGGGGCAGATTTCTGCTCTCTCAGTTTTGTTTCATAGGAAGATTTCTAATTTTCCTGATATTCATGGTTTTGTTCAGGCTTTAAGCCTGTAATCAAGCCAATTTCTCCTCCATTAAATTTTAACCTTGTTTAAAGGGGTTTGCAGGCTACTCATTTTAAACCCATGCATAAGGTTGATATTAAACTGCTTTCTTGGATGTTTTTATTTTGGTTACCTCTTCTGTTAGAAGAGTTTCAGAATTATTTGCTCTTTCTTGAGATCTTCCTTATTTTATTTTTCATCAGGATAAGGCTGTTTTTTTACTTTTTTCTTCAGACAATATTAGCAGAGAAATTGATGTCCCTTCTTTGTGTCCTGACCCTACGAATGCTTCAGAAAGATCTTTGCATAATTTGGATGTTCTTACAGCTTTAAAATATTATATTGATGCTGCTAAACACTTTAGACAGACTTCTAGTTTTTTTGTTCACTTTTCTGGTGCTAGAAAAGACCCAGAGTTTCTGCTGTTTCTTGGACCTCTAAGATGAAACTCTTGTTTCATAAGGTTTACTTGGAGGCAGGTCAGCCTCCACCACATCAGATTACTGCTCATTCTACTAGGTCAATTGCAACTTTTTGGGCTTTTAAAGAAGGAGGTTTCAGTTGACTTAATTTGCAAGGCAGCTACTTGGGGGTAGATTTAACAAAGGTCAACCTTGCTAAATGCCAACAGCATTAACATTGCACAAGCATTTCTGGTGAAATGCTTGTGCAATGCCACCCCTGCTCACTGGCGGCCAATCAGCTGCTAGCAGGGGCCGTCAATCATCCCGATCGTATCAGATCGGGATGATTTCAGTCCACCACCTAAATTTCGGAGCTGAATACTTTTATAAAATTCTAACATTTTAATGTTTTTGCTTCTTCTGTGGCAGATTTTGGTGGGAAGGTCCTTCAGTTGTTTAAGCTTATTTTTTTCTTGCATTATTGATTTAGTTAATTTTAAAAAAAAATCGTATATATTTATTCCCTTGTTTGGTTTTTGCGGGGTTGGGAATTTAATTTCTCAGTGAAAAGATATGTTCTTTTTTTGTAAAATGATGATGGTCCATGGTCCTCCATAACATATGGGATATATCTCCCACGACTAGGAGGAGGTCATATAAGAGCTTAAAAACCCTCCCACCAGCAGTCCTATCTAAATGTTGCCAATGATCCTTCAGAGGCGGTAACCTTTATAAAAGGATTTGGAGGATAAGAGAATAATTAATCCCAGTACCTGTGTAATCTCAGGGTCAAGAGTTTTTACCCCAATCTGTTCAATGTCCAAAGGTATTTACAGTCATGTCCTGGATTTAACATCCCTACACATATTGGTCAGGATTCCCACTTATATAAAGGTAACATTCCTCACAGGTTTTTCCCTTAATCCAAAGGGTCAGTTTATAACTATTATAGACCTCAAAGATTCTTATCTGCACATCCAAATACACAGGGATTCCTTTCAGTTCCTGAGGTTTGTATATCTGCAAAACTCTGCCAGTTTGCCACTCTGTGTTGGATACAATCTTGCCGGTGATCACAATCAGGACATCTCAGTTGCTCCTTATCTGGATGATATGCTAGTACAAGCTTATTTCCTGTCAATAGCTATTGCTCATACTCACAAGCTTCTGTGTTCTTTCAAGACAATGTTTGGAGTATCAATGTACCTAAAGCTCGTTATATCCTTCTATAAGGGTAGCATTTACATGAATTATCGAGTGCAATCAGACAAAAGGAGATGCCGGCACTCTTCATTTAAAAGTTAATTCTTTATTGGGTCACATTAAAACAGCAAAGTCACACCTAACATGTGTCGCATTCCTTGCCTTAATCATCATGCTTATGATTAAGGCAAGGATGCCAAAACATGTTAGGCGTGATTTTGCCGTTTTAATGTGACCCAATAAAGAATTAACTTTAAATTGAAAAGTGCCGGCATCCCCTTATGTTTGATTGCACTCAATATTCCCTGCTAGCCAGGCACCTTCTTGTCAGTGGCACAGCCAATGCTGATTGGAGCACCGCCAGTCACATGGTGGAGGAGTGTCCGTGACTTATTGGAATACCTGGAAGTCGGACGAAGCAAACAGAGTGAGCGGTAAACCAACTGGACCAGACAGCACGGCTTTCAACCACCGATGTTGAAGTAACCGGTTCGGTGGAGGCTTTATTACTGTTGTTTGGGGATTAAATCTTCCTGCTGTGTAGTGGAAACCTGTCAATCAATTACCGCATCTGAGCTCAGTTTGTATCACTCACCATTTGCATATGGTTTCAGGACCACCTAGGATTTAGTGTGTTTTTGAGAAGGCCTATAAATGCTACTTATTTCTAGCATTTACAGGAGCCATAATAGACTCAATCCTTATGCCTCTAGTTTCCTGACGTAACTTTGCAATATAAAGATTCAGAGGGTGTGTCTCTTGCTACAATGTGCTTCATTCCATTGGTAGCTCAGTGCATGGAGGTGGTGGGTCTTATGGTAGTTGCTTCAGATGCAGTTTATTTTTCCCCCTTTTCACTTCAGACCCCTTTAATGGCTATGCTACCTCAGTGGTCAAAGAATTATCTACATTTGGCACACAGATTGCTTTGGATTTCTCCATCAATCTTTTTCTTAAGGACACAAAGTCTGTCTTTGTCCTTTGGGACATCCTTCTGTCATCAGTCTTGCTCTATTATGCAGGCAGATGCCAGTCTCTCAGGCAGGGGGGGGGGCAGTCTGGGTTTCTCCTAGAGTGCAAGGAGGTTGCTATCCTCTAAAGGCAAGGTTATCAATCAACATTCTGGAACTTCAAGCGATCTTCAGGCTCTCCAGCCGTGGCCCCTCTTGAAGGAGGAAAAGTGTATCCAATTCCAGTCCTACATAAATCATCAAGGTAGGTTGCCACAGTCCACTGGCCATGCAGGAAGTGTCTAAAACTATGTCTTTGGCAGAGAGGAATCATTGTTTTCTATTGGCAATTCACGTACCAGGTGTAAAAAAATGGGAGGTTTATCATTTCAGCAGTCAATCAGTCCATCCAAGAGAGTGGTCTCTCCATTTTAAATCGCTCAGTGATCAAATGGGGCTTACAGAACATAGATCTGGTGGCCTCTCATTTAAATCACACGCTTCCAAGCAATTGTGCAAGATCAAAAGATCCAAAGGCTCACATAATAGACGCCTTGGTATGTCCATGGAAGTTTCATCCAGCATACATATTTATTTTGTTTGTTCTTCTAAGAGTCATTACTCAGATCAAACAGGAGTCAATGTCAGTAATATTGATTGCTCCAGCCTGGTCCCGCAGGACTTAGTACGTGTATATAGTGCTGATGTCCTCTACTCTCCATGGCTTCTTCCTCTGAGACAAGACATGTTGTCTCATTGTCCTCTTATCAATCTGGATCTCATATCTCTAAATTTAATGTAATGGAGTTTGAACGCCTAATTTTGAGGCATAGAGGTTTTTCAGATTCGATCATTGAAACTTTGATACAGGCCTGAAAGCACACAAAAGATTTATCAAAAGATTTAGAAGGCATATTTTGAGTGGTGTTTTTCCAGAGCATGTTCTTGGTATTCCTTTAGGATTCCTGGAATCCTTCAGTTTTCACAGGATGGTTTTGAAAAGGGTTTGTCCGCTAATATTCTAATATGTGCATAAAAATGCAGAGGTTATTGTTAAGTGTGAATAATGAATAACTGACAGCAATAAAACAATGGAATCCTTTTAGCCACTTAATGATAAAATATTCTGTGGATGATAATCACTATAATAGGTTTTATTAGATTCATAAGATGACTCTGTTCACATCCAACAGAACTCATCAGTTTTTAATGTTTAAAACATCTTGTAATAGCAAGACTTTTCTACAGCCTGGAGTAAATTAGCATACTAGCAAAGTGTGAAAATGCTGTGAGCACTTTATTACCTCATTTGCTGCAGTGTTTTTTTTTTTTTAATAACCAAACTTCCTCCAACACCAATTTAGTCTCGTTACGAGAAGACACGGCTTGCTTATAAAATTTTGATACCAAACATGCATTGTTTTGCAGTATCTTTCTTATCTTAAATGGATATGAAACCCAAACATTTTGGTTTGTGTTTCACACAGACCATAACATTTTTAAAAAAGTTTCCAATTTACTTAAATGATCAAATTTGCTTAGTTTCCATGTTATTCTTTAAGGGATACCTGCAGCACTACATAGCAGGAAATAGTGCTGCAATCTATTGCTTTTGCAAATAGATAACATTCTTGCAAAGCTGCTGTCATATAGTGCTCCTGACACTATATGATAGTGAACTATATTAGTGACTAATGTATTCAAGCTTCTATAATGTGCTATTATAGAAGCTTGAATACATTAGTTACTAATATAGTTCACTATCACCATTGAATCACGAGTTGCATACACATTTGTATGGTACAGAAAGGTATTAAACTATAATATCACGAATACACAGAAGGTTTCTAAATTTAAAAGGAAATAATCAGTCACACACAACAATTATTAAAACGATTTTTTAAGGTACAATAATGCAACACAAATAGATAATATAATTAATTATCACTAAACACAGTCCTACTCACAGCTATACTGATTAGCGCTCCCCACCCCCACACAAAACTTGAACCAAACCTCTGATAATGGGAGAATATCAGAATTGGGGCAGCTTCGTGAGCTGAAAAGGTCTGACATATAGCCAACACCACACACATTCTTTGCATCAATCACGTGTCAACCATGTGATATGCGTAGCAGGCAGGTGGAAAAGTCGGAAACAAACAAAAACTAATTTTAAAAAAAAATTAAATTAAAAGACATTAGTGCTGAAGTAGGGACACACCTACACACTGCTGCCGACACACTAATGTGTCACGACACACAGTTTGGAAAGCACTGCTTTAAGGTGTTAAATACTCTAAACATATTTACACATGTCTGTTATGTTATTTAATCGCAAGACTTCACAAAAGTGTTGTAATTACAAGGCCCATATGTCTCTTGAAACAAAATCCATGGCAGGGTTTGAAGCAGTGACCCTGAGTGGAGTGCTGTGCTGGGCTTTAATAAATGTCCATTTATTTGAGTAGAGACTCATAGCAGCCCCTACATGCACATCAAACTATAACTATACACAAAGTCCCATATTTATAAGAGGATAGTCCCTACTTTTTACAGTAGAGTTTAGAAAACACACACAAACTATTGTTTACAACCTGGTTTACTAAACTTTTAATACAAATATACATTTTTTACAGTTTACACGTGTCAAGATACATAAAACAATGGTAAAGTTTGAATCTGTTGGGTCTGCTGAAAAAAAATTGAGTTTCTCACTTAAAAATGGCCTAGAGTAGACGGGTTAAATGTGTGCAACATCTATAAACTTCAAAACGGCTCCACACGGGAGTTTAAATGGCTCAGCATTTAGTGGGTTAAGAGTGATTTTAGCAATGGTTTGTGTAAATCAACATGAAGGTCAAAATTCAAATAGAGCATGCAGTTTTAAAATACCTTTCATTTACTTCTATTGTCAAATTTACTTTGTTCTCTCTGTATACTTTGTTGAAAAGCATATCAAGGCAGGTTCAGGAGCAGCAATGCACTACTGGGAAATTGTTGGTGATTGATGACTATGCACTTATGCCTCTTGTCATTGCCTTACTAGGGGCCAGATTGTGAGTGATGCACTAACAGTTAAGCTTGCGCGAAAAGGGGTTTATCTTGGCTGTTTGCGCAAGCCGTGCTTACCACTCGTATTAATAGTTAAAAGTAAATGCAATCGCTTGAGTGCAATTAAAGTTAGCGCTCATCGGGATAGCGCATCCTCAGAGCTCCAGTAAACTGTTTCATAATAACACCATCTAATAAATTTTTTTTTTTTTTTATTGCACAAAAAGCTGTAAGGGGTCAATGATATGAGGTCTCAGGTGTTTAAAAAAAGCAGCCAAAGGGATTTAACATTGAGAAGCATACATGTATATACTGTATATACAGTCATGGCCAAAAATATTGGCACCACTTCACCCAGAAAGTTGTTGCAATTACAAACATTTAGGCATGCTCATGTTTATTTCTTCTGTTTTCTATTGGTATGACACAAAAAAGTGAAGAGAAAAAAGCAAAATCTGACACATTTTATGCAAAACTCCAAAAATGGACTGGACAAAATTATTGGCACCTTCTCAAAATTGTAAGAAATAATTGCATGCTCCTGTAATTTGTAATTAAACTCACCTGTATCAATTAACACCGGCAACCAGTTAAACCTTTCTGTTGTTTGTCTCTGTGTGCCACACTGAGTATGGAGAAGAGAAAGAGCAGCAAAGAATTGTCTGAGAACAAAAATTGTGGAAAAGCATGGACAATCTCAAGGTTACAAGTCCATCTCAAGAGATCTTTATGTTCCCTTGACGTGTACAAAGAGAAAAATTGATCAAAGATTACAACAAAGTATTGTTCAAATGATGGATAAAGAACCTCTATCAACTTCCAGACAAATTCAAGCTGACCTTCAGGCACAGGGTACAAATGTGTCACACTATACATCGCTATCTGTATGAAAAGGTACGCTATGGTAGGAGACCCAGGAGAACCCCACTGCTGACACAGAAACATAAAAGCCGCTCCGCGTCCGAAGGATGAAGATAGAAGATGCCGTCTGGATGAAGTATTCTGCCTGTCTGGAGGACAACTTCTGCCCATCTGAAGGACCACTTCTGCGGGCTTCGTTGAGGACATCTTGCCGCTTGGATGAAGACTTCTCCCGGTAAGTGAATCTTCGGGGTTAGTGTTAGGATTTTTTAAGGGTGTATTGGGTGGGGTTTTTTTTTAGTTTGGGCCGCAATAGAGCTAAATGCCCTTTTAAGGGCAATTCCCATCCAAATACCCTTTTCAGGGCAATGGGGAGCTTAGGTTTTTTTAGTTAGGCTTTTATTTGGGGGGTTGGTTGTGTGGGTGGTGGGTTTTACTGTTGGGGGGTTGTATTTTATTTACAGGTAAAAGAGCTGATTTCTTTGGGGCAATGCCCTGCAAAAGGCCCTTTTAAGGGCTATTGGTTGTTTAGTTTAGACTAGGTTTTTTTTTATTTTGATAGGGCTATTAGATTAGGTGTAATTAGTTTAAAGATCTTGTAATTTGTTTTTTATTTTCTGTCATTTAGTGTTTGTTTTTTTTTTGTAATTTAGATAATTTTATTTAATTGTATTTAATGTAGGGAATGTATTTAATTTTAGTGTTAGGTGTTATTGTAACTTAGGTTAGGTTTTATTTTACAGGTAAATTTGTATTTATTTTAGCTAGGTAGTTATTAAATAGTTAATAACTATTTAGTAACTATTCTACCTAGTTAAAATAAATACAAACTTGCCTATAAAATAAAAATAAACCCTAAGCTATCTACAATGTAACTATTAGTTATATTGTAGCTAGCTTAGGGTTTATTTTATAGGTAAGTATTTAGTTTTAAATAGGAATTATTTAGTTAATTATAGGAATTTTTCTTTAGATTTATTTAAATTATATTTGTTAGGGGGTGTTAGGGTTAGACTTAGATTTAGGGGTTAGTAAATATAATATAGTGGTGGCGACGTTGGGGGCAGCAGAGTAGGGGTTAATAAATGTAGGTAGGTGGCGGCGATGTTAGGGGCGGCAGATTAGGGGTTAATAATATTTAAATAGCGTTTGCGATGCGGGAGTATGGCGGTTTAGGGGTTAATATGTTTATTATAGTGGTGGCGACGTTGGGGGCGGCATATTAGGGGTTAATAAGTATAATGTAGGTGTTGGCGATGTCAGGGCGGCAGATTAGGGGTTAAGTGTAAGATTAGGGGTGTTTAGACTCGGGGTTCATGTTAGGGTGTTAAATGTAGTTTCCCCATAGGAATCAATGGGGCTGCGTTACTGAGTTTTACGCTCCTTTTTTTTTTATATACGTGCTCGTGCACGATGTCAATGGGGAAATCAATCATGCACAAGCACGTATAACCAGCTCACCACTCACTTAAGCAGTGCTGGTATTGGAGTGCAGTGTGGAGCGCAATTTTGATCTACGTTCACTTCTTGCCTGTTAACACCGGGTTGATAAAAACCCGTAATACCAGCGCTGCAGGAAAGTGAGCGGTGAGAAAAAAACGCAAGTTAGCAATGCACCCCTGTTAACGCACAACTCGTAATCTAGGCGTAATTTTGTAAGGTGTGCAGAAACATTTGTATTTGTATGTGTGTATATATATATATATATATATATATTGTGACCTGGGATCTTGGAAACACACAGTCCTCAAAGCTGGAAACACAACACAAGGTTGTAGCTTTATAAAATACAGTCTGTTTATTATCAGGTCTGGCAAAAACAGGAAAAATAAACATAAACAAAACAAAAGAGGCTTGCTAACAAGTACAACTGTCTGCACTAAGTAGCTTTTCGCAAAAGTAATATTTTCACAGATCTTTCAAACTTTGTCCTTTAGAGATAATTCCTCTCAGGAGAGTGTTTACAGTTTCTCTTTACTGCTGGCAAATCTACCTCTCAACCCCTGACTGGGGATTTTATTAGCACCTGCTGTCAATTACCACATGCAGGTGAGTAGCTATCTGAGTCAAACAGAATTCCTGGACTGGACTTTTTGACATAATGTGCTACCTGCAAACTGCGGGGTGTAGCACTGGCCCACCCTACTCTCCAAATGCTCCACCCCAGGGACCCAGAAATAAATCACATATTTTCTCTATGTGGTAAACAAACATAACAATTCTCCCTGGGGTTGTCAGACCATACCCCGCACTGCAGCACTTTTGAGGGAATATAGACACTGTCCATTACTATGTCTTGGGTTCTGTCACAATATATAGATATACATATATATGTGTGTGTGTGTGTGTATGTGTGCTTATATGTGTGTCATATGAAAAAACAAAGGGATCCGCTGGGTTTCAATAAAAGTCAAAATTTATTTTATTCTTGTCCAGTTAAAAATTAACATCCAGAAATGGCATACAACACCAAAAAGCAACCGAAGTGGTGTGGCACTGTTGGCTTACGCGTTTCGGCTTAAACAGCCGTAGTCATAGCCTATAGTGCCTTGTGTCATACCAGTTAAAATACTAACACTTAAAACCTGATAGGTTAAAACAAAAACACACCCACTTCAAACAGCTAATAGAATGGTAATGAGTGTACCCACCCAAGTGTAATACAGAAAGGGATATACATGATTTACATATTGTCTACAATACACGTAGTTTAAACTTTATGAATAATGATTTTGTACTTAAACATACTTACAAAGTTAGGAATTGAATTGCGGGCATCCTAGACTCTCGAAAAATGAAACATGGAAACTCCGCTTATTCATTGGGAGTATGATACTGAATGGCTAGAAAACTATAGAGCTGGGAGGAGCTCAGAGGCACTCATAAGTTACATAATACCACCCCAATACACTGGCGGATTCACCACTGAATTATTAATACATTCATTCACATATAGCTAAACCACCGTAAGTGCTCAAAGTAAAAGGGGGACGGTGCTATAAACAGAAACCATTGCTTAAAAAGTAACCGTCAGTGAAAAAGGACGATCTAAGGTGGAAAACCACCATATACATCATAAGATGCCATACCATTATAAGATAGTTAATGCTAAACTAAGTAAAGGCATCCACCTACGTTTATAATTGAATATAAGTTTAAAAATCCCATATAGACTCAAACTCTCAGAAGCTTGTATAGCCGGATTCCCATAAAACTTAATACAGAATATTACTCCTAATGGGGTTCCCACTGAGTCGTGAACAACAGGTATATCTACTGAGATGATCAGCAGTATATGAAAGAAAGAGTACAGCTTGCTAAAAAATGGCAAATTATTGGGTAAGTGTAAAATATTACTGGAAAATACACTATTATATCATATAGAAACTCAGAAGGCGAGCTCAGGGTTGCACATAGGAAATCCACTGTTATAGCACCCATAATAACCATAGTGTAATATACAGAATATATACCAAATTACTAAACACCTAAAAACTAAAGGGCGCTACTCCCTGAGAATTAAGAAATGGGGCTCTCACATGGAAAGTGGGGGGAAAAAAATAATATATATATATATATATATATATATATATACAGTATATATATATATATATATTTATATGTGTATATATGAATTTACAGACATATATACACATATAAACACATAAATACATATACAGGTAGCCCTCAGTTTACGCCGGGGTTAGGTTCCAGAAGGAATGGTTGTAAATCGAAACCGTTGTAAATTGAAACCCAGTTTATAATATAAGTCAATGAGAAGGGAGGGAGATAGGTTCCAGGCCCCTCTCAAAATTGTCATAAGTAACACCTAATACATTATTTTAAAAGCTTTGAAATGAAGACTTTAAATGCTAGACAGCATTATAAACCTAATAAAATAATCACACAACACAGAATATATAATTAAACTAAGTTAAATGAATAAAAACATTTGCTAAACAACATTATAAACCTAATAAAATAATCATACAACACTTTAAAATCTGCTCGATAGCTCAGGTCTGGTTAAACTGATTAATTTCAGCTTGCTTGGCTTTGCTGCAACACAAGCGGACAGCTCCATCTACTGACTATTTTAATAAATGCACTGCTTCTCAATGCTTTTCAATAGCAGTCACATGACTGGGAAAAAAGGTTGTTATTCTGAAACGGTGTAAATTGAACCGTTGTAAAACGAGGGCCACCTGTATATACATATATGGACATATATATTCAAGTCTATTGGAGGCCTTTGCAGTTAAGTAGATGAAAACATGAAAAAGCATATTTATGCAATGTTCATATTAACCCTTTAAGGACACAGCTTTCAGTTTGCTCAATGGTTTTATGACGGAAAAATTCCGTCATATGTCCTTAAGAGGTTAAATAAAGTGTTTTACTGTGTGTTTACAGTAAATATTTCACATTCCAATGTTCTGTGTATTTTTAAATATATATTCCTGTATACATCTGTATACATCTATACATATATAATCATGTATTTATAGGTATATATATTTTGTGCAAAAAAAATCATATATGTTATGTGAAGAACATTGGAATATGAAATATTCATATTTTCATGATGGGTTAGCGCATTTGAGAATATGTGATTGGGTTTGTGCTCAAGTAGGGTGTTAGGGTTTTTTCCACTTTTTTTTCCTCCATTGACTTCTAAGGGGTGCTACCTGACGCGTGCAAAAAGCTTACTTCTAGCGGATTTAGCATGGGAGCATTAAATACCGCTCCACTTGTAATCTGGACCTAAAAGTGTTTAGCTAGTCCCAGTACTTCCTTTCTGCTCTGGTGTTAACTTTAACTGCAGAGCCATATATATATATATATATATATATATATATATATAGAATCCAAACAGGACAGCACAATCTTACCCCATCAGTATAGTATGCCAAGGTGCACTGCTAGCAGTAGATAGAATGTCCAGAAAAAAAGCAGGCACTCACTGGGCTTTATAAATTAAAAGCATGCTTTAATACATATGATTAAAAAGACATAACGTTTCGGCACATATCTTGTGCCTTTGTCAAATGTCACCTTAACAAGTACAACTAAGCACCTCAACCTCCTAACAAACATTAAAATCGGCATTCCTTAAATACACAAAATACACAAAATATTTACCGCCAAACCACCGCAATCCAAATCAGCTCAGTGAGCGTAATAGACTCACGCCGACGTATCTGACGTCATGTCGTGGCTACCGCCGTAACCACGGCAACAGATCGGGTATATACAGGGGGTCGGTGGCAACAAGATAGTCATGTCCATTCACACTCACGCGCATGCGCGCCCTCACACTCACAACAGTGTATCTCTACGGTTGTCAAAGCAACCGTTATAAACAAACAGCGCGTAGTATGAATGGGCAGACATAAGGCTACAGCTATAGATAACTGTGGTAGCCGTGTCATGAAATCGGATTGGAAAATGTATGGGGATAAACCCCAACACTGGACCGTGCTATAATAGAGCAACAAGTGGTCTCAAATGCAATCCATGACACGGAGACGACGTAAAGCACAAAAGAGCATAACTTAAAGTGTGAGTGCAAAAGGATGAAACTACACACAATAAACCTGATAACAGTGGATAAGTGGTAGAAGACCTAATAGTAAACAACAATGTTATTACATAATAGAGTTAAACAATATTCAACAATATTATACCACAATATTTATATATCAAAAAAGCTCAACATAAGTACATCACGTCTCCCAGGAGTATGCTAGAAACATATTTAGACAGCGAGACCCCATAGCAGATGTGTTCGTCACTTGGCAGATGAGTGCTGAAGATTATGACACAGGCAACATAGCTTTTTAATGGGCATAGCTTTTTAATAAAATGGGCTAAAGTCCAAGTATGTATTCAGCCCCTTAGGTGCCAGAGTATCAAGACGGTAGATCCATCTGCTCTCTCATTGCAGTAATCTATTGGCCCGATTGCCACCCCTAATTAGAGGAGGCTCCTGATCAATGAGTATGCAGCGTATGCTCGAAACAGTGTGTTTATATTCAATGCAGTGCCGTGCCACCGGCTGATCCGATTCACCCTGTTTCAGGGCCTCATGTATGGCACACCTGTGACTGGCCATCCTTTCACCAAAGGTGGTGACTGTTTTGCCACATACACCTTAGAGCGTGGGCAAATCAGGATGTATATGACGTACGTGCTAGTGCATGTCAGGCGATGGTGAATCTTCAATCTGTGATGTGGGTGCTGGAAGGTATCACCCCTCAACATACCATTACAGGTGACACAGCTGGCGCACGGGCAACAACCCTTCTTTGAAGATTTCAGCCAGGTATCCTTTGACAAAGGCACAAGATATGTGCCGAAACGTTATGTCTTTTTAATCATATTGTTAAAGGATGCTTTTAATTTATAAAGCCCAGTGAGTGCCTGCTTTCTGGTGTTAACTTTAACCCTTTAACTGCAGAGCCATATATATATATATATATATATATATATATATATATATATCATGACACATGAGAATTGTACTGTATGATAAAAAGTGGGGAAAAAGAGAGCATATTTAATATGTGTATGTGTGTCTTTTTGTAAACTCTTACGGCTAGATTTGGAGTTTTGTCGGTAACGACCCGAAAAGCTAACACCGGCTTTTTTCTGGCCGCACCATAAAAATAACTCTGGTATTGAGAGTCCACATAAAGGCTGCGTTAGGCTCCAAAAAAGGAGCGTAGAGCATATTTAACGCAGCTTCAACTCTCGATACCAGAGTTGCTTACGCAAGCGGCCAGCCTCAAAAACGTGCTTGTGCACGATTCCCCCATAGGAAACAATGGGGCTGTTTGAGCTGAAAAAAAACCTAACACCTGCAAAAAAGCCGCGTTCAGCTCCTAACGCAGCCCCATTGTTTGCTATGCGGAAACACTTCCTACGTCTGCACCTAACACTCTAACATGTACCCCGAGTCTAAACACCCCTAACCTTACACTTATTAACCCCTAATCTGCCGCCCCGCTATCGCTGACCCCTGCATATTATTATTAACCCCTAATCTGCCGCTCCGTAAACCGCCGCTACTTACATTATCCCTATGTACCCCGAATCTGCTGCCCTAACATCGCCGACCCCTATATTATATTTATTAACCCCTAATCTGCCCCCCACAACGTCGCCTCCACCTGCCTACACTTATTAACCCCTAATCTGCCGAGCGGACCTGAGCGCTACTATAATAAAGTTATTAACCCCTAATCCGCCTCACTAACCCTATAATAAATAGTATTAACCCCTAATCTGCCCTCCCTAACATCGCCGACACCTAACTTCAATTATTAACCCCTAATCTGCCGACTGGAGCTCACCGCTATTCTAATAAATGTATTAACCCCTAAAGCTAAGTCTAACCCTAACACTAACACCCCCCTAAGTTAAATATAATTTACATCTAACGAAATTAATTATCTCTTATTAAATAAATTATTCCTATTTAAAGCTAAATACTTACCTGTAAAATAAATCCTAATATAGCTACAATATAAATTATAATTACATTGTAGCTATTTTAGGATTAATATTTATTTTACAGGCAACTTTGTCATTATTTTAACCATGTACAATAGCTATTAAATAGTTAAGAACTATTTAATAGTTACCTAGTTAAAATAATTACAAAATTACCTGTAAAATAAATCCTAACCTAAGTTAGAATTAAACCTAACACTATACTATCATTAAATTAATTAAATAAAATACCTACAATTACCTACAATTAAACCTAACACTACACTATCAATAAATAAATTAAATACAATTCCTACAAATAACTACAATGAAATAAACTAACTAAAGTACAAAAAATAAAAAAGAACTAAGTTACAAAAAATAAAAAAATATTTACAAACATAAGAAAAATATTACAACAATTTTAAACTAATTACACCTACTCTAAGCCCCCTAATAAAATAACAAAGACCCCCAAAATAAAAAATGCCCTACCCTATTCTAAATTACTAAAGTTCAAAGCTCTTTTACCTTACCAGCCCTGAACAGGGCCCTTTGCGGGGCATGCCCCAAGAAGTTCAGCTCTTTTGCCTGTAAAAAAAAACATACAATACCCCCCCCAACATTACAACTCACCACCCACATACCCCTAATCTAACCCAAACCCCCCTTAAATAAACCTAACACTAAGCCCCTGAAGATCATCCTACCTTGTCTTCACCTCACCAGGTATCACCGATCCGTCCTGGCTTCAAAATCTTCATCCAACCCAAGCTAGGGCTGGCGATCCATCATCCGGTGGCTGAAGAGGTCCAGAAGAGGCTCCAAAGTCTTCATCCTATCCGGGAAGAAGAGGCGATCCGGACCGGCAACCATCTTGATCCAAGCGGCATCTTCTATCTTCATCCGATGACGACCGGCTCCATCCTGAAGACCTCCACCGCGGACCCATCTTCTTCCGGCGACGTCCAACTGAAGAATGACGGTTCCTTTAAGGGACGTCATCCAAGATGGCGTCCCTTGAATTCCGATTGGCTGATAGGATTCTATCAGCCAATCGGAATTAAGGTAGGAATATTCTGATTGGCTGATGGAATCAGCCAATTAGAATCAAGTTCAATCCGATTGGCTGATCCAATCAGCCAATCAGATTGAGCTCACATTCTATTGGCTGTTCCGATCAGGGGCAGCAGATTAGGGGTACATAAGTATAACGTAGGTGGCGGTCGGCAGATTAGGGGTTAAAAAAATTTAATCGAGTGGCAGCGATGTGGGGGGGGCCTCGGTTTAGGGGTACATAGGTAGTTTATGGGTGTTAGTGTACTTTAGAGCACAGTAGTTAAGAGCTTTATGAACCGGCGTTAGCCCGAAAAGCTCTTAACTACTGACTTTTTTCTGCGGCTGGAGTTTTGTCGTTAGATTTCTAACGCTCACTTCAGACACGACTCTAAATACTGGAGTTAGAAAGATCCCATTGAAAAGATAGGATACGCAATTGACGTAAGGGGATCTGCGGTATGGAAAAGTCGCGGCTGAAAAGTGAGCGTTAGACCCTTTTTTGAGTGACTCCAAATACCGGAGTTAGCCTAAAACCAGCGTTAGGAGCCTCTAACGCTGGTTTTCACGGCTAACGCCAAACTCCAAATCTAGCCGTTAAAAAAGAAGAGGTTAACCTCTTGTAAATAGGGGACTTTTGGTATAGTTATATAACTTTGATGTGCACGTTGGGGCTCCCATGAGCCTCTACTCAAATAAATGCACATTTATTTATGCCAAGTGATCATGATTACTGCAGTGATCACTTGGCTTTTAAAACCTATAGAGGGGCTTTATTTTTAAAGAGGGACTTTTAATATTTAAAAAAAGGTGCTTGGGGTTATGTGTTTTTATATGTGCCTAGAGACCCTCTTTTGGAAGAAAAAGTGTGTGTTTTTACTTTCATTTTTTAAAAACTTGTTTGCACCATAGACCCACAGGATTGACTTCAAATGGTGGTGATATGGCTTAAGGGAGCTGAGATTGAGGTGTTTGAATACTTACCCCCTATTCAGTTTCCTTTAGATTTTCTAAGCACTTCCAGGTCTCCAGCTTAATGACGTCACCACACCCATCCAGAGGGGATTCTAAAGCCTCAGCCACCTGGTATGCGGGGGAGGGGGTGTCATCAACTCCCGCTACATGTGGTTGTCATCCACAGTTAAGGTATTGAGCGAATGATGATCACGTGCTGTCATCTGCAGTTAAATGGTTAATAATGTGTTTAAAGGGACATTAAGCTGCTGGGCACAACTAAAATATAATGGATTATACGGGGTAAATTTATTATTGTGCGGACGGACATGATACAATGTAGCGTATCATGTCCACCGCACATCGATAAATGCCGACAGCATACGCTGTCGGCACTGATCATTGCACCAGCAGTTCTGGTGAACTGCTGGTGCAATACCGCCGACTGCAGATTTGCGGCCCATCGGCCCCTAGCAGGGGGTGTCAATGAACCAGATCGTATTCGATCGGGCTGATTTGCTCTCCGCCACCTTAGAGGTGGCGGACAAGTTAAGGAGCAGCGGTCTTAGGACCGCTGCTTCTTAACTTCCTCTTCAGGCGGAACTGAAGCGGAGTGGGTCGAAATCCACTGCTTCATAAATCGACCCCTACATATTATGTTATTTAGCGATGCATTGAAACTTTGGTCGCAGAAACATTTTGGCCGAAAATGGCAATATGGTTTTTTTTGTTTTTGTTTTTTTTGCCTGTTTTTTTTTTTCTTGGTAAAATTATTGCTTTAAGATATTTTTTGTACAATTTTAGTGTGTTACTTCAATACAAGTGTGGTTATGTTATTTTATTGGCTTTCAGTTTTTCAATTCAGATTCATTCATTAAATAGTCTAATTATGCAACACAAACTAAAAATATTATTTTAAAATAATTTGAAAGAAAGACATTTTCGGTTTTTGGCCAAGTGCATCCTGGATTTTCAGTTTCGGTTTAAAATTTCTGTGCTGTTCTCATATTTTAACACCGTACAGCTTCAGCTCTTAATACCAGAAACAACCATCTTGAAGTTTAGGTTTTCTTACACTCTGTGACAGAAGCAGTGCACATTTACAGATTTGTGACGTTGCTGGTTTTGTGACAACTGCATAATGCACTTCAGATTAGGTTGCTTAATAAGGAGTGGAGCTTTTTACAATTTTTTGTAGTTGCATTGCTCAATATTATTCCCGAGTCATTTTTTTGTATATCCTGTGTTAAATGTAAAGCTCACACTCTGTGTTATGCATGTTAACCCCAAGCAAATTATAAAATTGTCAAAAAGCCAGTAACACCACAGTCACAGGTTTTGAGAATACGTGTGCACCAAGAAGGCAGCGCCCAGTATGAAGAGGCAGAGATAGGAGGATAGTTTTGAAGAGAGCTGCAATCACAGGAGTTTCAATAACATGATGACTAAAAATAATTCTATTGTAGTTGTGCCCAGCAATTAAATATCCCTTTCTCCAACATTGGTGTGTCCGGTCCACGGCGTCATCCTTACTTGTGGGAATATCTCTTCCCCAACAGGAAATGGCAAAGAGTCCCAGCAAAGCTGGCCATATAGTCCCTCCTAGGCTCCGCCCACCCCTGTCATTCTCTTTGCCGTTGCACAGGCAACATCTCCACGGAGATGGTTAAGAGTATGTGGTGTTTAGTTGTAGTTTTATTCTACTATCAAGAGTTTGTTATTTTAAAATAGTGCTGGTATGTACTATTTACTCTGAAACAGAAAAAGATGAAGATTTCTGTTTGTGAGAGGAAGATGATTTTAGCAGACAGTAACTAAAATCGATTGCTGTTTCCACATAGGACTGTTGAGATGAAGTAACTTCAGTTGGGGGAAACAGTTAGCAGACTTTTCTGCTTAAGGTATGACTAGCCATATTTCTAACAAGACTGTGTAATGCTGGAAGACTGTCATTTCCCCTCATGGGGACCGGTAAGCCATTTTCTTAGTCTCAAACAGAATAAAGGGCTTAATATGGGCTATAAAACTGGTAGACACATTTATGGGCTAAATCGATTGCTTTATTTGGACATTTTATACATGTTTATGCTGATAATTCACACTTATAAACTTGGGGAACGTTTTTTAACGTCAGGCACTATGTTAGATACCTTTTCCAGTCAGGAAGGGCCTTCCCAGTTGTAGGCTGAGCCTCATTTTCGCGCCATTACTGCGCAGTTGTTTTTGAGTGCAAGACATGCAGATGCATGTGTGAGGACCTGAAAGTAGTTGGAAAAGTTCCTAGAAGGCGTCATTTGGTATCGTATTCCCCTCTGGGCTTGGTAAAGTCACAGCAAAGGCTGTAGCTGGGACTGTATAGGGGTTAAATCTGTAACCGGCTCCGGTTTCGTTATTTTAAGGGTTAAAGCTCTGAAAATTGGTGTGCAATACTTTTAATGCTTTAAGACACTGTGGTGAAATTTTGGTAAATTTTGAACAATTCCTTCATATATTTTCACATATTCAGTAATAAAGTGTGCTCTGTTTAAAATTTAAAGAGACAGTAACGGTTTTGTTTTAAAACGGTTTTTGTACTTTATTGACAAGTTTAAGCCTGTTTAACATGTCTGTGCCTTCAGATAAGCTATGTTCTATATGTATGAAAGCCAATGTGTCTCCCCCTTCAAAATTGTGTGATAATTGTGCCATAGCGTCCAAACAAAGTAAGGACAGTACTGCCACAAATAATGAAATTGCCCAAGATGATTCCTCAGATGAAGGGAGTAGACATGGTTCTACATCATCTCCTTCTGTGTCTATGCCAGTTTTGCCCACGCAGGAGGCCCCTAGTACTTCTAGCGCGCCAATGCTTATTACCATGCAACAATTGACGGCTGTAATGGATAACTCCATAGCAAATATTTTATCCAAAATGCCTGCATATCAGAGAAAGCGCGATTGCTCTGTTTTAAACACTGAAGAGCAGAAGGGCGCTGATGATAATTGTTCTGTCATACCCTCACACCAATCTGAAGGGGCCATGAGGGAGGTTTTGTCAGATGGGGAAATTTCAGATTCAGGAAAAATTTCTCAACAGGCTGAACCTGATGTTGTGACATTTAAATTTAAATTAGAACATCTCCGCGCACTGCTTAAGGAGGTGTTATCTACTCTGGATGATTGTGACAACTTGGTCATTCCAGAAAAATTATGCAAGATGGACAAGTTCCTAGAGGTTCCGGTGCACCCCGACGCTTTTCCTATACCCAAGCGGGTGGCGGAAATAGTGAATAAGGAGTGGGAGAAGCCCGGCATACCTTTTGTTTCCCCTCCTATATTTAAGAAATTATTTCCTATGGTCGACCCCAGAAAGGACTTATGGCAGACAGTCCCTAAGGTCGAGGGGGCAGTTTCTACTCTAAACAAGCGCACTACTATTCCTATCGAAGATAGTTGTGCTTTCAAAGATCCTATGGATAAAAAATTGGAAGGTTTGCTTAAAAAGATTTTTGTACAGCAAGGTTACCTTCTACAACCCATTTCGTGCATTGTTCCTGTCACTACAGCAGCGTGGTTCTGGTTTGAGGAACTAGAAAAGTCGCTCAGTAGAGAGACTCCATATGAGGAGGTTATGGACAGAGTTCACGCACTTAAGTTGGCTAACTCTTTTATTTTAGATGCCGCTTTGCAATTAGCTAGATTAGCGGCGAAAAATTCAGGGTTTGCAATTGTGGCGCGCAGAGCGCTTTGGCTAAAGTCTTGGTCAGCGGATGTATCATCCAAGACAAAATTGCTTAACATCCCCTTCAAGGGTAAAACTCTCTTTGGACCAGAATTGAAAGAGATTATCTCAGACATCACTGGGGGAAAGGGCCACGCCCTCCCACAAGATAGGCCTTTCAAGGCCAAGAATAAGTCTAATTTTCGTTCCTTTCGTAATTTCAGGAACGGACCGGCCTCTAATTCTGCATCCTCTAAGCAAGAGGGTAATGCCTCACAGTCCAAACCAGCCTGGAAACCGATGCAAGGCTGGAACAAGGGTAAGCAGACCAAGAAGCCTGCTACCGCTAACAAAACAGCATGAAGGAGTAGCCCCCGATCCGGGACCGGATCTAGTGGGGGGCAGACTCTCTCTCTTTGCTCAGGCTTGGGCAAGAGATGTTCAGGATCCCTGGACGCTAGAAATAGTTTCTCAGGGTTATCTTCTGGAATTCAAGGAACTACCCCCAAGGGGAAGGTTCCACATGTCTCACTTATCCTCAAACCAAATAAAGAGACAGGCGTTCTTACATTGTGTAGAAGACCTGCTAAAGATGGGAGTGATACACCCAGTTCCAATGACGGAACAAGGAATGGGATTTTACTCAAATCTGTTCGTAGTTCCCAAAAAAGAGGGAACCTTCAGACCAATTCTGGATTTAAAGATCCTAAACAAATTTCTCAGGGTACCATCGTTCAAAATGGAAACCATTTGAACGATTCTACCCACTATCCAGGAAGGTCAATTTATGACTACCGTGGATCTAAAGGATGCGTACCTACATATTCCTATCCACAAAGAACATCATCAGTTCCTAAGGTTCGCCTTTCTGGACAAACATTACCAGTTTGTGGCCCTCCCATTCGGATTAGCCACTGCTCCAAGGATTTTCACAAAGGTACTCGGGTCCCTTCTAGCGGTTCTAAGACCGAGGGGCATTGCAGTAGTACCATACTTGGACGACATTCTAATACAAGCGTCGTCCCTTTCAAAAGCAAAGGCTCATACAGACATCGTTCTGGCCTTTCTCAGATCTCACGGATGGAAGGTGAACATAGAAAAAAGTTCTCTGTCTCCGTCAACAAGAGTTCCCTTCCTGGGAACAATAATAGATTCCTTAGAAATGAGGATCTTTCTGACAGATGTCAGAAAGTCAAAACTTCTAAGCGCTTGTCAAGTTCTTCATTCTGTTCCACGTCCTTCCATAGCTCAGTGCATGGAAGTAGTAGGGTTGATGGTTGCAGCAATGGACATAGTTCCTTTTGTGCAAATTCATCTAAGACCATTACAACTGTGCATGCTGAAACAGTGGAATGGGGACTATACAGACTTGTCTCCAGTGATTCAAGTAGATCAGAAGACCAGAGATTCACTCCGTTGGTGGATATCCCTGGACCACCTATCCCAGGGAATGAGCTTCCGCAGACCAGAGTGGGTCATTGTCACGACCGACGCCAGTCTAGTGGGCTGGGGTGCGGTCTGGGAATCCCTGAAAGCTCAGGGACTATGGTCTCGGGGAGAGTCTCTTCTCCCGATAAACATTCTGGAACTAAGAGCGATATTCAATGCTCTCAGGGCTTGGCCTCAGCTTGCAAAGGCCAGATTCATAAGATTCCAATCAGACAACATGACGACTGTTGCGTATATAAATCATCAGGGGGCAACAAGGAGTTCCCTGGCGATGAAAGAAGTAACCAAAATAATACAATGGGCGGAGAATCACTCCTGCCATCTATCTGCGATCCACATCCCAGGTGTGGAAAACTGGGAAGCGGATTATCTGAGTCGTCAGACATTCCATCCGGGGGAGTGGGAACTCCACCCGGAGATTTTTGCCCAGTTGACTCAATTATGGGGCATTCCAGACATGGATCTGATGGCGTCTCGTCAGAACTTCAAGGTTCCTTGCTACGGGTCCAGATCCAGGGATCCCAAGGCAACTCTAGTGGATGCACTAGTAGTGCCTTGGACCTTCAACCTAGCTTATGTGTTCCCACCGTTTCCTCTCATTCCCAGGCTGGTAGCCAGGATCAAACAGGAGAGGGTCTCGGTGATCTTGATAGCTCCTGCGTGGCCACGCAGGACTTGGTATGCAGACCTGGTGAATATGTCATCGGTTCCACCATGGAAGCTACCTTTGAGACAGGACCTTCTTGTTCAGGGTCCATTCGAACATCCAAATCTGGTCTCCCTCCAGCTGACGGCTTGGAGATTGAACGCTTGATTCTATCAAAGCGTGGGTTTTCAGATTCGGTGATTGATACTCTGGTTCAGGCCAGAAAACTGGTAACTAGAAAGATTTACCATAAAATATGGAAAAGATATATCTGCTGGTGTGAATCCAAGGGATTCCCTTGGAATAAGGTAAAAATTCCTAAGATTCTTTCCTTTCTGCAAGAAGGTTTGGATAAAGGATTATCTGCGAGTTCTCTAAAGGGACAGATTTCTGCTTTATCTGTCTTACTACACAAACGACTGGCAGCTATGCCAGATGTTCAAGCATTTGTTCAGGCTCTGGTTAGGATCAAGCCTGTTTACAGACCTTTGACTCCTCCCTGGAGTTTAAATCTAGTTCTTTCAGTTCTTCAAGGGGTTCCGTTTGAACCTCTACATTCCATAGATATTAAGTTGTTATCTTGGAAAGTTTTGTTTTTGGTTGCTATTTCTTCTGCTAGAAGAGTTTCAGAGTTATCTGCTCTGCAGTGTTCTCCGCCCTATCTGGTGTTCCATGCAGATAAGGTGGTTTTGCGTACTAAGCCTGGTTTTCTTCCAAAGGTTGTTTCTAACAAAAAATATTAACCAGGAGATAGTTGTACCTTCTTTGTGTCCGAATCCAGTTTCAAAGAAGGAACGTTTGTTACACAATTTGGACGTAGTCCGTGCTCTAAAATTCTATTTAGAAGCTACAAAAGATTTCAGACAAAAATCTTCTCTGTTTGTCGTCTATTCTGGTAAAAGGAGAGGTCAAAAAGCGACTTCTACCTCTCTTTCCTTTTGGCTTAAAAGCATCATCCGATTGGCTTACGAGACTGCCGGACGGCAGCCTCCTGAAAGAATCACAGCTCACTCCACTAGGGCTGTGGCTTCCACATGGGCCTTCAAGAACGAGGCTTCTGTTGATCAGATATGTAAGGCAGCGACTTGGTCTTCACTGCACACTTTTGCCAAATTTTACAAATTTGATACTTTTGCTTCTTCGGAGGCTATTTTTGGGAGAAAGGTTTTGCAAGCCGTGGTGCCTTCTGTTTAGGTAACCTGATTTGCTCCCTCCCTTCATCCGTGTCCTAAAGCTTTGGTATTGGTTCCCACAAGTAAGGATGACGCCGTGGACCGGACACACCAATGTTGGAGAAAACAGAATTTATGCTTACCTGATAAATTACTTTCTCCAACGGTGTGTCCGGTCCACGGCCCGCCCTGGTTTTTTAATCAGGTCTGATGAATTATTTTCTCTAACTACAGTCACCACGGTACCATGTGGTTTCTCCTATATTTTTCCTCCTGTCCGTCGGTCGAATGACTGGGGTGGGCGGAGCCTAGGAGGGACTATATGGCCAGCTTTGCTGGGACTCTTTGCCATTTCCTGTTGGGGAAGAGATATTCCCACAAGTAAGGATGACGCCGTGGACCGGACACACCGTTGGAGAAAGTAATTTATCAGGTAAGCATAAATTCTGTTTTATCTCCAAATTTTCTTTTTGCCGTTTTATGTTCCTCTAATTATAGCCATCAATGAGAACAGTTTATATAATTGACTTTAGTAATATAAAGGAAATTGTTATTATATTATTATTTTAAGATCTCAGACTTGGGGGCCGATTTATCATGGCCCAAATAGGGCCAAATACCCCTGTTTCCGCGCAAGCCTTTAGGCTCGCCGGAAACAGGAGTTAAGAAGCAGCGGTCTTAAGACCGCTGCTCCTTAACTCGTTCCCGCCTCTGAGGCTGCAGACATCAATCCGCCCGATCGCATATGATTGGGTTGATTGGCCACAAATCTGCAGGGGGCGGCATTGCACAAGCAGTGCACCAGAACTGCTTGTGCAATGTTAAATGGCGACAGCTTATTGGCATTCAGTGATGTCTGGCGGACATGATACGCTACAGCGTATCATGTCCGCCAGACATTGATAAATCGGCCACTAGGACACCAAACAAGTTTGATTAATTTTTAGCATGAGAGTAAACACAGGCAACATTTAGATATACATAAATAGAAACTGCTGCACTTGGTTTTGACCTGTATGCGTTTTGCGCTAATACAAGTACTTAGTCATTGATCATTGAGAAATACATTCATTTATTTATTCAACTATTAGTACATTTACAGTTTAAAGTAGTTCATTTAGTTAGACAGTGGTACTGTTTTGAATGTGTCTTCATCAGTAGGACCCAAAGAAATGACTTTGCCAACATGAATTGATCCTTTGTCTTCTGTATTTTTTTTCTGATTTAAAGTAATTTAAGTTAAAGTATTTTTTTTATATATATGCCTTGACTTCTAAAAGTACAGTCAAAACTTTGAGAGTGTAATAGACAATGTTTATGTGTAGTAAAAAAACAAAAAAAAAAACTTTGCATTTAATTTTTTTTATTTATTTTCCTGTAATTTAAGTCTAAAAATTAAAGGACCATTAATCACAGAACTGTATAATAAACAAACAATAATGCAAATACAATGTAGTAACACTCTAAATTTCAAATGAGCAGTAGATTATTTTTTAATTTTCCTGCCCCTGTATCATGTTACAGTCATCAGCAAATTACAGACTCATATATGTATACACTGTGAAGTCTTGCACATGCTCAGTAGGAGCTGTTGCCTCAGAAAGTGTGTATATAAAAATACATTATAAATTAAATAATGGAAGTAAGTTGGAAAGTTTTGGAGAATTGCATACTCTAAATTCATGAAAATTTTAGAATTTAGTATCCCTTTAAGCATTTTCCAGGTCTGATATTTTCACATGCCTAGCACTCCCACATATTTGTCCCTAATTAGCTTAAAGTGATTGTAAAGTTTAATGAATAAGTGCCCAGTAACTGAAAGTATTCTTAAAAACAGGGGCACTTTCATTCATTAAACTTTACAACGCTTATTTTTAAAATACTTACCTCTGCGTTATGGTAACCATAACGCTGATCCTCCGCCCGCAGCTCCTGCTTTCATTAGCATATCGATGACGATCCCGCTTCCTGGAAACATTGCGTGCCTCACGAGCTGGAGGCCAAAGGGGGCACACAACGATTGGAGGAAGCCGGATTCGTCATTGTTCTGCTAAAGTAAGCAGGAGATGTGGGCGGAGGATCGGCGTCATGTTTACCATAACACAAAGGTAAGTATTTTAAAAAAAATAAGTGTCGTAAAGCTTAATGAATTAAAGTACCCCTGTTTTTAAGAGTATTATTTAATACTGGCTTTTAATTTGTTAAGGTTTACAATCACTTTAAGCAGATATGATAAGAAGTACAACAATGGAGAGTTTGCTAGCATAATGGTTGTGGCCATCCTTGTCCATTCCAGTAACAAGTTTGGATTGGCTTCTCTAAATAAGGCCAATTGGTGGGTTTAAGACTATGGCTGTTGTAAACATAAACAACATAATTAAGGAATTCTAAAAAAATTTAAACTTGCCCGGTATGTTAGTTCATTGTTAGTTCATTGCAAGATTGCAAACAAATTGTTGTATTTACAAGTTGTTGACTGTGTCTTGAATCTATCCTGAAAAGATTTCAGTTCTATTCCTTTTTTCTATGTCATTTGCATTTCATTTTGTAGGCTGGCTACATCTTTCTTAATAGCAAAACAAGGATATTATGATAACACAAAAAGTACATTTATTTTGCCTTGTCCAGTAGCTTAACAGTAAATATTTTCAAGTCTATTTTTACTCACAAGCGGCAGTGTTGTAAAATTGCCAAAGGGTTAAAAAGAATGCCAAGTCTGATTCTGTTTATAGGGTTTGGTTTGAAAAAAGCAAGAATGCAGGGTTTTTTTGTTTTCCTTTGGCTTGTTAAGAAAGGTTTGTTTCACGTGACTACCTGGCAACACTTTTCATTTTCCAATATTACAAGTCACAAAAGGAGGAATAAAATGTCGGTACGAGCACAGGGAACGTACTAGTGTGCAAATCAGACACATTTATCCCAAGCTTTCTCCTGGCTTCAGTTTTTATTGTGAAGCCAAAGTAAGAGCTTTGATTTTAATAACATTGCTGGAAGAATCCAGATACGTTGAGATGAGTAAATCCTACAGCCTCCCTACTAGTTAAAATATCTTACAGTCTGCAGAAACCTTCCAGCCGTCTGCCATTTACACTTTTATTGGTTTTCAATACTCATTCTGCACTTTTTGTTCTTTTACATAGAGGCTTCAGTTTAAATCAACATTATCAGTTGTTTTTATATTATTTCTTTCTAAAAGCCAATTGTTTGTGGATAAGTTTGGGATAAGTATAAAGATAGCTTTGCATTTTACTGTGTATTTTTTTTTTGACTACTGACAGAAACAACTGTTTGGATCAACACTGCTGAAACAAAAAGCAACCACATAACAGAGAGTGTTGCCTACTTTACTTACTGTTTAAAGGGACAGTAAAGTCCAAAAACTTTCCATTTTACTTTTATCATTAAATTTGCTTTTTTTTTTCTCTTGGTATTTTTTGTTAAAGGCTAAACCTAGGTAGGCTCATTGGCTGATTTCTAAGACTCTGCAGTCCACCTCTTATCTGACTGTCTGGCTGTGAATAGCTAATAACATGTTCTGTTTGTTCATGTTTGCCACACAGATAACATTGTGCTCACTAGTGGAGTCAGCACTGATTGGTTAAAATGCAAGTCTGTCAAAAAGATCTGAGATAATAAGGCCATCTGCAGAAGGTTAGATACAAGGAAATCACAGAAGTAAAAACTATATTTATATAACAGTGTTGGTTAGGAAAAACTGGGGAATGGGTAATAAAGGGATTATCTATCTTTTTAAACAATACAATTGTTGGTGTTTACTGTCCCTATAAAGGCTGTAGGCAGAGATGTTTAATGATCCTTGCATTTTTCTATGGCCAGCTTGAATCAGTTTTTTAAAATTTGTCTTAAACCCAGAGCATTAAAGAACTTTTTTTTGAATGATAAAAGACAATTTGAAGGAGAAAAATACACAGCATGCTAGTATCATTTGCAGGTAAATTTCACATGAACTTATCTGTGTACAAAAAAGATAATTTACCTCAATCTTTCTTCAGATCGCCAGAGTAAGCTTAATCAGTTCCCACTTTGCTTTACTGTTATTTCATAGTAAACTTCCTTAAACTGAGTAGGGAAATAAAGTGACGGTGCCTGCACATGCCAGATTCAGGCTCCTTTGCAAGTCTAGAACATGCTTACAATCAGTTTAAAGTGGCTACGGAGGTAAAATATTTTTCATTTTTTTACACAGAGATGTTCATGTTCTATTTTCTAGTCAGCTTTTTACAGATATGCTGCATTACTTTCAAGTGATTCAGTATTTAGGTAACATGTCCCTATATGAGATATATGATTTGTTTGCGTTTAGTAAATTTTGAATAATGAAGTGTAAGCAATTTATACATTGGGGCCGATTTATAAAAATGGCGGGTGAACATGATTCGCTGTAGCTGAAAGCATACGCTATCGGCATTTAACTTTGCACAAGCATGTCCGCCACCTAAGAGGTGGCTTACAAGTTAAGGAGCAGCGGTCTTATGACCGCTGCTTCTTAACATAAGTTTCCGGCGAGCCTGAAACTACGGGGGGGGTAGATTGTAGCATCCGCTGCTTGGTAAATCTACCCCATTGAGTGTATTAGATCAATCAAGTAATATTTGAGTTGTTTAAAATAAGCCTGCTAATATTAATCTCATTTATTTGTTTGTCTTAAATGCTTAATTTTTCCAGTTTTAATTACAAAAATAAGATTTCCTAATTGGCAAAATAATACAATGTGAATATCTGCTGTAACTATAAAGTGTTTGGCAACATCAGCGAGGAGCAAGAAATAACTGATATTTATATTTTGGTTAATGAACTTTGAGAAACGAGCTTTATGGGAGCAAGAATTAGGAAGGAATGATCCAAAAAATCACCCTCCTATTTATAGAAGCATTGGCATTTAGTACTGTTTTTTATCTTTGGTTTTTCACTTCTTTTGTTACATGACATCTCATTCTCAAGTTGACAGTTTTTCGCTTGCCAATAAGTGATCACATTATGTGTAAGAAAGCTGGACTAGAAATTTGACACCAATGTCTTGCTTAACATTCAAAAACATATTAGACAAAGTAAATTTAGTTTCACATTGCTTAAAATTGTAATTTTGGAAGAATGCTAAACATCATTTGGCTTACTTTCCATATTGAGAAATAAATAATTTTTTATATGTAATTCATTTCAGACATCCCAACCTGCAAAAACTCATTTTAGGGAGATGGCTTTACCCGCTACTGCGCCGCCACCCCCCTCCCAGTTATATATTGGACACCTTGAAACCCTAAATAAGATAGAGACATCATTAAAGTAGCTTCCCTCTAAAGTCACATTAATAAAAAAGTATATACATTTTTTTATATATATATATATATATATATATATATATATACTTTTTATTATGACACAAAGTATTTGTGAACCCAAATCTGTGTGGCATGGGGTGGGTTACATGCCTCTAGTCTTAATTCTGTATATATAATAAGCTATATAAGAATAGTGTACAGTGTACACTCTATACATACCTTGGTGTACATTACAAGCTGTGATAAACGTAAATCTGCTTGAAAAGGGATTTGTTTTGGACTATATTATAATAATGGGGTTCCCAGGTGAAAAAGGTTTAAGAATCTCTGGATTAAACGACAGATCAGACCTTCCATTAGTGATTTGATGGGAGTATTAAAGGAGCTTTAAAAACAGTAGAATTACCTAATCAACAAATGCATAATAAAGAGACAATGCAAAATAACTTTCAAATGAAGAGTAGATTTTGTTTCTGACAAATTTGTTAGTCCCATTTCCCCTCCCCCTGTATCATGTGACAGCCATCAGCCAATCACAAATGTAAATACGTATATATACAGTGAACTTTTGCACATGCTCATTAGGAGCTGCTGCCTCAACAAGTGTACATATAAAAAAAATCTGATCATAATTTGATATTGGAAGTAAATTGGAAAGTTGTTTAAAATTGTATGCTCTATCTGAATCATTAAAGTTTAATTTTAACTTTAGTGTCCCTTTAACAGAAAGTTCTTCAACATATATGGCTAGTATAGAATAGAAAGAGTTGAAGGGGCATGCTATTTAGTATAAACATTGGGTGGGGAGAAAATGGAGGAGAGAGATAGATATAGTGAAGAGAAAATAGAAGGTTGGGGAGAGAGTAGAGAGTGAATTAAGAGATATTTACCACATAAAAAAATGGCTGCAAGCAGAGGAGCTTAATCAGTATTTCAAAGTCTCTGTTACTCTACCTTGCACAATATGATGTGTTCTTTTGGAGCTGTTATTACCGCTGTTTTTACTACCCAATTTCAACAGTCCTCTAATTAGTCTTCTGTGATTGCTTCCTTAAAAGGGAAAGAAAGGTCAAAACTGAAATGTGCATGATTGCATTTCAATTTTAATATAAGCATTTTTGCAATATACTTCTATTAGCCAAAATGTTTCTAGTAAACGTCATATGCAGATATGCTGTGAGGCCCCTGTGTCTGTATTCAAGCTCAGAGTGGTACATTTGAGGTAAAATACCTTCCTTTTTTACATAGAGATGTTTATGTGATATTCTATAGTTAGCTTTTACAGATATGCTGTGTCACTTTGAAATTATTTAATAATCAACACCCCTTGAAAATAATCACATTTTGTTGCTTTGCAGCCTGAAATAAAGACGGACTCATTTTTTGTTTTGTTGTAATTACTCAGTGCAACTTATAACATCTAAGTAAAAGATATAACACCAACATGTCAGGCAAAAATAAAGATAATTCAAAAACAGAATCACTGAGTTGGAAAAAGGATCACCCCCTTTTGTCAGTATTTTGTTGAACCACCTTTTACTTTAATTACAGCCTTTAGTCTGTTGGGATATGTCTGTACTAACTTTGCACATCTAGACTGTGCAATATTTTCCCACTCTTCTTTGCAGAACTGCTCCAGTTCTGTTACATTTGATGGTTACTGTTTGTGGACTGCAGTCTTTAAGTCATGCCACAGATATTTAATGGGGTTTAAGTCTGGGCTCTGACTAGGACATGCAAGGACATTCACCTTTTTCTCCTTCAACCACTGTGTGGTAATTTTTGCTGTGTGCTTTGGGTCATTGGCATGTTGGAAGGTAAACGTTCTTCCCTTTGACAACTTCCTGGCAGAGTGCAGCAGATTTTCCTCAAGAATATGACGGTATTTTGCCCCATCCATTATTCCTTCTATCCTGAAAAGGGCCCCAGTGCCTGCTGCAGAGAAACACCACCATAACAGGATATTGCCACCTCCATGCTTTACTGTAGGTATGGTGTTATTTGGATGGTGAGCTGTATTGGATTTCCTCCTGACATATCGTTTGGTGTTGAGGCCAGATAATAAAATTTTAGTCTCATCTGACCATAACACCTTTTTCTATGTGGTCTCAGATTCTCCTAGGTGTGTTATGGCAAAGCTCAGTCGTGACTGCATGTGGCCTTTCTTGAGGAGTGGCTTTTTTCTTGCAAACCTCCAATACAAGCCATATTTGTTGAGTTTGTGATATTGTTGTCACATGCACACAATGACCATTCTTTGTCCAAAAAAAATCCTGCAACTGCTTCAGAGTTGCTGTGGGCCTCTTGGTAGCCTCTCTGATCAGTTTCCTCCTGGCCCTTTCATCCAGTTTGGAGCGATGTCCTGATCCAGAGAGGGTCTGTGTTGTAACAAATACCTTCCACTTCTTAATAATAGACTTCACTGTGCTTCTAGGCATTGATAAAGCCTTTGATATTTTTTTGTATCCATCTCCTGACTTGTGCCTGTACACAACATTATCACAGAGATATTTTGACAGTGCCTTGCCACCCATAGTTGATTGCTTCAGTTGCACTACCAGGGACTGAGATGCTTCAGGAAAACTTTTTTCATGCTGAGCTAATCAATATGCCCACAGCTGATCACAGTTGAAGGTCAAATGGCTTTGTGTGTGTCGTTGAGAAGGTGAATAGCTACACCTGATTGAGTTTACAAGTAATTTTAGGAGGGGTGATCATTTTTCCAACTCAGTGATTCTGTTTTTTAATTGTTTTTATTTTTGCCTGACATGTTGGTGCTATATTTTTCACTTGGATGTTATAAGTTGCACTGAGTAATTACAACTGGATAAACAAAAACTGTGTCTGTCTTTATTTCAGGCTGCAAAGCAACAAAATGAGATTATTTTCAAGGGGGGGTGATTCTTTTCAATACCCACTGTATAAGTATCGTGCTTTTGTGTAAAAATGATGCGTGTCCCACGTTTTCTAGAGAGGCCAAAAATCCAATTCTGTAACCTAGGTTTTCAAAATGCTGTAAATCAAATAGCTGGCTTAGACAACTTGCAACTTTTTGAAAACCTATGCTACATAATTTATTCTAGGGAGTGTGCATAAAAAACATTTTTTATTATCAAAGGCAAGAGAAGTGTAATGAACCTTTAAGATACTTTATCCGTGTGTCCCTGTGTATACATTTCTTTGAAATAGTGATTCCTTTAGAATAAGAACTGGTGTTGTGAAAACTATCTTTACCTGCATTCAACCACTGACTTTAAAAAAGACAGGCTGTTGTCTTAGCAGATCAGGGGATACTTTGGAGAGTTAATCTGTTTATACCATAGCTAGATATTACATTGGACCTATGACTGACACTGTCTTTATGTTCACAATGTTTAAGAGGAGTATACTATACTTCTGAATAAAGCAGAAGAGAAATTACCCCTTATACCTTCTCATTTTGGACCTGATGATAAAAAACGACACCATGGAGAGAAATCATGTCAAATCTTTGGGCTTTTTTTTAGTAGGGCTCTCTCCTTCACGTTAAGAATCCTGCATAGTGAGATAAACTGTTCTCAAGCTAAAATCTGCATTTCTAAAATTATTTGAGGGACCTGGCCATACTGATGAGACTTCTTAGATCATTTTGTCAGAGTGGAGAGCTATAGATCATTGTGCACTTGGGGGCCCATTTATCAAGCTTCCGATGGAGCTTGAGGGCCCGTGTTGCAGGCTCACCAGAAACAGCAGTTATGAAGCGGCGGTCTAAAGACCGCTGCTCCATAACCCTGTCCGCCTGCTCTAAGCAGGCGGACACACATCGCCGAAAATCAACCCGATCGAGTACGATCGGGTTGATTGACACCTCCCTGCTGGCGGCTGAATGGCCGCGAATCTGCAGGGGGCGGCGTTGCACCAGCAGCTCACAAGAAGCTGCTGGTGCAATGCTGAATACGGAAAACATATTGCTCTCCGAATTCAACGAGGTCTGGCAGACTTGATCCGCACTGTCAGGTCCGCCAGACCTTTGATAAATATCCCCCTTTGTGTTTAGCAAGTAATATCACTTATATAGAATGGAAGATCATAAGGCTAAATGCAGGAATGACCACTGCAAAAGTGGTTTTACGTCAGTCTTAAGTTATTTTAAATCTACATTTCATGTAGAGAACAGGGAAATGTTCTTATCTGTGTTTATTTAAATGTTGATTGGAGTAGCCGTGTTAGTCCAGAGATTTAGATATCAAAATAACAAGAGTATTGCATTGAGCAATGATACTTTTTAATTGGACTAACTATACATTTATAAGTTGACAAGCTTTCAGAAGAATTGCTTCCTTTTTCAATTCTGAAGTATTGCTTCAGACTTTAAAAAGGAAGGAACACTTCCGAAAGCTTGTCAACTTATAAATGTATAGTTAGTCCAATTAAAAAGTATCATTGCTCAATGCAATACTCATTATTTTGTTTATCTAAAGTAACTATTAAATCCCAAAGTTACTAACAAACAAAAATATATTCATTTTAAAAGACTATTTATATAAAATTAGTTACTCACAATAAACGTTTGACTTTGTGCAGTTTAAAGGTTGATATAAATAATTGCATTTTAACAAAACAAAACAAAACCTTCAATATTTTCTTCAAGGTCCAGTAATTAAGAGTCCATTTTTGGGAGGAGTGAAAATTAAACACCTATTGTAAGAAGAAGATAAAAATATTCTGTTTAAGGTCTGAATACACGTTTTGTTTTCAGTAGTGTTTTTTTTTCTAGATGTGAAACTGCAGGTGCAAGGGAAATGACTTCAGATGTAATACATGAATCAATTGAATTTTTTTTTTAAGTTTAAATTGTATGGTATGTTTCTAATTTTAGCACTTGCTCACTTACTATAAAGCCTACACTGGGGCTATGGGCAGAAGTATACAAAACACATGCTCCATTCTGGCCTCTTTCAATGGTTTCTTTGTTGGTCTCTTTAGTTTTATGATAAGTAGAATTAAACTGATTGCATGTGAAATACAAATAAGTGTCAGTGGTTTATATCAATAGTGAACCCGGTTTTGTTTTTTGTGGAGCTTGTGGGAAATAATGTTACCCAAGGGAACCATTAACTTAGCTCTGACTTTTCACGTGATTCTGTGTGTGAGGGGTTCATAAATTTTTCCCTGTTCTATTCTCATAATTTAAAAAATAAAAGTCACATCTAAAAGAAAACAAGTCGAGAAATAATGAACTTTTTACCTTAATAAAATTCTGCAAAATGTATTTATTTATTTTCTCCACCCTCAGCAATTTATAACGGAATTAAATATCTCAACTGTATCTTTATAGTTGAGCGGTTAAATAGTAAATATAGCCTAAAAATATAAAAAAAAATTACAGTCAATTATTAAAGGGAATTTAAACCTATTTTTATTTTGCGAGTCAGATAGAGAATACTATGTTAAACTACAGTGCAAATTATTTCTGTTATCTAATTTGCTTAATTGTTTTGGTGGTGTTTGTTTAAGAAGCAGCAATGCACTACTGGGAGCTAGCTAAGCACATCAGGTGAACCAATAACATGAGGCATATATGTGCAGCCACCAATGAGCAGTTCCTGAGCCTACCTAGGTATATGTTTCAACAAATAATGCTAAGAGAACAAAACAAAGTAGATAACAGAAGTACATTGGAAAGTTGTTTAAAATCTCATGCTATATTTTAATCATAAAAGAAAAAAAAATGGTTTCAAGTCCCTTTAATTTTTTCCAGAGAAATGTTAGTATGATGAACGCTACAGTATATCAAGTAAATTATTTTCTTTGAACACTCTAGTACAGTACCACAGAGTTTTTGGTTTGTTTGTTTGTTTGCTTTACATTACACATGTTGGTTTAAAGTGATTTTAAACTTTAAGGAATTAAAGTCCATTATCAAAAAATAATCTTAAAAACAGGGGCACTTTAATTCATTAATTTGTTTTATGGTAAACATAACGCAGGTCCTCCGCTCGCATCTCCTGCTTTCTTTAGCAGATCGATGACGAATTCCTCCAATCGTTTTGGGCCCCCTTTGGCATCCAGCTCATGGGGCACGCAACGATTGGAGGAAGCCGCATTCATCATCCATATGCTAAAGAAAGCAGGAGATGTGGGTGGAGGATCAACTTTATGTTTTCCATAACGCAATGGTAAGCATTTTAAAAAATAAGCGTCTTTGTAAATTTTAATGAATTAAAGTGCCCTTGTTTTTAAGATTATTTCTCTTGTTAAGTGTATCCAGTCCACGGATCATCCATTACTTGTGGGATATTCTCCTTCCCAACAGGAAGTTGCAAGAGGATCACCCACAGCAGAGCTGCTATATAGCTCCTCCCCTAACTGCAATATCCAGTCATTCTCTTGCAACTCTCAACAAAGATGGAGGTCGTAAGAGGACTGTGGTGTTTTATACTTAGTTTATTTCTTCAATCAAAAGTTTGTTATTTTTAAATGGTACCGGAGTGTACTGTTTATCTCAGGCAGTATTTAGAAGAAGAATCTGCCTGCATTTTCTATGATCTTAGCAGAAGTAACTAAGATCCTTTGCTGTTCTCACACATTCTGAGGAGTGAGGTAACTTCAGAGGGGGAATGGCGTGCAGGTTTTCCTGCAATAAGGTATGTGCAGTTAATATTTTTCTAGGGATGGAATTTGCTAAGAAATGCTGCTGTTACCGGATTAATGTAAGTAAAGCCTTAAATGCAGTGATAGCGACTGGTATCAGGCTTATTAGTAGAGATACATACTCTTATAAAAATGTAATATAAAATGTTTGCTGGCATGTTTAATCGTTTTTATATGTGTTTGGCGATAAAACTTATTGGGGCCTAGTTTTTTTCCACATGGCTGGCTTGAATTTTGCCTAGAAACAGTTTCCTGAGGCTTTCCACTGTTGTAATATGAGTGGGAGGGGCCTATTTTAGCGCTTTTCTGCGCAGAAAAAATTACAGACACAGACATCCAGCTTCTTCCTGCATGATCCAGGACATCTCTGGAGGGCACAAAAGGCTTCAAAGTCGTATTTGAGGGAGGTAAAAAGCCACAGTAGAGCTGTGGCAGTTGTTGTGACTGTTTAAAAAACGTTTTTGTCATTTATTATTCCGTTTTTGGTATTAAGGGGTTAATCATCCATTTGCAAGTGGGTGCAATGCTCTGCTAACTTGTTACATACACTGTAAAAATTTCGTTAGTGTAACTGCCTTTTTTCACTGTTATTTCAAATTTTGACAAAATTTGTGTTTCTTAAAGGCGCAGTAACTTTTTTTATATTGCTTGTAAACTTGTTTAAAGTGTTTTCCAAGCTTGCTAGTCTCATTGCTAGTCTGTTTAAACATGTCTGACACAGAGGAAACTACTTGTTCATTATGTTTGAAAGCCATGGTGGAGCCCCATAGGAGAATGTGTACTAAATGTATTGATTTCACCTTAAACAGTAAAGATCAGTCTTTATCTATAAAAGAATTGTCACCAGAGGGTTCTGTCGAGGGGGAAGTTATGCCGACTAACTCTCCCCACGTGTCAGACCCTTCGCCTCCCGCTCAGGGGATGCACGCTAGTATGGCGCCAATTACATCAGGGATGCCCATAGCGATTACCTTGCAGGACATGGCTGCAATCATGAATAATACCCTGTCAGAGGTATTATACAGGTTGCCTGAATTAAGAGGCAAGCGCGATAGCTCTGGGGTTAGAAGAAATACAGAGCACGCAGATGCTGTAAGGGCCATGTCAGATACTGCGTCACAATATGCAGAACATGAGGACGGAGAGCTTCAGTCTGTGGGTGACATCTCTGACTTGGGGAAACCTGATTCAGAGATTTCTAATTTTAAATTTAAGCTTGAGAACCTCCGTGTATTGCTTGGGGAGGTATTAGCTGCTCAGTTGCAGTACCAGAGAAATTGTGTAGGCTGGACAAATACTATGCGGTGCCGGTGTGTACTAATGTTTTTCCTATACCTAAAAGGCTTACAGAAATTATTAGCAAGGAGTGGGATAGACCGGGTGTGCCTTTTTCCCCACCTCCTATATTTAGAAAAATGTTTCCAATAGACCCCACTACACGGGACTTATGGCAGATGGTCCCTAAGGTGGAGCGAGCAGTTTCTACTTTAGTAAAGCGTACCATTTTTCCGGTTGAGGACAGTTGTGCTTTTTCAGATCCAATGGATAAAAAATTGGAGGGTTACCTTAAGAAAATGTTTATTCAACAAGGTTTTATTTTACAGCCCCTTGCATGCATTGCGCCTGTAACTGCTGCGGAGGCATTCTGGTTTGAGGCCCTGGAAGAGGCCATCCATACAGCTCCATTGACTGAAATTATTGACAAGCTTAGAACACTTAAGCTAGCTAACTCATTTGTTTCTGATGCCATTGTTCATTTGACTAAACTAACGGCTAAGAATTCCGGATTCGCCATCCAGGCGCGTAGGGTGCTATGGCTTAAATCCTGGTCAGCTGACGTGACTTCAAAGTCTAAATTACTCAACATTCCTTTCAAGGGGCAGACCCTATTCGGGCCTGACTTGAAGGAAATTATTGCTGACATTACTGGAGGTAAGGGTCATACCCTTCCTCAGGACAGGGCCAAATCAAAGGCCAAACAGTCTAATTTTCGTGCTTTTCGAAGTTTCAAGGCAGGTGCAGCATCAACTTCCTCCGCTTCAAAACATGAGGGAACTTTTGCTCAATCTAAGCAGGCCTGAAAACCTAACCAGTCCTGGAACAAAGGCAAGCAGGCCAGAAAGCCTGCTGCTGCCTCTAAGACAGCATGAAGGAACGGCCCCCTATCCGGCGACGGATCTAGTAGGGGGCAGACTTTCTCTCTTCGCCCAGGCGTGGGCAAGAGATGTTCAGGATCCCTGGGCGTTGGAGATCATATCTCAGGGATATCTTCTGGATTTCAAAGCTTCCCCTCCACAAGGGAGATTTCATCTTTCAAGGTTATCTGCAAATCAGATAAAGAAAGAGACATTCCTACGCTGTCTGCAAGACCTCCTAGTAATGGGATTGATCCATCCAGTTCCGCGGACGGAACAAGGACAGGGTTTTTATTCAAATCTGTTTGTGGTTCCCAAAAAGGAGGGAACCTTCAGACCAATTTTGGATCTAAAGATCTTAAACAAATTCCTCAGAGTTCCATCTTTCAAAATGGAAACTATTCAGACCATCCTACCCATGATCCAAGAGGGTCAGTACATGACCACAGTGGACTTAAAGGATGCCTACCTTCACATACCGATTCACAAAGATCATCATCGGTTCCTAAGGTTTGCCTTTCTAGACACGCATTACCAATTTGTAGCTCTTCCCTTCGGGTTGGCTACAGCCCCGAGAATCTTTACAAAGGTTCTGGGCTCACTTCTGGCGGTTCTAAGACGTGAGGCATAGCGGTGGCTCCTATCTAGACGACATCCTGATACAGGCGTCAAGCTTTCAAATTGCCAAGTCTCATACAGAGATAGTTCTGGCATTTCTGAGGTCGCATGGGTGGAAAGTGAACGAGGAAAAGAGTTCTCTATCCCCACTCACAAGAGTCTTCTTCTTAGGGACTCTTATAGATTCTGTAGAGATGAAAATTTACCTGACGGAGACCAGGTTATCAAAGCTTCTAAATGCTTGTCGTATTCTTCATTCCATTCCGCGCCCTTCGGTGGCTCAGTGTATGGAGATAATCGGCTTAATGGTAGCGGCAATGGACATAGTGCCATTTGCGCGCCTACATCTCAGACCGCTGCAATTATGCATGCTAAGTCAATGGAATGGGGATTACACAGATTTGTCCCCTCTGCTAAATCTGGATCAAGAGACCAGAGATTCTCTTCTCTGGTGGTTGTCTCGGGTCCACCTGTCCAGGGGTATGACCTTTCGCAGGCCAGATTGGACAATTGTAACAACAGATGCCAGCCTTCTAGGTTGGGGTGCAGTCTGGAACTCCCTGAAGGCACAGGGATCGTGGACTCAGGAGGAGAAACTCCTTCCGATAAATATTCTGGAGTTAAGAGCAATATTCAATGCTCTTGTGGCTTGGCCTCAGTTAGCAACACTGAGGTTCATCAGATTTCAGTCAGACAACATCACGACTGTGGCTTACATCAACCATCAAGGGGGAACCAGGAGTTCCCTAGCGATGTTAGAAGTCTCAAAAATAATTCGCTGTGCAGAGACTCACTTTTGCCACCTGTCAGCGATCCATATCCCAGGCGTGGAGAACTGGGAGGCGGATTTTCTAAGTCGTCACACTTTTTACCCCAGGGGGAGTGGGAAATCCATCCGGAGGTGTTTGCTCAATTGATTCATCGTTGGGGCAAACCAGAGTTGGATCTCATGGTGTCTCGCCAGAACGCCAAGCTTCCTTGTTACGGATCCAGGTCCAGGGTCCCAGAAGCGACGCTGATAGATGCTCTAGCAGCGCCTTGGTTCTTCAACCTGGCTTATGTATTTCCACCGTTTCCTCTGCTCCCTCGACCGATTGCCAAAATCAAACAGGAGAGAGCATCGGTGATTCTAATAGCACCTGCGTGGCCACGCAGGACCTGGTATGCAGACCTAGTGGACATGTCATCCTTTCCACCATGGACTCTGCCTCTAAGACAGGACCTTCTCATACAAGGTCCTTTCAATCATTCAAATCTAATTTCTCTGAGACTGACTGCATGGAGATTGAACGCTTGATTCTATCAAAGTGTGGCTTTTCCGAGTCAGTTATTGATACCTTAATACAGGCACGAAAGCCTGTTACCAGGAGAATCTACCCCAAGATATGGTGTAAATATCTTTATTGGTGTGAATCCAAGAATTACTCATGGAGTAAAGTTAGGATTCCTAGGATATTGTCCTTTCTCCAAGAGGGTTTGGACAAAGGATTATCAGCTAGTTCCTTAAAGGGACAGATTTCTGCTCTGTCTGTTCTTTTGCACAAGCGTCTGGCAGAGGTTCCAGATGTCCAGGCATTTTGTCAGGCTTTGGTTAGAATTAAGCCTGTGTTTAAACCTGTTGCTCCCCCGTGGAGCTTAAACTTGGTTCTTAAAGTTCTTCAAGGAGTTCCGTTTGAACCCCTTCATTCCATTGATATTAAACTTTTATCTTGGAAAGTTCTGTTTTTGATGGCTATTTCCTCGGCTCGGAGAGTCTCTGAGCTATCTGCCTTACAATGTGATTCTCCTTATCTGATTTTTCATGCAGATAAGGTAGTCCTGCGTACCAAACCTGGGTTTTTACCTAAGGTGGTTTCTAACAAGAATATCAATCAAGAGATTGTTGTTCCATTATTGTGTCCTAATCCTTCTTCAAAGAAGGAACGTCTTTTACATAATCTGGACGTAGTCCGTGCCTTGAAGTTTTACTTTCAGACTACTAAAGATTTTCGTCAAACATCTTCCCTGTTTGTCGTTTACTCTGGACAGAGGAGAGGTCAAAAAGCTTCGGCAACCTCTCATTCCTTTTGGCTTAGGAGCATAATATGCCTAGCCTATGAGACTGCTGGACAGCAGCACCCTGAAAGGATTACAGCTCATTCTACTAGAGCTGTGGCTTCCACCTGGGCCTTTAAAAATGAGGCCTCTGTTGAACAGATTTACAAGGCCACGACTTGGTCTTCGCTTCACACCTTTTCAAAATTTTACAAATTTGATACTTTTGCTTCTTCGGAGGCTGTTTTTGGGAGAAAGGTTCTTCAGGCAGTGGTTCCTTCCGCTTAATCCCTGCCTTGTCCCTCCCATCATCCGTGTACTTTAGCTTTGGTATTGGTATCCCACAAGTAATGGATGATCCGTGGACTGGATACACTTAACAAGAGAAAACATAATTTATGCTTACCTGATAAATTTATTTCTCTTGTAGTGTATCCAGTCCACGGCCCGCCCTGTCATTTTAAGGCAGGTCTAAATTTTAAATAAACTACAGTCACCACTGCACCCTATGGTTTCTCCTTTCTCTGTTTGTTTCGGTCGAATGACTGGATATGGCAGTTAGGGGAGGAGCTATATAGCAGCTCTGCTGTGGGTGATCCTCTTGCAACTTCCTGTTGGGAAGGAGAATATCCCACAAGTAATGGATGATCCGTGGACTGGATACACTACAAGAGAAATACATTTATCAGGTAAGCATAAATTATGTTTTTTTGATACTGGACTTTAATTCATTAAAGTTTACAATTACTTTAAGTGTACATATTAGGTTTAACACATAAACACATACATACATGCTGCCTTGACCCTTTCCCTTATCACACCCTCTTTTTATATACATTATCCCTATACCCCTTTGCCCACACCTAAAACTGTTTTCCTTTATTTTTTTTAATTTTGTTCCCCATTAAGCCTGAATGAGCTCATCGACTGCACTTGATAGATAATTTAGCTATGTGTTTAACACATAGGAAATGCACCTCTCAAAGCCTCATGCTTTGCTGTTCCTGAGCAGGAAACCAACAATGAGCCAATCAGGAATAGAAGTTGCATTTATTTTTTGCTTGGGAGCTGCAAAGTTTTTCTCTCTCTTTGTGGGTGCTAAACACATATGGTTCAATAACAAGTTGAATGATGCTGATTGGTGCGCTCTTTTTGGTATTATAAGTCTTTGTTTTACAAATGTAACTAAACCTTTCTTCGTGTACACTGCTTAGAGCATAACCTTCTTGGGATCGCTAATTAGCATGCTTGCCAGCTTACCACATGTGCATTGCATATGAAGATCAACTTATTAAAGGGACCCTAAAGTCAAAAATAAATGTTCATGATTCAGATAGAGCATACAGTTTTAAACATTTTACTTCCATTATCAATTTGTGCTTAGTCTTTTAGTATGCACACGTTCTGAGGCATCAATCGATTACAGTATATGCGTATATGAGTCTGTGATTGGCTCATGGCTGTCACATGCGGCTGTGGGCATGGATATTGAAGCAATCTTTGAAATTCCTCAAAATAAAATTGACTGAAAATTTGAAATTCAGGATACGTGCTATTGTGTTGTCTTTTTAGTGTCCATTTGTGTATTATGCAAATCTACTGTATTTAGTGCCCCTTTAATATAACTTTTTAAATGCTGGTGTGTAAACTGTTACCACAAAGTAGTAAAAGTCTCCACCAACACTAAAAGTCTCCATATGAAACCCCTAAACTGTCATAACTACCATTACACTAAACCCCTAAAAATGACAGAGCCCCACCGCTATAACCCCTTATCCACTAATACCACCTAACCAAAATAACCCCTATTGCAAAAAAGAAAAAGAACACAGACAAAACTCCTAACCACTATTAACCCCAACTGCCGGACCCCCATCATAAAAAACACTATTAATTCCTAAACACATAACCCCATTGCAAACCCCCAAGTTTAATACATTCTGTAAAAATTTGACCTACATTGTTGTATACAAAGTTTAGTGATGATCAAGAAACTGCAGTTGCATTCTTATTAACTTATACAATTATTTTAATACTGTATTATAAAATATTGATTTCTTCATGCACATCTTTATAGACGAAAGAAAATTGCAGTGTTTTTGTAGGAACATTCAAAGCTTTCTCCACTAACCACTGAATTACAAAGAATGGAATATGACAAAACCGTTGGTTCATATGGTCCCTCCAAAGCGGAAATGAAGCAACTTCAGAACCTCTCACTGGCTATCCATAACAATACAATGACAAAAGGAACTAAACCAGAAAACAGCACTTTTTGGGCCTCATTATATACCTTTCACTTGCAAGCCATAACATAATGCCAGCATCTGCCCCAGTAAAATTATATGCATTCTTTTTGATTTATGGAATCTTTTGAATACCTTTATAAAGTATAATTTATAAATTTGCTGGTGTGCAAAGAAATAAAATGTGTCTGTAAATTATGAGTGAAATTGGGGTTTGTTTGTAATAGCCAACTAAAAAGGCTGTTATGCCACAACCATCACATAGATTATGACACTCGAAAACATGCTTAGCAAGAATCTAAACTCAAGTCTGAAACCCCCAACATCTAACATATACCATGGCATCACTCGGTGTAAGGGGTACCCTATAGTATAAAGAATTCTTATAAATGAGTAAAATACTTATCAACTACATAACTGGGGAGTCGGTGTTAGCTGGAGCTGAATGTGCAATGTTTCCCTGTAGGTGCTTGTCAAAATCGTACATAACCTAAAAATTCAAGGAATACTCATTACAGCATTAAAGGGAAATGAAACCCAATATTTTTCTTTCATGATTCAGTTAGGCATGCAATATTAAACAACTTTCTAATTTACTATTATTATCAAAATCTCTTTCATAACGGTGGTGAAATTTCACAATCCATTACTCCTGGGAATTATACTCCTGCCCACTAGGAGTAGGCAAAGATCCCAAAACTACCACAGCCCTTAAAACCCCTCCCACGTTACTGGAAACTAGTCTTGTCTTTACCTTTGCAGGAGGAAGGTGAAGAAGGAAGGTACTCCAAGTGTTTGTTAGAAGGGTTCTCAGACCATTTTGAGGCCCAGTTTCCCCTCAGAGAGTTACAGGCTGGACAGAGAGATGTCGCTGCAGTATGGTTAGTGGCAAAAGAACACCATATGGGAGTTAGTTGCTGGCTTGCCACAGATGTCGCTGGGACTGATCCCTAGCCTCCTCCTGTTGGTTCAATGTTATAGAATATGCTCAGACACAAAGGACTGCGACAAACACCTCATCACACTGTCCCAATCAATCAGAGAAAAAGGATACAAAACAAGGGTTATAAACAAACAAATTAACTCTGCCCTCACCCCACGTGAACACTTGCTACAATACAGGGAGAAAAAAAGCATATTGCGTATCCCACTAGTAGTGAAATATAACCCTGCTGTGGAAGGAATACGAAAAATCATAAAAGACTTACAGCCACTAATCTTAGAGGATCCCACACTCAAAAAAATCTTTCCAAAACCCCCTATCTTGGCACTCAAACAACCACCTAACCTAAAACAGAAACTGGTCCACATGAAGCTACCCCTTGATAAAATGGAACCAAACGCTGTAATAAAGCTCTCTGCAAACTAACGGCTAGATTTAGAGTTTTGTCGGTAACAACCCGCGTAGCTAACGCTGGCTTTTTTCCCCCCGCACCTTTTAAATACTGCTGGTATTTAGAGTTCACAGAAGGGCTGCGTTAGGCTCCAAAAAGGGAGCCTATAGCATAATTTACCGCCACTACAACTCTCAATACCAGCGGTGCTTACGGACACGGCCAGCTTCAAAAACGTGCTCGTGCACGATTCCCCCATAGGAAACAATGGGGCAGTTTGAGCTGAAAAAATACCTAACACCTGCAAAAAAGCAGCGTTCAGCTCCTAACGCAGCCCCATTGTTTCCTATGGGAAAACACTTCCTAAGTCTGCACCTAACACCCTAACATGAACCCCGAGTCTAAACACCCCTAACCTTACACTTATTAAACCCTAATCTGCCGACCCCGCTATCGCTGACCCCTGCATATTTTTTTAACCCCTAATCTGCCGCTCCGTACACCGCCACAACCTACATTATCCCTATGTACCCCTAATCTGCTGCCCCTAACACCGCCGACCCCTATATTATATTTATTAACCCCTAATCTGCTGCCCCCAACATCGCCTCCACCTACCTACAATTATTAACCCCTAATCTGCCGACCGGACCTCGCCGCTTCTCTAATAAATGTATTAACCCCTAAAGCTAAGTCTAACCCTAACCCTAACACCCCCCTAAATTAAATATAATTTAAATCTAACAAAATAAATTAACTCTTATTAAATAAATTATTCCTATTTAAAGCTAAATACTTACCTGTAAAATAAATCTTAATATAGCTACAATATAAATTATAATTATATTGTAGCTATTTTAGGATTAATATTTATTTTACAGGCAACTTTGTATTTATTTTAACCAGGTACAATAGCTATTAAATAGTTAATAACTATTTAATAGCTACCTAGTTAAAATAATTACAAAATTACCTGTAAAATAAATCCTAACCTAAGTTACAATTAAACCTAACACTACACTATCAATAAATTAATTAAATAAAATACCTACAATTATCTACAATTAAACCTAACATTACACTATCAATAAATTAATTAAATACAATACCTACAAATAAATACAATTAAATAAACTAACTAAAGTACAAAAAATAAAAAAGAACTAAGTTACAAAAAATAAAAAAATATTTACAAACATTAGAAAAATATTACAACAATTTTAAACTAATTACTAAGCCCCCTAATAAAATAACAAAGCCCCCCAAAATAAAAAAAATGCCCTACCCTAATCTAAAATTAAAATAGAAAAGCTCTTTTACCTTACCAGCCCTTAAAAAGTCCTTTTGCGGGGCATGCCCCAAAGAATTCAGCTCTTTTGCCTGGGAAAGAAAACATACAATACCCCCCCAACATTATAACCCACCACCCACATACCCCTAATCTAACCCAAACCCCCCTTAAATAAACCTAACACTAAGCCCCTGAAGATCTTCCTACCTTATCTTCACCACGCCGGGTATCACCGATCGGTCCAGGCTCCGATGTCTTTATCTAAGCCCAAGCGGGGGCTGAAGACGTCCATCCTCCGGCTGAAGTCTTGATCCAAGCGGCGGCTGAAGAAGTCCATCATCGGGCAGAAGTCTTCATCCTATCCGGGCAGAAGAGGAGATCCGGACCAGTAGACATCTTCATCCAAGCAATAAATAATTGTAAATAGGCTTACAAGTAGAAGTAGGTAACTTAAATCTGTGAGGAAAATTTCCACCAATGCCCTAACTGAATCAAGGCTAAATAGTTTTAATTTAGAAAAGAATGTTTTTTCATTCACACACTAAAATTTATTAAATCAAAATTTAACCACACATACATTTAGCAGAAGCTAAAGATTAAAAACACTACACCTAAGTTGAACTAAGATTTTTAGAATTAATCTGAAATCAGTATCACTGGTATCAAGCAGCAAAGATTATGGTTGTAAGCTAAGCCCTTACAATCCGAGGGCTATTTTAAATTTTAAATTTTTACAAATTATTAAAGCTGCATTTTTACCAGATCAACTAAGGTGAGCAAGTTAAAAGAAAGGGGAAACGTACGTTTCACAAAAAACGCTTCCTCAGAGGGGTGTGGAGCTGCTGCAAAATGCTCTATTTATGAGTCATTAAGACTCTCCTCCGGTGTTGGAGTGGATGTTCCTTGATTGCCAGAGTTACATTTTCATTGGCTCATACAAGTGTCAGTCACAGAAGTGACTGGTAATAGGGTACATTGAAGGATTGGAATTCAAAACGTCACGCTGCGTCCAAAATGGGCGTTGTTGTTTACATTGACATTTATTGGACAAATCTCATTGGAGGATTGATCAACCATATGTTATGCTGATGTCTATAGTTGCTTATCTGACATGTCAATGCGAGGTATACCGCAGTTACTTATCAAATTTGACCGCTTACCTTAAATAGATAGATCGTGTTAATATATCCCTTGTATATAAACAAACATTGCACTTGGGGAATACCGTATAGTAAAATTGCTGTCCGAAATAATCATACCTGGATACAGGGGATAGTGCATATAAGTGCATACAAATGAGAATCGGCATATCATATCTCCCATTAGATATTACTTAACAGCATGCAGCAGTGGTTATTATTGATGGATGTGATGGATCTGCTCATTAACATTTATTCCGTCTATACAAGTGCGCTGCTTATACGCTAACATTAATGTTACGTCTGGAGTGGGCGTGTTTGTTTATATTCGCTTCTGTAGTAACGTTCTTATTGGCTGATCACTTATAACATATGTTTACACATGAATCTAAAACATGGAGTAGTTATTGACAAATCTGAGCGTATATTATAATCTATAAGATTTGATTTTGTTTTAGTCCGCTGTTAGCTTATGTGAGTGATATATAGGAATAAGATATATCTACACGAAAACCAATTACTTAGTCTAATCTGGGTGAACTGCTTATACATTTAGTTCCCATGTAAAATTCTCAAAAAAAAAAGAAAAGTTACATAAAAGGCACCACTGTTTATTGGGGAATGAACAGATACCAGGGATGAATTGTTGGGATGTTAATATTATTGTAGGCACAAATATGGTATGATGCCTCTTATTGGGACATGTGTGTACGAGGTAGCCTTTAGTTCATATTAATTACCTATTCGGTTATATTTCCAAAGTGCTTAGGTGGAATAGTATACTTAGGTTTATTAAAAATGAATAGTATACTTGATTTTAATGAGATATTATTGTTCTCAGTAATGCAAATCCTGATTTTGTATACAATGTTCAAGTCAGATCACTTTATCATTAATATGTGAATAAAAAAATTATTATGAACAAAAATGGAAGTGAGAATAAAACATAAAAATAAAGTGTGTGAAAAGTGCTGTGGTGTGCTAAAGAATAATGTTACATATTAAAATTAACATAAAAAGGGGGGAGACAAAGGTGAGACATGCCTAATCTAGTGTATATATATTCACTGGATGAAATCTGCTTATACAAAATGTATAGGCTAACATGTGTACCGTGTGTGAATAGATAAACAAGTAAATTATAACTCTAAATGAATTTAGCTTATACAAAGTGTACAGGGTGACATGTGTACAATTCTGTGAATTAAATAAGCGAGTTAAAGTGTAGTACCCATAACCTAGAAATTAGGGTAGTGTGGTGATTGTCTGATCATTATAAGTGAAATCTGGAATAAACCAGAAAATTTTTTAATAAGTGATAAGACAAAGCAGTAATGAAAAGTGATATCCCATTTCGTTTATAAATATACAAAGTAATTGTTGAAGTCATTCATGCCATTAGGTTTTACAGAGTTTAAACGGTAAATCCATTTACATTCAAGTTTGAGTAATGTCTTCTCCAGATTACCTCCTCGTATTCCCAGTGAGGCTTTCTGAATGACCATATATTTCAGATTGCTAGTGGAACACTTGTGATGTATTTGAAAGTGTTTTGCTACAGATGTTAACTTTTTGCCACGAGCTTCATCCTTGTTGGCATTTTTTATGTTGTTAGCATGTTCAAGGATACGTACCCTGATCTCCCGGGTTGTCATGCCAACATAGATCATTTTGCATTGGCAAAAAAGAGCATACACAACCGCAATAGTTCTACAGGAGAAATGAGAGGCTAAATTATATAACTGGCCATCTTTGTCTTGAATGGTTTTTGACTTCATTACGTATGGGCATGCACCCCCACCCTCCCACTTTGAAAATCTTCATCCAAGCGGCATCTTCTATCTTCTTCCATCCGATGACGAGCGGCTCCATCTTCAAGACCTCCAGCGTGGATCCATCCTCTTCTTTCGACGTCCTAAAACAGAATGAAGGTTCCTTTAAGGGACGTCATCCAAGATGGCGTCCCTCGAATTCCGATTGGAATCAGCCAATCAGATTCAAGTTCAATCCGATTGGCTGATCCAATCAGCCAATCAGATTGAGCTTGCATTCTATTGGCTGTTCCGAACTTGAATCTGATTGGCATAAAACTCTTAATTAAAGTGCTAAAAAGTACACTAACACCCATAAACTACCTATTAACCCCTAAACCGAGGCCCTCCCACATCGCAAACACTATAATAAAAATGTTAAATTACATACAATTACCTAAATTAAATTAAATTAGCTAAAGTACAAAAAAACCCCACTAAATTACAGAAAATTATAAACAAATTACAGAAATTTAAACTAATTAAACCTAATCTAATAGCCCTATTAAAATCAAAAAGCCCCCCAAAATAAAAAACCCTAGCCTAAACTAAACTACCAATAGCCCGTAAAAGGGCCTTTTGCGGGGCATTTCCCCAAAGTAATCAGCTCTTTTACCTGTAAAAAAAAAATACAAACAACCCCCCCAACAGTAAAAGCCACCAGCCACACAACCAATCCCCCAAATAAAAACCTATCTAAAAAAACCTAAGCTCCCCATTGTCCTGAAAAGGGCATTTGGATGGGCTGCGGAATCTGTTGGCGCTTTACAAATAACCGATAATAATAATAATAATAATAATGGGCATTTAGCTCTTTTGCCACCCAAAGTCCCTAACCTAAAAATAAAACCCACCCAATACACCCTTAAAAAAGCCTAATGCTAACCCCCTGAAGATCGACTTACCTGGAGACGTCTTCATCCAAGCCTGGCGAAGTGGTCCTCCAGACGGGCAGAAGTCTTCATCCAAGCCAGGCAGAAGTGGTCCTCCAGACGGGCAGAAGTCTTCATCCAGGCGGCATCTTCTATCTTCATCCATCCGGCGCGGAGCGGGTCCATCTTCAAGACATCCGACGCGGAGCATCCTCTTCATCCAACGGCTAACACAGAATGAAGGTACCTTTAAGTATCGGAATTAAGGTAGAAAAAATCCTATTGGCTGATGCAATCAGCCAATAGGATTGAAGTTCAATCCTATTGGCTGATCCTATCAGCCAATAGGATTGAGCTTGCATTCTAATGGCTGATTGGAACAGCCAATAGAATGCGAGCTCAATCCTATTGGCTGATTAATTGTGTATTGGGTGGGTTTATTTTTTAGATTAGGGGTTTGGGCTTGCAAAAGAGCTAACTGCCCTTTTAAGGGCAATGCCCATCCAAATGCCCTTTTCAGGGCAATGGGGAGCTTAGGTTTTTTTAGCTAGTATTTTATTTGGGGGGTTGGTTGTGTGGGTGGTGGGTTTTACTGTTGGGGGGTTGTTTGTATTTTTTTTTTTACAGGTAAAAGAGCCGATTACTTTGGGGCAATGCCCCGCAAAAGGCCCTTTTAAGGGCTATTGGTAGTTTAGTTTAAGCTAGTGTTTTTTTTTGTTTTTTTTTGGGGGGGGGGGTCTTTTTTATTTTAATAGGGCTATTAGATTAGGTGTAATTAGTTTAAATATCTGTAATTTGTTTATTATTTTCTGTAATTTAGTGTTTTGTTTTTTTTGTACTTTAGCTAATTTAATTTAATTTAGGTAATTGTATTTAATTTAGGTAATTTATTTAATTATAGTGTAGTGTTAGGTGTTAGTGCAACTTAGGCTAGGTTTTATTTTACAGGTAAATTTGTCTTTATTTTAACTAGGTAGTTATTAAATAGTTAATAACTATTTAATAACTATTCTACCTAGTTAAAATAAATACAAACTTGCCTGTAAAATAAAAATAAACCCTAAGCTAGCTATAATTAGTTATATTGTAGCTATCTTAGGGTTTATTTTACAGGTAAGTATTTAGTTTTAAATAGGAATAATTTAGTTAATGATAGTAATATTTATTTCGATTTATTTAAATTATATTTAAGTTAGAGGTTGTTAGGTTTAGGGTTAGACTTAGGTTTAAGGGTTAATAACTTTTAATATAGTGGCGTTGGGGGCGGGAGATTAGGGGTTAATAAGTGTAGGTAGGTGGCGGCGACATTGGGGGCGGCAGAGTAGGGGTTAATAAATATAATTTAGGGTTCAGCGATGTTGGGGGCAGCAGATTAGGGGTTCATAAGTATAATGTTGGTGGCGGCGGTGTCCGGTGCTGCAGATTAGGGGTTAATAATTATAATTTAGGTGTCGGCGATGTCGGGGCGGTAGATTAGGGGTTAATAAGTGTAAGATTAGGGGTGTTTAGACTTGGGGTTCATGTTAGGGTGTTTTTTTTTTCCCCTAAGGAATCAATGGGGTTGCGTTACTGAGTTTTATGCTGCTTTTTTGCAGGTGTTAGAATTTTTCTCCCCGTTGATTCCTATGGGAAATTTGTGTACGAGCACGTTACACCAGCTCACCGCTGACTTAAGCAGCGCTGGTATTGAGTGCGGTAATGAGCAAAATTTTGCTCAACGCTCACTTCTTGCCTTTTAACAAAGGGTTTCTGAAAACGCGTAATACCAGCGCTGTAGGTAAGTGAGCAGTGAGGCAAAACTGCTCATTAGCACCGCACAGCCTCTAACGCAAAACTCGTAATCTGGGCCTGTGTTTTTTATATTTTGTGTACATATTTCCAGTATTTATTATTATTATTATTATTATTGGTTATTTGTAGAGCGCCAACAGATTCCGTAGCGCTATAAACATAGGCGGAATACAAGGAAACATTTATAGGGATCAGACGGGTATAGGGCCCTACCAAGAGTCGCACTGTTGTAGTCAGCTCTAAAGAAGGTGATCTACAAACAGCATGGCTCTAAGGCTTACATGCTAAGGGGGTTCAAGGGGATAGCAATGGAGAAGAGGAAACGGTATAAAGAAAGGTTAGTATTTTCTGTTTGTCTCTTAATGATGAGACCTAAAAATAAATATTGATGATCATTTAAAAAAAAAAAAAAAAAATATATATATATATATATATATATATATATTTATAATAAAACAAGGACGAAAAATATCAAAATAGTTTACTAGTCAGGGATTAACATTTACTAGCCCAGAGGAAAAAAGTTACTAGTCCAATTAGTGTTAAAGACAGGAAAAAGCACAAACTTTGTATTCATCCAATCCAATGCAACTTCTTACTCACTGGGGACTAGTGGGCCTTTGGAAAGTGTATGTATTTATACTTTCAGTGATTGCATGAAATAAAATTAAGTGAGAGTTGATGTTGTTGAGTAAAACACAATCCACAACCAGATTATCCACAAACACCTGAGTACGAGAAAAGAGATTTAAGAAAATGTCCTTCTTACTTGCATAAAATGTTACCTTTATGTAAATCTGACAATTGCTGCACTTCTTAGGAACATTATACATGAGAAGGTATTCAACAAGAATGCAGACCATGGGTTAGATGTTCTTATTTTGCCTGTGTGAGCATTACTGTTCTTCACATACAAAGAGAAAAGCACTCTTGCAGGAACAAACAACAGCTCATTAGCTAGTTCTATGGCAATTTAGGCCAGTGTGCTTTTCACAGGAGAAAACTTTCCTGAAGTATATCAGTCTGATCCCGACAATTAAGGTCAGTCCAGCCCCGAAATACCAGAAAATTCTCCTATGAACAAGGAACATGACAACCCCAGATGATCGTTTCGGCCTCCTATGGGCTTTGTCAGTGAGGTGCAGCCACATTCCTCTAAGCACACTGGACCTTACTTGGGGGGATCAGACTGATATGCGTAAAGGGCCATAATACCCAAATGTTTAAACACTTGAAAGTGCTGCAGCATAGCTGTAAAAGGCTGACTAGAAAATATCACCTGAACATCTCTATGTAAAAATGGAAGAAATTTTACCTCAAAAATTCCTCAGTAGCCACATCCCATTGTAAAGGACTTCTAAGCAACAAATCAGTATGTCTGTGCCGGGACAGCCGAAGGATTGAGCCTTTTGCCACTCTCATGTTATTTCCCTATTCAGCTTAAGGAAGTTTACAATGAAATCTCATGAGAGTTAAGTGAAATCTCATGAGATCACAGTAAAAGAGTTAATGACCTCAGCACTGTTGATGCTGATTAGCTGCTGTTCATTTCTTCATTTTTATTTATTTTTTTACCTGCAGCTGAGCAGCAGTTGAGTATAAGTTTTTACACAGAACTTTCTCTGCTGAGTTGAGGAGATTGTGAGGTAAAATATCTCCCTTTTTTACATAGAGATGCTCAGGTGATATTTTCCTGTCAGCTTTTTACAGTTATACTGCATCAGTTCCAAGTGATTTAACATATGAGTATTATGTCCCTTTAAGGAAAGTTTTCCTCTGTGAAAAGCACACTGGTCTTAAAGAGGCTGCTCCTGTGTGGTAAATCGCCATAGAACTAGCTGATGAGCTGTTGTTCGTTCCTGGTAGAGCGATTCTCTCTTCGTACTGTTCTTCAACTTAGGTGCATGATTATGTTAACACATCAATATTAGTTGCTTCCCCTGTTCTAAGTCAGAAACAATTCAACTTTCCATGTGCCATGTTTAATATGTAAATTGCTGTTGATTTTCTGTTTTGAATTGATGCAATTAGAGTTCTGTGGCTTTATCTTTTTTTTTTTTTACTGCAAATGTTTCCTCTTAAATGGGCAGTCAAGTCAAAAAAAAACTTTCATGTTTCAAATAGGGCATGTCATTTTAAACAACTTTCCAATTTACTTTTATCACCATTTTTGCTTTGTTCTCTTGGTATTCTTAGTTGAAAGCTAAACCTAGGAGGTTCATATGCTAATTTCTTAGACCTTGAAGGCCGCCTTTAATCTAAATGCATTTTGATAGTTTTTCACCACTAGAGGGCATTAGTTCACGATGTGCAGTCACTAGAGGCAGGTGAGGCAGGGCTTCACCTCTCATATGGGCAAAAATATATTTTTTTTATTGGCTTTAAAAAAAAATTGCAATTTTTTTTCCCCCCAGCATTTTTTTTTCACAGCTACATGTTGTGCAATGGAGAGGCACAAGCAGGTCTGCCCACCATTACAAAACATGCTGCGCCACCTACTGGATGAAAGTGGTCAAGATCATTGCATGGCCCATAACTGCTTATTTGAGGCAGTCCTATTTGGGCTGACCCAATCCAGTGAGAGGCATTAGTAAGTGGAGCTTAGGGTTGGGGCTGGATGTTTAATCATATAAAACAAAACAAAAACGGAAAAAAGCAACTTTCATTTATTTTGTTGCTGTCCTGTGAAGCTGCCAGCTTTGCTAAAGTGAAAAAGAAAGTTCAGTACTTCCCCTTCAAGTGCAGTGGAATGTGCCACTGTCACTTCCTTACAGAGCAGGAAGAGTTTCAGAGAGCAGTGTTTTAGCCACATTTTATTGAAGTAAGTGCTGCAGCCTTAGATTTTACTGCAAGGGATTCTGTTAGTGAAAATTATAATTTAATGTATGTGTCTTTTTTTGTTTTGTTTTTTTTTACTCTTTTACAGCAGTTTAAGGATTGTTTTTGTATTTTGTTTACTCAAACTTTACACCCAGCAGCTTGCCTCTATACTGCACACTAATTTATAGTCTCACTTTCTGAACTCTCTGTAGCTCTGCTGTTTGTATGGATGAGTTGTTATTTGACTAGAGTAAGCTAGACCAACAGCATGGTAATGTAAAATGAAACCAAGCAGTTTAGAATGAGTTATAGCAAATATTCTCCATTGCTCCTGTAGCTATAGTATTTCATGTAATCCAGTGATTCGTTAGGTATATGTTGGATAACCCTGATGTAGACAACAAATAATAATTTATTAATGCTCCCATTCATATGTGCTGTTTTGTTTCAGATATTTAAAATAGATTGTAGACTATGAGCATTTGATAGTCACTTAAAATATTATTTAAAAATGCAGTGGTCCCTCCCCCCCCTTGTGTGTGTCTCTCTCTCTCTTTCTATCCATCTCTTCTCCCCCATGGTCTCTTTCTCTCTCTGTCTCTCTTCCTCCCCCTCTGACTCTCTCATCCCTTATGTGTCTCTCTAACCTTATGTGTGTGATTGTGTCTCTCTCTCTTTCTCTAACCCTCTGTGTGTGATTGTGTCTATCTCTCTCTTTCTCTCTCTCTCTAACCCTCTGTGTGTGATTGTGTCTCTCTTTCTCTCTCTCTAACCCTCTGTGTGTGATTGTGTCTCTCTCTTTCTCTCTCTCTCTAACCCTCTGTGTGTGATTGTGTCTCTTTCTCTCTCTCTCTAACCCTCTGTGTGTGATTGTGTCTCTCTCTAACCCTCTGTGTGTGATTGTGTCTCTCTTTCTCTCTCTCTTTCTCTCTAACCCTCTGTGTGTGATTGTGTCTCTCTTTCTCTCTCTAACCCTCTGTGTATGATTGTCTCTCTCTAACCCTCTGTGTGTGATTCTCTCTCTCTCTCTCTCTCTCTCTCTCTCTCTCTCTAACCCTCTGTGTGTGATTGTGTCTCTCTTTCTCTCTCTCTAACCCTCTGTGTGTGATTGTGTCTCCCTCTCTTTCTCTCTCTCTCTAACCCTCTGTGTGTGATTGTGTCTCTCTCTCTCTATAACCCTCTGTGTGTGATTGTGTCTCTCTCTCTTTCTCTCTCTCTCTAACCCTCTGTGTATGATTCTCTCTCTCTCTCTCTCTCACCCTCTGTGTGTGATTGTGTCTATCTCTCTCTAACCCTCTGTGTGTGATTGTGTCTCTCTTTCTCTCTCTCTAACCCTCTGTGTGTGATTGTGTCTCTCTCTCTTTCTCTCTCGCTAACCCTCTGTGTGTGATTGTGTCTCTCTCTCTTTCTCTCTAACCCTCTGTGTGTGATTGTGTCTCTCTCTCTCTCTTTCTCTCTCTCTCTCTAACCCTCTGTGTGTGATTGTGTCTCTCTTTCTCTCTCTCTAACCCTCTGTGTGTGATTGTGTCTCTCTCTCTCTTTCTCACCCTCTGTGTGTGATTGTGTGTGTCTCTCTCTCTTTCTCTCTCTAACCCTCTGTGTATGATTGTGTCTCTCTCTCTCTCTCTCTCTCTCTCTCTCTAACCATCTGTGTGTGATTATGTCTCTCTCTCTCTCTAACCCTTTGTGTGTGATTGTGTCTCTCTTTCTCTAACCCTCTGTGTGTGATTGTGTCTCTCTCTCTCTTTCTCTCTCTCTAACCCTCTGTGTGTGATTGTGTCTCTCTCTTTCTCTCTCTCTAACCCTCTGTGTGTGATTGTGTCTCTCTTTCTCTCTCTAACCCTCTGTGTGTGATTGTGTCTCTCTCTCTCTCTAACCCTCTGTGTGTGATTGTGTCTCTCTTTCTCTCTCTAACCCTCTGTGTGTGATTGTGTCTCTCTCTCTTTCTCTCTAACCCTCTGTGTCTCTCTCCCTCTCCCCCGTCTCTTTCTCCCTCTCCCCCTGAGTGCTTTTCTGTGTTTCTGTCTACCTTTTATTTATTTAATTAATGAATTGGTAGTGCCATCTGATGGTGTGGCTTTATTTAAAGGGGTGGGGTCAAGCGCCCCACCATCTTTTCATTTCACCAGCTGCCACTGGATCAATACATTTTTATATTTACTGAATAATGAAGGAATCTATAAGCATGATTTGCAGCATTAAAGTAAAAAGTATGTTTAAACATATATTTTAATGGGCCTGGATTTCTAGATCTCATAATCAGAGCAAGCATTTTGTTATCTGGCAAGAGTTTTTGTTACAATCCTTTAGACTAAAATCAGATGTTTACTAAATTGACCAGTTTTCCAAGACACCATTTAAAGGGCCATGATACCCATATGTTTTCTTTCATGATTTAGAAAGAGCATGCAATTTTAAATAACTTTCCAATTTACATCTATTATCTAATTTTCTTCATTCTTTTGATATTCTTTGTTGAAAATCATATCTAAATATGCTCAGTAGCTGCTGATTGGTGACTGCACTTAGATACCTCATGTGATTGGCTCACCCATGTGCATTGCTATTTCTTCAACAAAGGATATCTAAAGAATGAAGGCATATCCTAGCCACTGCCTCACCAGCCTCTGACGTCACCACACGTCACGTATTTCATATAGATAACATTGAGCTCATGCACGTGAATTTACCATGGAGACAGCTCTGATTGGCTAAAATGCAAGTCTGTGAAAATAACTGAAATAAGGGGGCAGTCTGCTGAGGCTTAGATACAAGGTAATTACAGAGGTAAAACGTGTATAATTATAACTGTGTTGGTTATGCAAAACTTGGGACTTGGTAATTAAGGGATATTCTGGTGTTGACTGTCCCTTTAAGTTATTTTTCAATTTCCCTCATTTATGCTAAAATGGTTGTTAAGTAAGAAAATTAGAATATGTTATGTTATTATATATATTTATATATGATATTTGATGATAAAACTTGATAATGTAAATAAATAAGCAGTTTTCCTGGCTTGAAGTTCCTTCCAAATTCAATATAACCTAGGAAACCAACTTTTGAATATCTTCTGCCTAATGAAAAGGTCCTCCACAAGCCAGTGTAGTGCATATTGTTTTTGGGAGGTTGAGACAAAGTTAAAGTTTCCAGTTTCCATAATTCAAGGACACCAACCTAAAAATTTCTTTGCTTATGTGTTTATATGCGAGTATAATACATTTTAAATTACCCTCTCCACCTTTAGGTTAAAAAAAAAATGGTGTTGTATCACTTTAACCCATTTGTTTGCTGTTTAATTCTAAAATTATTTTACTTTTTTGGGGTGTGCAAATATTTAGACTAAATATATGAATATTGTTTTAATTTGTGCAAAAGGGGAAGTGTTTGCAAATGGAGAGGGAACTATAAAACTTTTACTATGTCTTCAGGAAATAATGAAAATAAAACTATTATCAAGTAAAGTTAGGAAACAAAAGTCCTTTGTTCAGTTTCCATTTATCACTTCATGTCTAACTCCATACAAAACCTGAGTATTCTGTTTTACTATGTTAATTAACCTTTGCCCAAAGAAATACATATATTGTGACAACAAAATAGGGTGATAGAATGATTCATCTTTGTGCCAAACAGCACACAACTATAATCCGTATAGCAAAAGCTGATCCCACTTACAGATGATAACAGAGCTTTGTCAGTTTTGCATTGCATGTAGATACTCAATGACTATAGTATTCTAAGTAGTAATAGTAACAATTTACATCAGCATGATCATTTTTTTATATATAGTTGTTTTTTATTGGGTTTTATACAACATAAAAGAACATACAATAGCATTAAACCAGTTGTTGAGCATGACAGGAATCACACACATAATAAACAGTGTTGGTGGAAAAAGAAACTCCCAGAGTTCTGTAATCAAGTAGACAGTCCATATGAGGTTTAGTCCATTCATCCGAGCTTAAGATTTGGCAACCCGGGAAAATATAGTTCCATAGAGAGTACTCATTTCCTATTGCCTAAGAACATGAATGCTGGACTGCCACTTGTAAACAATAGCGATGAGAGTATAGCTGACCAAGCCTCTGCTTGGCAGCCTTGTCTGATGTAAGCATAGATTAAATATAAAACCACCAAAATTAATATACACAGATCCCAATAAAACAACCAAGGAAAAACAATAACAATAACAAAATAAATTACAATATCGATAAATAGACCTTGTGCACTCGGATGTGGAGATGGGCACCGCAACGACTCTGAATAAGCTTGTACAGGCAGTCGATGGGGAGGTGTTTTCATGGTTAGCCTATCGTGAGCTTAACTAGGTGTGGACCGGTTGGGCTAACTATGGTTTATATCTATCTAGCTCCCAGAGGAGTAACATGTTCTCATAGAAATCTAATTTGCCAGTTTGAAGGTAATGAAATCTTTCTAATATCAAGTCTGAGTTGACTAATTTCTTCCATTCGCTAACAGTGGGGATTTTAGTGGTTTTCCAACATCTGGGTATCATTTGTTTCGCAGCATTTACCATTATGTAGAATAACTGTCTACGGATTGTACATGTTATTTGGGGAGTGTCATGTAGGAGGACCGTTTCTATGCTTGGGTTGAGTTGCGTGGCAAGAACTGCGTTAATTTCTCGGAAAACTGCTGACCAGAAGTTACTTATGGGCATACAATCCCACCATATATGAGCCATGCTTCCAGGCTGGCTACAGCCTCTCCAACAAGCATCTGAACTACCTCTAAAAATACGCTTAATTTTGGTTGGGGTTAGATACCAACGCATAAAATTTTTTATGTTTGTTTCCTTCGCTCTCGAGGAATGTGCAGAACGTGATAAATTCTCGAATCTAGTATGCCAGTCTCCTGTGCTTGTGGTCATGTCTAGCTCCCTGTCCCACCCTGCAGTATACGAGGGTAGCCTCGGGAACCTATTTTCCAACACTAGTCTATATAGAGTGGAAACAGATCTAAGAGCTTTCAGATCACTCAAGCAAGATTGCTCGAATTTTGTTAAGGGTCGCAAGAAGTCTGCTTTTTGTTTGTGTGTGAGTATGAAATGTCTCGCTTGATGATAATTGAACCAGGAGGTGAAGAAGGGGAGTGAAAGTGAATCAATTTGTTGTTTTGGCATTAGCTTATTATTATCTAGCAAGGTGTGTATCCGTATTAAAGGATCTTGAGGTGCGTGTAAGCTCCTTTCCTGCTTGAGTCCCGGCGGGAATTCCGGGTTGGACAACAGGCTTGTAAGTGGAGAATATTTTGAGGAGATTTTTGGAAGCGCTTTAAGAACAAATCGCCAATCGCTCCATGTCTCGTTAGAGATGGAAGACGTTGATACTTTGTGGTTCCCCAGTGCTTGAGAGTTCCAGCATTTGCTACCTAGGTGGTTTGTGTCTGCCATACAAGTTTCTATCTGCACCCATCCCTTAGGTTGGTTCCCATTAAAACTACACCATTCCAGTACCCGTTGGAGGGATATCGCTAGCTTATATGAGTGGAGGTGAGGCACCCCCAGACCACCTAGGTCTGGGGCTTTATATATCGTGCTTTTATTAATGCTTGGTGGCCTACGTCTCCATATATAGTCATTCAATATTTTTTGCAAGATGTCTATTTCTCTAGAGATGTGTTGAACTGGTACAGTCTGAAGTATGTATAGTGCTTTGGGTAGCAGGACCATTTTTGCTGCTTGAATTCTCCCCAACCATGAAATATTCTTTAAGAGCCAAGAGGAGGTCAGGGATTGGAACTCATTAATGAGTTCATCATAGTTAAATTTACGCGTTAGTTGACTGTCTGGCGTCAGATAAATTCCCAGGTATTTAAGGCGACTGGTTTGCACCTTCAGGGGGCAAAGGGCTCTAATGTCCTCTAGCATCCGTTGGGGGATCATAACTGGTAAAAATTCAGATTTTGTCATGTTAACGGAAAAGTTGGAAACCCCACCAAAGGTGGAGAGTTCCGACATCACATGTGTGATAGAATTGAGAGGGTCTGTCAGTGTCAGTAAAAGGTCATCTGCATAAATGGTAGTTTTGTGTTGTCTAGATCCTACTGTTATTCCTTTAATAAGCAAGTTCTCTCTAATTCTAATTGCGAGGGGTTCTAGGGATATTATAAATAGCAGCGGGGAAAGGGGACAACCTTGCCTCGACCCGTTCCTTATTTCAAAAGTTTCAGAGAGTGTCCCATTTACCCTGACCTGCGCTGTAGGATTAGTGTAGAGGGCCATGATTTTTTGAATGAATTGATTTGGGAAATTAAATCGTCCTAGAGTCGTCTGTAAGTAAGTCCAGTCAAGTCTGTCAAATGCCTTCTCGGCGTCAGTGGAAAGAAAGAGGGCTGGTGTTTTGGTCTTAGATACAAATTCTATAAGGTTAAGCACTTTCACGGTATTGTCTTTAGCCTCTCTATTGGGCACAAAACCTGATTGATCCTGATGAATGATTTGTGGGAGAATTTGGTTTATGCGCATGGCCAGAATTTTAGCATACAATTTCAAATCAGTGTTAAGGAGAGAGATAGGTCTGAAATTGGCAGGGTTATCAGGCACCTTGCCTGGTTTCTCTAGCACTGAGATATGTGCTTGTAGCATGGTGTCAGGGAATGTAGATCCGTCCGCTATATGGTTAAATAAGGAGGTTAAGTGTGGGGCCAAGTATTTTGAAAAGGTTTTATAGTAAAGGCCTGAGAACCCGTCCGGGCCTGGTGCTTTATTAGGTTTTAGAGTATGTATTGCATCCTGCACCTCTTTAATAGAGATTGGTTTATCCAGGGACTCTCTTTGCTCTTCACTTAGCTGAGGCAATTGTATACTAGAGAGATATTGGTGACATACTTGGCTATGGGACGTATCTTTCCTGTCTGGAAATAGGTTGTATAACTTATGATAGAAAGATTGGAACGCTTCAGCAATTTTATGGGTGTCTTCAATGTGTTTCCCCGATTTGCTTTTTATTGAGTGTATATAGGTCCTTTGTTGTCTGTGTTTTAAGGCTCTTGCAAGCCATTTCCCTGCCTTGTTACCCTCTCTATAGAATGTCTGTTGGAAAGACAATAGTTGTCTCTGGGAATCAATGTGCAGGAGTTTATTTAATTGGTCGCGCTTACTGGTTAGGTTGACCATAACATCAGTGTTTTCTGGGGATTGTTTGTGGAGGTAATCTAAGTCTGCAATTTCTTTAGCTAAGGAGGAAAATTCCTCTCTCCTTTTTTTTGTCAAATATGCTTTAACTTTGATGAGTTCTCCTCTTATTGTGCTTTTGTGCGCTTCCCATAATATGGGATAGTTTATATCCGGTGTGTTATTTATGGTGAAATAGGATTTGATGTGTTTGGCTAAATGTTTTACTTGCTGTTTCCCCTTGAAAAGTGACTCATCTAACCTCCATTGATAGGGCCTGAGTGGGGCTGAGGGCCAAGCTATGTCACATGAGACCAGTGAGTGATCTGACCAGGTAGTATGCCTAATCTCAGCTGTTTTCAAGAAAGAAAGAGAGAGATGGTCAATGAAAATGTAATCCAGCCTAGAATAGCATTTATTTGGAGATGAGAAAAAAGTGAAATCTGATTTCAGGGGGTTTAAATATCTCCAAGTGTGTGTCGTGTACCCCTAGCAGTTTAAGGTTTTTCCATATGTTTTGCATGCGCAGGATTTTTTGTCTAGTACATGGGTTGGAACAGTCAATCTGGGGGTCTAGGGGAACATTTAGGTCTCCTGCTATGAACAGAGATCCTTTGGTTTGTGTTAGGATGGAATTGGTGATAGTATGGATAAATTTGCTTTGAAATCTATTAGGTGCATATAGGTTTACCAAAGTGATAGGCTTACCATAAAGGAGGCCCGTCACGCATAAGTACCTACCCTCTTTATCATGTTCTACGTGAAGTTTGCTAAAAGCAATTGACTTATGGATTAAAATGCTTACCCCATTGATTTTCTTAGTGGGGTGGGTACTATGAAAATGTTGCTGGTAGTTAGATGAGAAAAACTTAGGTATGTGTTTGGTTTTAAAATGTGTCTCCTGAAGCATCAGGATATGACCTCCCTTCCTAGATAGATCTAGTAGTGCCATCCTACGCTTGTTTGGACAATTCAGCCCTTTCGCATTTTGGGTTAAAATAGTAAGGGCCTGATTGGGTGTTCTATTCAGTGTAACCATTTTTAGACTTAAAGGTGCTATGACTAGTTATTACCTCCATGTTCTGCTCACCCCCCCCCCACTCCGAGTGCACTTGTATACGCCAATGATCCATTGCAATCTCAATAACAAAGAAAAAAGAAAACAAGAAAAAAATTAACAAACAAACATAATAACATTTTACCCCTTTCCTAGATGAAAGGGTGAAATACAACATTTTAGCTAAAGGAGAATTTATCTCCCATCTGACTGAGAACATATATATCACAACATTAGACTTACAACAGTATGGTAGTACAACCGCCTGAATTTAAATACTAGACTGCATGTTGAAGGTTGAACAGTAGGATCTAAACATTGAAATGGCCGATGGGCCCCTGTAAATGAGAAGGTGACAAACACATTCAAACACATAACAACTTTCTGGAAAACTAATTGGAGAATGAAAATCTCTGAACTCTACACAACCTATTGTAGGCATTGCAGTATTAACTCAGTTACCCTGTATCGTCAGCTATCTCAGGGCAGTCCTGCGACGATTATTCCTTAATAAGGGAGTATTAGCCTTGTCCTATACACAATACTGTAACATATGAAAAGCAGAAAAAGGATACAGCCTGAATGACTCAGGAACCTGCTCCTTCTAGTGAGGAGTTTTGGCCGCCCACATTCAATTTGCGTGTCTTTCTTTCTTGCACCTGCTGCCATTCTTGCCTCTGAGGAAGGGAGTTATTGCTGGGCCTCAGGTTGTATTGATCTTGTGTGTCCTTCAACTCCTCTATCACAGGAGGAGTGATATCAAGAGCCTTGCAAATCCGGCTGACATCTCCCGGAGTGGTGCATATGAATCTCTTTCCTTGCCATGGTATGATTAATTGAAAAGGGAACCCCCATCGATAAGGGATGTTAGACTTCCTGAGGAGCAAGGTGAAGGGTTTAAGTTCCCTTCGTTTGAGGAGAGTTCTCTGCGATAAGTCTGTGAAGAATTGAAGATCAGCATTTTCGTATTTGACAGGTTGCTGGTCGCGAGCTAACTTCATAAGTTCTTCTTTAACTTGGAAATTTGTAACTCGCACAATTATATCTCTGGGCGGTTGCGAGTCTAATGGCTTTGGTCGCAGAGCCCTATGAGCCCTGTCAATATCAATTTTTATGGGTGACTCTGTTTGTTTCAGTGAGTTGAACAGGTCTTGTAAGTATTGCTCTAGGCCAGAGGGAGGGATGGATTCAGGGACGCCTCTAATTCTGATATTATGCCTTCTGTTCCGATTTTCAGCGTCATCTATTTTGTCTTCCAGGCCTAGTATGATGTCGTTTTGTTTGTGGATAGTTGTATGTAAGTCCGAGATTGCTGTAGAGTGGGTGTCTAAAGTGTTTTCTGCTGTCTCTACTCTGCGCCCCATGTCCGAAATTTCTTTCTTTAGCTCACTTATTTCCTCTTTGATACATTGCTTGACCTGTAGAACCAGGGCAGAGAAATCCTTTTTCGAGGGCAGCGAATCGAACAGGGCTTTGGGTACTGTAATAGAGTCAGCTGTGGTTTCAGAGTCCGAGTCTGATGAATAGAAAGCTGCGGCAGAGTCCTGTTCCTCAGCGGGATTGAGGCTTGCAGGTTTGGCCTCCGTTGCTTTAAAAAAAGCGTTAACTGAGGGGATCACATGGCTCCTCTGCTTTTGTACCGCTCCTTTTTTATTAGATTTTTTGGTAGACATGTTTACCCTGATTAGGATCAAAGTCCCTGCTTAAGCGTACTCTTTGTGATAGGTAGTGCCTGATAGAGGTCAGATGTTTGTTACATGTTTTGAGCAAGGCTTGTGGAGTCGACTAAAGATGTGGCCTAAAAAAAAATGCTGTGATTACAAAGAAAGTCTCCTCCAAATGCAAAACTGTAAAGCGTGCCTCCTAGCAAGCAACCAAGTGTAACTTTAATTATTTTTAGGCAGTACAGAAGGTTAAATTGTGTTAGCAAAACAAACATGAATATACATGTATTTTAGGAGCCATTATGTTTATATGACAGGTTAGATCCCAAGTAGAAAACCAAGTGGAACTGAACAGAGTGCATTCATTTTGTGGTGCTGCGTCATTTCAAGCCTCTCTGGCCCAGTTTAGCTATGTAAGCTAGGATAGAATTTAGATAGCCTTGCCGCTACACTGAGGGACCTTTCAAATACTCCCCTCTCTCCCTTTTGATGATCCTTGTCATAAGAAGTTAAATATAGTCCCCCTTGTATATGGGCCTCAGCTCTGTGCGTGCAAGTTGCGCTTTGGACTATAGGGCCTCCGCGCCCCTTGTGTAGGTATCCATGCCAGGGCAAGTAAGTAAATGCCAGTTATGGGATTAGACCGGATCGCTTACCCGCTGCTTGTCTCCTCCTTAGAGTCGGATGCGGATGTGTGTGGCGGCAAAGGCTGCAGCTGGGCTCCGATGCGGATGGGCCTGTTCCGTTGCGCGGCGTGTCACCTGTTGTGAAGTACAGCACCGGGTGAATTTTGGCGTCACATTTGATGTACCTCTCAATTATAGTGCTGGACAGCACCTTTGGGCCAAACTTTTCCCCCGGTTGTGAGAGATAAACGTTGCTCAGTCAGAAAGGGCTCAGGAGCAAATTCAAGCCGCGGCCATTTCCCTGGCTGGCTCGCTCCGCCCCCCCCCCCCCCCCCCCCCAGCATGATCATTTTATATTGAGGTTTTTTGGTTTATTATTTTATGGCTATGAAAGCCTCCTATATTAAAATAAAATTAATTCTTACATTTATCTCATTGATTTGAAAATGGCAGTATTTGACTCACTCTTAATTCTCTCAGCTGGAAACATGACAGTTCGCAAATTCAAGAGATATAAAAGAAGTCTTACTGCATGTTATCATTCTTTTAGATCATGTCAGATTTCTTATGTTTGCTGTGTAACATTGTCATGTCTAATTTTCACTTTTTCTATTGAATTATCATCTGGGATTTCTGGAGGTTGTTAGCAAGGGGGCCAAAGATGGCAATCAACAAAAGCTGATAATCTTTTAATTAGGATATGATATTACACACACATATAACATCCCTTTGATATTTACACAAGTATCAGACATTGGTCATTTAATACTGGACAAGGATAGTGACATAGCTAAGATGTTGGCAATATGTAAATGTGATCTGAGTCTAGCAATTTATGGGATAGCTGATCAAAGTGTAGGCTAATGGTGGCTTGCGCAATGAGCAAATGGAAAAGCTGACACAAATGCCCTACAGGATATACAAGACCAACCGTACTTAGTAAACATGTACTGGCCACCAGGACACAGCAGATGGTATTACCCATCTGCACAGCAGTTATTATTTTCTAACATGATTAGTTGCAAATAATGGTTTGTAGTGTCACTGCAGTAGGTAATGGCCAACAGGAAACAATAGTTGTTAATGTTCATCAGAGAACTATGGTCAGTAATAACCATCAGAGGTTCACAGGAAGGCCAGGAGCATAGGCAACTAAACTCTACAGAGAACAACACATCATCTAAGAGAAAGATAGCACTGTTATTTTATTACATTAAGTGAACTCCTGACTTATTAGATTCCTGAGTGGGACAGAAGCTTATACTAAGTACATTGTATCCTGTGGTGCTGTTACATTTGGGGCAAGAATATAAATGGAGCGCAAAAATATTAGCGCTATTGAGCAGCGCTAAAGTCAAATCAATAGCTCTCCTATTCTTACGCTCATATTACAAGTTAATCATAAAACGTTTTCACTTGAGGAAAAGGCTCAGGAGCACCAACATCTTGAGGTTGGATTGCGCGACTTCCATTGAGTGTGCTACAAAATCTTGTTCAGGCTTTCACTTGAGTACTAACCCGAAGTGCGCTAAAGTTGAAGGTTGTACTATAGTTGTACTATAGTTCTGAGTGAAGAACAATGCTATTTAAAAAAAAAAAAAAATTGTTTAAAAATATATTTATGTCTTTATTTTATATCTCTTGAAGACTGTCATATTTCCAACTGAGCGAATTAAGAGAGAGTCAAGTACTGCCATTTTAAAATCCGGAATATTAGACATTCAGCTTTAAGTGTGTAAATGTAAGAATATACAGTATATATATATATATATATATATATATATATATATATTATTTTTTTTTAAATGTTTTTTTTTTTAAGTATTTCTTTAAAAATATATATATATGTAAATGTATATGTGTGTATGTATGTGTGCACAAACATACATATACATACATATATATATATATATTCAAATATGTACACATATACACACACACACACACACACACACACACACACACACACACACACATATATATATATATATATATATATATATATATATACACACAGACACATTTGAGTCCTTCCCAGTCAAACACCTTCAAATGTACCATATCCCTTTAAAATACATTTATTTCAATAATAAACATATATTTTCTTTCCAAAGGCAGGGAGAGTCCATGACTAAATTCATTACTGTTTGGAATTCAACATCTGGCCACCAGGAGGAGGCAAAGACATCCCAGCCAAAGCTTATAAATATCCCTCCCACTTCCCCTACTCTTACAGTCATTCTTTGCCTCTGTCTAAAGGAGGTGGCGAAGAAGGTGTTCTAAAGAAGATTGGATTGTAGTCCTTAATTAGGTAGTTTACCTTCAAGACAGGACTGGGGATTTTAGAGTAACCATGTAATTCTTTCAGTGAGAGTTGTGGTGAAAGTTAGCTGCTGGAAGTCGCAGGCAGGCCTCTCTGTCTTCCTTTCAGTGTTTATTTGCTAAGACCCCCTCAGGCAACCAGTGTTAGTTTACACTTCTTTCCTTTATTCCTCAGGTCATGGTTTCTAAGACTAGAACGTGAGGAATCGCGGGTGCTCCTTACCTGGACGATATCTTGGTTCAGGCTCCATCTTTTCCTTTGGCAAGTTTCTCTTCTGTGTCTCCTTCGGACCCACGGATGGAAGATAAATGTGCACAAAAGTTCTATGGTTGCCAAACCAGGGTATGCTTTCTGGGAACGATCATCGATTCGATTTCCATGAAAATCTTCCTCACAGATCAAAGACAGGTGAAATTTCTCTCTGCCTGTATTTCTCTTCTATCCACTGCAGTCCCCTCTGTGGCTCAATGCATGGAGATAATTGGTCTTATGGTGGCTGCCATGGATATTATTCCTTTTGCCTGATTCCATCTGAGACCCTTACAACTATATATGCTCAGACAATGGAATGGAGATAATTTCCAACCTCTACCAACGGATTGTCCTGGACAGCCATTTGAGAGACTCTCTCTCCTGGTGGCCTTGTCAGGACCGCCTGTCTCTAGGCACATGCTTTTTGAGACCATCTTGGGAGATTGTGACTAGGGAAACCAGCCTTCTTGACTGGGGAGCGGTATGGGGCCCCCTGATAGCTCAGGGAACCTGGTCCCTGGAGGAAATCTCACTTCTCATCAACATCCTGGAATTGAGGGCCATTTTCAATGTTCTCAGATGGTGTGGCCTCGACTTCGCTCTGCCCAGTTTATCAGATTCCAAACAGACAACAGAACACCAGTTGCCTTTATCAATCATCAGGGGGGAACAAGGTGTTCCTTAGCGATGAGAGAAGTGTCTTGCATCCTTGAATGGGCAGAGACTCACAATTGCCAGCTATTCACATACTGGGAGTGGACAATTGGGAAGCAGATTTCCTGAGCAGACAGTCCTTCCATCCTGGGGAGTGGGTCCTTCACCCAGAGGTGTTTTCCGATATTTCTCTCAGGTGGGGGGTTCTGGAGATACATCTCATGGCGTCTTGTCTCAATGCCAAGCTACCCAGATACAGGTCCAGATCGAGAAACCCTCAAGCTGCATTGGTGGACGCGTTAGTGGCTCCATGGAGGTTCAAACTTATGTATCTGTTTCCTCTGAGTTCTCTTCTTCCCAGGGTGATCGCCCACATCAAACAGGAGCAGGCATCTTTGATTCTGATTGCTCTGGCATGGCCTCGCAGGACCTGGTTTGCTGACTTAGTGGAGATGTCCTCCTCTCCTCCGTGGAGTTTGCCTCAGCGAGTCAACCTTCTACTCAAGAGTCCATTCCTTTTCCAAAATATAGAAGCTCTGAGGCTGACTGTGTGGAGATTGAACGCTTAGTGCTGTCCAAAAGAGGTTTCTCTGATAGGGTCATTGATACCCTGATTCAAGCTCGTTAGCTGGTTACTCGTCGTATTTACCACAAGGTTTGGCGTACCTATTTAGCTTGGTGTGAGGAACAAGGTTTCCATTGTCACAAGGTGAGGGTTCTTCAAATTATTTTGTTTCTCCAGGATTGTCTGGAGAAGGGTTTATCCGCCAGTTGTATCAAGGGCCAGATCTCTGCCCTTTCTGTGTTACTGCACAAGAAATTAGCTAATCTTTCTGACGTTCAGTCTTTTGTTCAGGCTCTGGTCAGGATCAGGCCTGTGTTTAAGCCAGTTGCTCCTCCTTGGAGCCTTAATCTTGTTCTTCGTGTTCTTCAAAGGGCTTCGTTTGAGCCTATACGTTCTGTTGATGTTAAACTTTTGTTTTGGAAAGTTTTGTTTTTGTTGGCGATTTCTTCTGATCGCAGAGTTTCAGAGTTATCTGCTTTGCAGTGTGATCCCCCTTATCTTGCATGCAGAAAAGGCTGTTTTGCGTACTAAGTTAGGTTTTCTTCCTAAAGTTGTTTCTGACCGCAACATCAATCAGGAGATTGTAGTTCCTTCCCTTTGTCCCAAGGACGTAGTTTAGGCTTTGAAGTTTTATCTTCCCTGCTACCGAGGATTTCAGACAGTCTGCTTCTTGTGTATGATGGTAAGCACAAGGGCCAGAAGGCAACTGCGACTACTCGTTTTGGCTGAGAAGTATCATCCGTTTGGCTTATGAGGAAGCTGGCCAGCAGCCTCCTGAGAGGATTACGGCTCATTCTACCCGTGTGGTGTCCTCTTCTTGGGCTTTTCAGAACAAAGCTTCTATGGAGCAAATTTGTAAAGTGGCTACCTGGTCCTCTTTACATACTTTTTTAAAATTCTACAAGCTTGATGTTTTTGCCTCAGCTGAGGCTTCTTTTGGGACAAAGGTGCTTCAAGCGGTGGTGCCTTCAGATTGAGGTTCACCTACCTTATGTTCCCTCGCGTTTCATTCTGTGTCCTCTCTAGCTTGGGTATTGGATTCTCAACAGTAATGAATGAAGTTGTTGAATCTCCCTGCCTTTGGAAAGAAAACAAAATTTATGCTTACCTGATAAATTATTTTCTTTCCTGGCAGGGACCCCGCCTGATATTTTTCAGCTGAGGTTTTTTCTTATCTTTTGGCACCTCAATACCCCTAATGTTTATCCTGCTTTTCCTTATTTCCTCGGCTGAATAAATAGGGGAGTAGGGGAAGTGGGAGGGATATTTATAAGCTTTGGCTGGGGTGTCTTTGCCTCCTCCGGGTGGCCACGTGTGGAATTCCCAACAGTAATGAATGAAGTCGTGGACTATCCTTGCCAGGAAAGAAAAGAATTTATCAAGAAAGCATAAATTTTGTTTTTAATATGTATGTATATATATATGAGTGTAATACTTTATTTTGATATGTATTACACGTGTTTGTGTATACTTTTATTCTAGCCCTAACACTTTACTTCAGGTCTCCAGTCACACTAAATTTTAAGAACTGTTATGTGCTATGCTTGAGCGTGCTAAACATTCTCTGGTAATTCTTTTTTACCGTGAACTTGTAAAACCAGATTGTGCACTATACTCAGCGCTGACCCACAATATTGATATTCCCCCCATGCGCTATCACAAGCATTCCACTCGTTATCTGGACCTTGGATGGCAAGCCATCTAGCAAAATTCAGATTTAAGAGACAACTCATCATACTTCTTTGGTAATTCAATTTCTTCAGAGCTTAAATTGATTGGGGACTTTCATAGACAAACAAACTTTTTATGGGCATGTTCCTAGATAATCATCTGACCTAGCATTTTTCTTCCAGAAAATAGATTTCAAGAACAACTTTTTTCTTGCACAATGGAACATTAATTTTGTAAATATCTCTCAAAGGATTAATCTCACCTTTCAGATCATGGCCTCCCTCAATTGATTGATGTTGGAAAGGTTTCTGCACTCTTATTGGTCTGTGATTTTAATAGATGCCAGTCTCAAGGTCTGGCATTTGTGTAAATAAATGTCATAGCACCAAAGATTAGTACTTCTCTTCTTTTTGACATATTGGAATTAAGAGCAGTATTTCAAAGTTTTAAGAACTGAGAATCTAACCTTTCCAATCTCTGTTCTCAGATCCAGCTGTAAAATGTGCATGTAGTAACTTTCAACATCAAGGAGGTTTATTTTCCAGGTTTGTAATGTCTAAAGCACCTTGTATGCTAAATTGGAAAGATTAATCTCAATGCCATTTAACTTGTTTCACCAATCCATAATCCAGGTCTTAATTATGTAGAAATGCATTATCTTATATGAATATTCTTCTGGAGATATTTTTTTCCTGAGTTCCTTGAGCTTTTTTCCAAATAGTGCATGGTAATGAATCTTTTTTTGGAGTTCATTATCAGCTGCACTTTCTGTACTTTATTTTCTAGTTTCCTTGTAGTCAATGTTTTTTATCCTTTAGATGTTTATATAATGTTCTTCCTGAATTTAATCTTAATTAAGTAGTCAGGGTGTTAAATCATCCCTTTGAACCTAAGTGTGAGTTGTTTTCATTACGCTAAGGCATTATTTGGGATTGTCACCTTTTCGTCCTATGGTGGTGGATTCATAAAAATGAATTCTGAAATTGTTTTTTGTTCTAAGCCTTGGAAGGATAGAAAGGGTAATTTACATGGTATAATTGGGGTGACTAATATAATCTTGAAGTCGCAAAGGATATTTAAAAGACAGTTTATTGTTTTGTTGAGTATTCTCTTCACAGAATGCGTCAGAAGGCTTCTAAACTGTCTTTGCTTTGTTGAACTTGTCCTGTTACTCTTTTGAATTATGCAAGGAACAAATCTTAAAAAGTTCCACCATATGTAGGTTTTTTTCCAGAGCACAATTACATGATGCCTCATTTGAACTATTTTGAAAAGCAACTACTTGGTTTACTTCCAAACATTTACTAAGTTATATTGATAAAATGTGTTTGTATTTTCACAAGTTGCTTTTGCTAGAATGATCTTGTAAGTGTTCTTCTTAAAGGGACAGTCTACTCCAGAATTTGTATTGCTTTAAAAGATAGATAATCCCTTTATTACCCATTCCCCAGTTTTACATAACCAACGCGGTTATATTAATATACTTTTTTTATTTTTTTATTTATTATATTTTCATTTTACATAAGGTGTCATACAGTCTTTGTACATCATTTAAGTAGGACATTATATACAAATCAACTGTTTCGATAATGATACATAACCAACTTAACTACTATTTCTTAACTAACTCAGTGTTCCATAAGTAATAAATATTGCTCATCAATGCTACATTACTCAAAATCATAAAAGACATTTATCTTATCTTATATCTCCTGCTATACTAACTTACCCATTGTCGGTGTACCTCCGCTGGATTACTCCCGGTCCCCGAGCCAGAAGGAGAGGGGGAAGCAGGCCAGTCCTCCATCCAGTGATTTCTTTACTTGTGTGAATCTTACTATTGTGCTGCATATTGTGATGGTGGATGTATGTTTTCCCATAGGAATTTGGCATCTAAGAAAAATGGGAGTTTGCCCCTCTTTAAGAACCCATATTCCTCTAAACTTATGAGTTCAGTAGTTCTATCTAACCACATCTTTTTAGTTGGGGAAAGTGGTGTCTTCCAAGCTCTGGCAATTAAGGATCGGGCTCCATTCAGTCCTATTTGAATTATAAGGGATCTCAATTTGCATGTGATGTGAGTAGCGTCGTTTAGTAATGCTATTCTAGCTGTTAGTCGGAGCCCTTCTCCCACTAGTTTCTGAAAGTCTGTCTCCACCTCCCTCCACAGTCTTGCTATTATGGGACAATCCCACCACATGTGTAACAAACTTCCCTGTTCGCCACATCCTCTCCAGCACATACGTGAAGAGTCAGGGTATATGGTGCTCAGTCTAGTCGGGGTTAGGTACCAGCGGGATAAAAGCTTGTAATTCATTTCAAGTATTTGTGGGGAAGAGGATGATTTTTTCGTTCTTTGAAATATGATGTGCCAAGCTTCCCTATCAATATCCATGTGGAGGTCGAGTTCCCATCTGGCCGTGAAACTTGGCAGTGTGTTGTTTTGAGATTCTAGTAGAAGACAGCGAGACCGGGATAGAGAGCCCGGAATCGCTGCCTCCCTGTCGCATAGTTTTTCAAAAGGGGTGAGTGGGCGAAGGAACTCCTGCCTATGGGGGGTTGTATGTAAGAAATGTTGAAGCTGTGCAAATTTGAGCCATTGTGCGTACCGTCCGTCTGCTATAGTCTTTAATCTGTGTCTGTCCATTAATTTCCCATTCTCCAAGAATCTGTTTAGTGGGATTGTATACCCCCATTCTCTGCAACTCCTAAATCCGCTATCTAAGCCCCCTGTCATTTCTGTGTTAAGAGCTATTGGGAACAATGGGGATCTAACAGAGGAGATATGAGGATACAGGGTTTTTATTCTCTCCCATTCTTTAAAGAAATGTTTGTGTAAGTCTAGGAGTCCGCATTGTTTTGGTCTGAGGTCCGGGGGGACCCAACATAATGCCCTCACGAAAGGGACCTGTAGTATATGGGAGTCAATTGACACCCACGCTTTATGTGATGTTGATCCGTGCCAGTCTAGTACCCTCTGGAGAGTTACCGCGTGATAGTACTCCTCTAGTTTGGGCAGTCCTACTCCGCCTGAGATTGTGGACCTATATAAAGTATATCTATTAACCATGGGTCTGATCTTGCCCCAGACATAGTTGTTTATCTGTCCTTGTACCCGTGTTAAGAACCAGGTGGGAAGGTGTATTTGGAGGGCTTGCAGTAAATATAAAATCTTGGGTAATGTTGTCATTTTAATGGAGTGTATCCTACCCCACCACGTAAGCGTTTTGGTTGCCCAAGTGTTAAGGTCTCTAGATATAGAGTTAAGTAAGGACTCGTAATTTTTCTTAAAGAGAGTGAGGGGGTTAGGGGTGAGATGTATACCCAAATATTTGACTGACTCTAACTGTAAGCGTAAGGGGCATATTCGTGAAAGTTTACGAAAGGCTGGTGGGCTGAGTGAAATGTTTAGTACCTCTGACTTGGTTTGATTTACTAAAAAATGTGAGTAAGTGCCAAATCTTTTAATCTCACTAAGTATTACTGGTATAGTGCTACTAGGAGAAGTTACTGAAAAAAGGACATCATCCGCATACATTGCGATTTTAAATTCATTGGGTCCTATTGTGATACCTTTTATTTCTCTGTTTTTGCGTATGTGGGCTGCAAATACTTCCATTGTTAATATAAACAGGATAGGCGAAAGAGGGCACCCTTGCCGTGTGCCGTTTCGAATGGGGAATGGGTCTGAGAGCATGCTATTCACTCTAACTCTGGCGCTGGGGTATGTATAAAGACTACCAACTCTCTCAGTCAACTTGGGTCCGAAACCAAATATCTCTAGTGTTTTTTTGAGAAAAAGCCAATTTGTTCTATCGAACGCTTTTTCAGCATCCGTTGTCATTATCACCGCTGGTATATCATGAGCTTTCGCATATGAAGATAGCAATAAAGCCCGTATTGTATTGTCTCGTGCTTCACGACGAGGCATGAAGCCTACCTGGTCGGTATGTATTATGTCGTTCAACACCGTGTTTATGCGGTTTGCTATAATTTTACTAAATATCTTTATGTCCGAGTTAAGTAGAGAAATGGGCCTGTAACTACCTGGTAATTCCTGTGGCTTATCTGGTTTTAATATAACCGCTATGTGTGCCAATAGCATGTCTGGCGAGAATTTTAAGTCACCGTCTATTGCCTGGAACATTGTCAAGAGGTGGGGGGCTAGGAGAAGCTTAAAAGTTTTATAATACGAATTGGTGAACCCGTCAGGGCCTGGGCTTTTCCCCCCTGGGAGATGGGAGATAACAGTCAGGACCTCTTTTAGAGTTATTGGCATATCTAAGTCTCTTTTTTGTGTTTCTGTCAAGGGGTTGAGGCCAGCAGCCTGAATATATTCTTCCATTCCCTCCATGTGTTTCTGGGTGTCTAGTTGTTCTAAGTTGTATAGTCTAGCGTAAATTTTTTTGAAGCATTCTGCTATGTCTCTACTGTCATGGGTCTCTGTCCCGTCCTGTTTTTGTATTTTGTATACATGCGTTTGGCCAGTCTTAGTCCTCAAAGCTTTTGCTAGCATTGAGCCTGTTCTATTTCCCTCAAAAAAGAATGTTTTCCTTAGTTTTAGTGCCAACCTCTGAGCCTCCTTCGTGAGTATATTGTTGAGATCCTTCCTAGTGTTAGTTATTAGTGATAGGAGGTTTGAATCTGTTGGTCGTTGTTTATGTTCTATTTCTAAATCCTGTAACTTAGAGATTAGTGAGTTTTTTGCCAAATTGTGTACTTTTTTAATGTAAGCTCTATGTTTAATGCATTCCCCACGAATTACCGCCTTGTGTGCTTCCCAGATGTTAAGTGGTGATACCTCTGTATTAGTGTTAAACTGGAAATACTCAGTGATAGATGTAGTTAGGGATTGGCACGTTGGGGGGTGGCATAAAAGGTATTCGTCTAATCTCCAAATATAAGGACTAACCGGAGCTTCAGGCCAATTTAGATAGATAGAGACTGCTGAGTGATCAGCCCACGTGGTTGGTTGGATGTCGGAGTCATCAACGAGGGATAGATTTGACTGGTCTATGAAGAGATAGTCTAGCCTTGAGTAGGAAGCCCAGGGGTGGGAGTAAAATGTATAGTTCTGTTGTTGGGGGTGTTGTATCCTCCAAATGTCTATTAACCCTAATTGTCGAAAGCTATGATATACTGAGTCTGGGGGTCTATGAGCTGTATTTGTGTTATGGGATGTCGTGTCTAGCAGAGGGTCCATAGTCACGTTGAGATCTCCCCCTAGAATCAATAGGCCTTTCTTATTTTCTAGGACTAATGAGAGCAGTCTCTTAAAAAAGGGTGTCCTGTTAGCGTTTGGTGCATATACGTTGACTAACGTCACGGGCCTGTTATGTATTAAACCAGTCACTATGAGTATTCTACCTTCCTTATCCCCCACTTTACTTATCAACTGGAAGGGTGTATTGCGGTTTATCAAGATACCCACCCCGTTTTTTTTCTTCTCGTTGGAATTAAAGTACCCCGTGGGAAACTTTCGGGAATGGAATTTGGGTTCTGAGCTTTTTGCAAAATGGGTTTCCTGTATAAATATGACCGAGCTATCTTGCCTCGCAAACCAGTTTAGCGCTATAGATCTTTTTGAGGGGGAATTTAGTCCTTTAGTGTTCTGTGATAATATGCAGATTTTTCTATGCATTGTGTCTCACTAAAAAATAAGTGTGTAGTCTTACCTTGCAGAATGTTACCGTCCCCTGGAGGTGTCTGGCTCTCCCCCCAGCCCAGAGGACCACGAGAAATCCCGGGTAGTTGCGAGAGATAACCTTTGTATCATAGCAATGTTTCTGTAATTTAATCAAAAGGAACACTTTAATACCTAATAACTTTTTAACAACAAACTTAACAATAATAATTTCTAACTTATCATAGAGTCTCATACTAGTACAAATGGGAGGAAACAGCAGTCTTAAAGCTGCTGCCGCTCCTGCCTTTTAAATAGAAATTGCATGTGAGTCCAATGCTTGAATGTTTATATCTGGGTTCTTGACTATTCACTTACGGTGGAAGTGGGGGAAAGGGGGGGAAAGGGAAACATTTATAAAACGGTTATGGATATTAAGTGGCCCAATTCTACCTCATGGGCCTCACAAATTACAAAACCTGTAAATAATATTATTTATATCTTCATGGTGGGACTGTGTCTTTAGAGTCTTTATGTGCATGCTTCAGCGTCGTCGATTTGTTTTTCCGCTGGACCATTGTCCATTTCTGCCTCTGCGTTCTCGATGGTGGGTGTTGTGCTGGATCTTCTGTCTGTCTTTTGTTACCCTCTGCAGGTATTTTTGGTTGTGTAATATTTAGTTTCGTACAGAAAGAGTCCAAATCTTCCAGATCTCTGTAAATGGCTTCTTTATTGTCCTTTAGTGCTCTCAGGGAGAAGGGGAATCCCCACCTATATGGTATCCCTAATTCTCTTAGATGTGTTGTTAAAAATCCCACTTCTCGGCGTTTTGATAGAGTAATAGGGCTTAAGTCTGCATATATTTGAAGGGCAGTGTCCAGATAGCGGACAGGTGACTTTTTTCTTGCTGCTGCCAAGATGTTCTCCTTGTCTTGAAAATAATGGCATTTTAAGATGACATCTCTAGGTGGTGCAGAGGGCTGTGGTTTCGGCCTCAACGCCCTATGGGCTCTGTCTAGTAGTATGTCTTTGTCTGGGTCTTTGTCAAGCAGGAAGCGAAATAAGTTCTGCAGGTATTGTGGTAGTGCAGTGGGCAGGGTGGTTTCCGGGATTCCCCTGATTCTTAAATTCTGTCTGCGGCCCCTGTTGTCCAGATCTTCAATCTGGTTCTGCAAATGTGTAATCTCTGTGGCCTGGTGTTGAAGCTGCATTGTTGTGAGATTTGTGCTTTCCGACACTTCTTCAGCGTATTCTTCAAGCTGTACTACTCTATTCCCCAACTCAGTGATGTCCTTTTTCACTTCCGCCAGACCATCTCGTATTATTTGGCTGACTTGTTGCATAAAGGTTGTAAAATCCTCTTTGGAGGGTAGTGCACTCAGGTCTGCTCTAGTAAGGGGAGATTCATCTTCAGGAGAGATGTCATCTGTACTACCCTCCTCTGTCTCAGAGATGGGAGAGGCCGGTGAAGCTGCACTAGGTGTAACTACCGTCTTAAAGAAAGAGTTCATCTTAGAGCCCGCAGAGCTTGCTGGTTTTTGAGGCTTATCCATTTTTTGTTGTCTTCTAGACGCCATGTTTGTGTGGTTGCTCAGTATGGCACAGATATCAGGTGGTAGGATGCGTTATGAGGTGCAACTGTTTAGATAAATTATACCTCTTTGTCCTTGAAAGTTCACTTCATAAATAAAGGTACTCCCTGTAGCTATAATTATTATGTTTGCATGCACTTTTCTTTCCTCTTTATTGGTTGAGTATTGTGAGTATCTCAGTATTCTGTCTAGGATTGGTGTGACTGCTATCGACTGCTAGCTTGTTTGAGTGGTATGAATGTGATAGTCTCTGAATAGCAGCCCACTGTTTATTTTCTTAATGTTCTCGATGAAGACTGTGATCCAAGAGATGGTGTGCTGCTAGGGTTATTCCCCAGTGCACTGAGTTTGCATGCCCCACGTTCTGTAATGTGTGATTGCTGGGGTTGTCTTTTATTCAGTTTAAAACATTACTTTCTTCTGTGTAACTGCAGAGTTGTGTTTGAGGCCTGACAACATTTAACCAGATTTGACGTGACCGCTGTCCCCTGTTAACTTGTCTGTACCATATAAGTGTGTAAGTCTCTATGTTGCAGTTCGCATCTCAGGCCTCTTATGTTCCCGGGGAAAAACTATGAACAAAACAATGATTTGCAGAAAAAAGTTCTCACCTCCGGCTCTCTCTATTCATGTCACTTTTGTGTCAGGCGCCATAACGGCTGATCTATCTGGTTACTTAGAGTGGCGGGCCCCCACCTTTCTCTCTCTTTACCCCTCAAGGCTGTGCGGTAGTGAAATCTCTTTGTTCTCGGCACCGGTGTGTTGCCCCATCTGTCACTGAAGTTCCGGGAAGGTCGGAGCTATACCCCTCTCTTCTCCTCTGCACTGTTAAGCTCCGGCGGTAATGGCGATTCGCGCCACTGACAAGATTTCACAGGGCCTGAGTTTCAGCAGTTCAGGGATTAATATCCTTGCCCCCGGTGGGTTGTCAGATTCTCACATGACGGGGTTTTGTCCCCCAGAGGTTCAACTTTCACTTGCCCAGTTGTAAACTTAGAAGTCCTCTCCTGGACTGTCGTTAAATGTTGCAGCAGGAGTCAGCTACTCGGAGCACTATATTTTTGCGGCCATGCTGGTCCGTGGCCGGCTCCGCCCCATATTAATATACTTTTTACCTCTGATTACCTTGTTTCTAAGCCTCTGCAGACTGCCCACTTATTTCAGTTCTTTTGACAGACTTGCATTTTAGCCAATCAGTGCTGACTCATAAGTAACTCCACATATATGGCATGAACTAACGATGTCTAGCTATAAAAAAATTTGTCAAAATGCAATGAGATAAGAGGCAGCCTTCAAGGGCTTAGAAATTAACATATGAGCCTACCTAGGTTTAGCTTTCAACAAAGAATTCAAAGAGAACAAAGCTAATTTGATGATAAAAGTAAAGTTAAAAGTTGTTTAAAATTGCATGCCCTATCTGAATCATGAAAGTTTAATTTTGACTTTAAGACATGAAAGTAGTGATATAAGAAGTGCCACCTTTTTTTCCTATCACTCGCCTAATAAGTTCCCACCACAGTGGGGGGAAATTGAAACATTGGCTTTTTATTTTTGGTACTGCTTTTAATATTATTCACTCTACCGCACATCATTATTATGATTAGTTTTGTGTTTGTTTCCTACTTAAATGATTGAATATTGTTGATTAAATAAAAGGTTTGCTTATAACAACTGTAAAATCCTAAAGCTTTTTCTTGTGGAGTAGCACTGATTATATTGAAATAAAAGGAAATATAACAAATGTCATAATGTGCTTAGAAATGTTTCTCTTTTCTGTTACAGGATTTCCTTCATATGCTGTTTGAAAATTTTCCTGAACAAAATAGGTAATTTTTACAAAATTTTTGATCTTTTAAATTTTTCATTAACTTATTATTTTATTACCCACTTATGGCAAGACTACAAGTGGTGGGCTAAATTTATTATACGCGCACTATAGCAATATTGCGGGCAAGTTGATTTGCGTGCGTATTAAAAGTTGAAAGTAAACAAGTTCGCTTCAGCACAATCAAATTTAATGTGTGTCAGGTTAGCGTGACTGAAGACATCACATAAAGGGTTAGAGCTAAAAATAAAAGTTGAACCAAAGACAACATAAATATATTAAAATAAACTGTTACACTCATATATACACTACCTGATAAAAATTATTAATAAAAATATTACTAAAAAATATTTATAAGGGTTCAATAGTATATGATATATAGCCATGTATTTGACCGCAAAGGGCTATTTTATATATATATATATATATTTATATTCAGGTAGCCCTCAGTTTACGCTGGGGTTAGGTTCCAGAAGGAATGGTTGTAAATCGAAACAGATGTAAATTGAAACCCAGTTTATAATGTAAGTCAGTGGGGAGTGAGGGAGTTAGGTTCCAGGCCCCTCTCAAAATTGTCATAAGTAACACCTAATACATTGTTTTTAAAGCTTTGAAATGAAGACTTTAAATGCTAAACAGCATTATAAACCTAATAAAATAATCACACAACACAGACTTTACTTGCATTTTTCTGCACACAGTTCTTTCTATAGCTCAGGCCTGGTTAAACTGATTAATTTCAGCTTACTTGGCTTTGCTGCAACACAAGCGGACAGCTCCACCTACTGGCTATTTTAATCAATGCACTACTTCTCAATGCTTTTCAATAGCAGTCACATGACTGAAAAAAAGGTTGTTATTCTGAAACTATATATATGTATATATATATATATATATATATCAGTTGTAATCAAAATAAACTGTTACACTCATAATATTTATAAGGGTTCAAAAGTATATGATATATAGTAATATATATATATATATATATATATATAACAGGCAAGAAATCCCCAAAGGCGGGAAGGATTGAGACCGAAGCTACATCCAAAGTCAGTTCAAAACCAGTTTATTGGCAGAGTGCAGGTACAAAAGGTGAAGCCAGAGCAAAAACACCTGACGCGTTTCGCGCATGCGCACATGCGCTTCATCAGAGGACCTCTGATGAAGCGCATGTGCACATGCGCGAAACGCGTCAGGTGTTTTTGCTCTGGCTTCACCTTTTGTACCTGCACTCTGCCAATAAACTGGTTTTGAACTGACTTTGGATGTAGCTTCGGTCTCAATCCTTCCCACCTTTGGGGATTTCTTGCCTGTTGTATACAGCGGATGAGATACCGCTCTGACCGTGAGCTACTTGGAACCCGCATCTAGACCTAGGAGCCTTCTAACTTTGGGACCCAGTGGACGCCTGGTACGTTCCTGCGGATCTTCAGTGCGACGCTGCACGTATTCCTTACGCATACTTCACGTCTGACACGGTTCAGCGTACCTGATGTGCGACGCGGCACATCATCTTGACGTCAGAGCTCCAGACCATTGAGGACGACAAGAGACGTGGATACAGACGGTACATACTTCCCCCGTCGAAACTGGTGAGCTTTTGCCCTACTGGGATCTTCGGAGGAGGCTGTTTGGTTCTGTATGCCTACTTAAAGCATTGGTTTGATCCGCTAAATTTGAAGGTACTTTACAGCTTTTCACTTAGCACACCTGGATAGTGCCTTGGCTCTGAGGTTGCATTAAGGGAACTTTATTCTCTCTACGGTCCATTACTTTGGAACTTTCCACAGCGCTGGGATTATACACAAACTAAGCGCTATATATTGGAACTTAAAAATTATTACCATATGGACACTATGTGGACAAATACTTGATATATATATTTTTCACCTGATATGTTGAGATCCATACCCTATATATAGAGTTTTGGAGTTTATTGCACAACTGTACCAGTTTTCTATACTTAACCCACTATTTTAAGCCAACAGTCAGATTTATATTAGTAGGAGTCCACATGTGTTTAAAGTTTCCCTCAGATTAATCAGCTATTGTGTTCTTTTGATTGCTCTTGATATATATATATATATATATATATATATATATATATATTACAGTTGTAATCAAAATTATTCAACTGCCATTGCAAATTATTATTATTATCGGTTATTTGTAGAGCGCCAACAGATTCTGCAGCGCTATAAGCAAAGGGGGAGTACAACAAAACAGTTATAGGGATCAAATGGGTGGAGTGCCCTGCCAAGAGTTGCACTGTTGTAGTCAGCTCTTAAGAAGGTGATTTACAAACAGCTGGACTCTTAGGCTTACATTCTAAGGGGGTTCAGGGGATAGCAATGGAGGAGTGGAACTGGTATAAAGTAAGGTTAGCATACGTTGTATGCATCCCTGAACAGTAGAGTCTTTAGGGAGCAAATCAGGTTTATTGTCAAAATGTACAGACTTCCAGCTGTTTGCAATCAGCAAATCAAACAATTGAAATAGCTCAACACAATGAATGCTTCAAGTGGTTTCCCCAAATTCAACTGAAAATGCAACTTTTAATGAATTCTGCAGTCTCAACATTATTCAACCCCTTCATGGCAAGCATCATTAGTACTTAGTAGTGCACCCTTTTTCTGTTATGACCTGCTGCAAATGAGATGCATAGCCAGACACCAGCTTCTGGCAGCGTTCCTGAGGAATCTTAGCCCATTCCTCATGATCAATCCAGTTCAGTAATATTATTGGGTTTGCGTGCTGCAACCGCCTTCTTCAAATCCCACCAGTGATTTTCTATGGGGTTCAAGTTAGGTGACTGTGATGACCACTGTAGGATCTTCCAAGACTTCTTGTGAAATCAAGCCTTGGTGGAATTTGATGTATGCTTGGGATCATTGTCCTGTTGGAAGGTTCAATGACGCCCAAGCTTCCTCACAGACGGCATGATGTTTTCTCCTAGGATTTTCTGATACTTTAATGAATTCATCTTGCCTTCCACATGCTGCAGGTTTCCAGTGCCAGAGGTTGCAAAGCAGGCCCAGAGCATCACCGAGCCACCACCATGCTTAAATGTAGGCAGAGTGTTCTTTTCATTGTATGCTTCATTCTTCTTTCTCCATACATGTTCCAGTTTTGTTTCATTGCTCCACAAAACGTCTATGGCTTATTTGTATGATTTTGAGCATATTGGAGTTGCACTTTCTTGTGCTTTTATGTCAGTAATGGTGTACATCTTGAAGTTCTAGCGTGGAAACCTTCTGTGTATAGTATGCGCCTTACTGTGCAAACTGAATCCTCTGTGCCTGTTGCCACCAAGTCTTGCTGCAGGTCTTTTGCAGTCACTCGCAGCCATTGATAGCTTCCTTTTTCTGTCCTGTCCTGGTAGTGTAACCACTGTTCCTTTAACTTTGAACTTGTGAACTATGCTTCCAATGGTGTCTCTAGGAATAGTCAGTGCCTTTGCTATCTTTATGTATCTTGTTCCTTGTTTGTGCAGAGCAATCATCTCTTCTCTTAACTTTTTGGACCATTCTTTTGACAATCTTTCTAACTTGCAGTCAAATGTGACACTCGACAAACCCCTAGCCAGTTCAGCTATTTTATGTGTTCTAGCTCAAGCACACCTGGTGCAACAAATGAAGCCCTTGATTAGTTGCATCAGGTGTGCTTGAGACAGCACCTGTTTTCCATATTTGTGCTGTTGTGAGGGATTCTATTCAGCGGGTTGAATAATTTTGAGACTGCAGAATTCATTAAAGGGACAGTCTACTCAAAATTAAACTTTCATGATTCAGACAGAGCATGAAATTTTAAGCAACTTTCTAATTTACTCCTGTTATCGATGTTTCTTTGTTCTCTTGCTGTAATGTATTTTTTATGTGTTTTGTGAAACTTTTTTGTTTCGCAAAAAGTTAACCATAGCTCAAGCGATCTGTGTTTACTTTCACATATAATAGGAGCGCCACACCCAACAAGCAAACAGCTGCGATAAACTGCTGTTAGTGCGCCACTCATAATCTGGCCCTTAATGTTTAATGTCCTTTTCATTTAAAAGTTTTTACACAGATTTGTTATAAACGATTGCTTAAGGTTTGCTGAAGATTCTGATTTACATAACTGAATGTTATCCTATGCTATTTTAAATATTGTATTTGATTTGGTTAAAAAAAAAGTTGCAGACTTACCTTAAATTCAATATTTTGAAGTTAATTACCCTTAACCTCAATATCATGTATAAAAAAAGCAAGAAACAGAAGAATTGTCTACCTTTAGTAGTACGCTTCAGCTGTCACAAACCATTTTTTAATGAATCAGAGTATGTAATTTTATCAATATAATGGCCCTTTAAACACATTAAAAATATTTTGCATGAAAAACATAGGGCTAGATTACAAGTGGAGCGCTAAATTATTGTGTGATATTTAACCAGCCATTACAAGTGACTGGTTATTGCTACCACAAGCTCGCGGTAGCAATTAGCTCTTATAAGATTAACCAGAGGTCAGACCTCTGGTTAATTTTATAAATATGCCCTAAATGCGCTCAAAATACTGTATAGTACATTTTATTAAAAAATAAAGATGGCAGCATCTTTATTTTTTAATACAATTAATGCACTAGGCAGTATTTTGGGGCTAAAGTTGGTGGGAGTGGGGTGTTAGAAAAAAAACAGCACTGAAAAGTGCCTTTACATTGCGGTCAATGGGAACTCTGTGTTCCCAGTAAATATATATGCTTATCTACATATATATTTATGTGTTGCTATGTGTATATACTGTACACATATTAACACATAAATATATATGTATATAATCATATACATATATATTTAACACCGCTGCCAATCGCTGCGCTACTTACCCCCGGAACTGAGCAAGTTCTGATGCCGTTTATGATGGCATCAGAACAAGACCCCCATAGGAGCCTATGTAAGAGCACTGTCGTGAGCGCAATGCTTCCCAGTAATGCGAACGTGAGGTTGTGTTCACATTGCTAACAACTTGTAATACCAGCCCACATTATTGCCCGCTGATATTACTCAGTGGAGTGCTAATATCGCTTTCATCAAAGCGATATTTAGCGCTCCACTTGTAATCTGGCCCAGAATGTCAAAGTGTTTAAACTTATTTTGATACAATTATCCCATAGTACAGACAAGGACAACTTCTAAAGTTTAATTAGTTGATATTGACACACAAAAAGCCAAAATATTTTAATGTGTTTTTAAATGTGTAATGCCGGCGATTCCTTCCTACTATATAAATAACACAGCAAATATTATATCCTAATATAAATATTTCTGAATAAATATTTATGTAAAAATTGAAATTTTTCCTTTTTTATGCAACCATAAGCAGGAAGAATGCAGTGCTTGAAACCACAATTTTTTTGCTTTGATATGCAGACATTCTAACGTTTGAACAAATATTAAACCCTCTACAATGTCAGTATCAAAAGTTAGGCTTGACTATGTTCTGTAACCATTTACCCTGACCCGTGATCAGTTCTTGGCAAAGCCCATTTTCCAATATAAAATTGCCAAGTTCTGCATGTTGCTTTGCCAGCATAAGAAATGTGTGGTTTTTAATTTAACTGCTAGCTCTTTGTGGAAATTCTATTTCCATAGTATCCAGACATTGAATGAATGATCATTTCCTGAAAGAGCAAGTTCCCGATTAGTAAAAAAAAAGATTTGTGGTTTTTTTTGCTACTGATATTTTAAGCCAAATAAAGAGAGAAAACAGGTTTATTATTTTGTTAAATAATAAATCACTGAATATGATCAAACAAACTATACATATTTCATAGGTCAACATTTAAACTAAATAATGAATCAATAAACTCTTTTCGGCTAGAGTTTTGCGGTAAGAGCAGCTCGGTGCTCGGTATATTATATGGCAGCATTGAGCAAAATTGAGCTCCATACCGCACTCAAATAGCAGCGCTGCTTTGAGCTGGTTTTACGTGCTCGTGCACGGTTTCCCCATAGACATCAATGGGGAGAGCCGGCTAAAAAAAAGCCTAACACCTGCAATAAAGGAGCGTAAAGCTCCGTATCGCAGCCCCATTGTTTCCTATGGGAAAAGAAAATTTATGTTTACACCTAACACCCTAACATAAACCCTGAGTCTAAACACCCCTAATCTGCCGCCCCCGACATCGCCGCCACCTACATTACACTTATTAACCCCTAATCTGCCGCCCCCGACATGGCTGGCACCTACATTACACTTATTAACCCCTAATCTGCCGCCCCGACATCGCCGCCACTTACATTACACTTATTAACCCCTAATCTGCCACCCCCGACATTGGCGACACCTACATTACAATTATTAACCCCTAATCTGCTGCTCCCGACATCGCTGACACCTACAGTACACTTATTAACCCCCTAACCTGCCACCCCTGCCGCCACCTACCTACACTTATTAACCCCTAATCTGCCGCCCCCATTTCACTTATTAACCCCTAATCTGCCACCCCCAATGTCTCCGCCACCCACCTACACTTATTAACCCCTAATCTTCCTCCACCAACGTCGCCGCCACTATACTAAAGTTATTAACCCCTAAACCTAACCCTAAGTCTAACCCTAACACCCCTAACTTTAATATAATTAAAATAAATCTAATTAAAAATTCCTATCATTAACTAAATAATTCCTATTTAAAACTAATTACCTATAAAATAAACCATAAGCTAGCTACAATATAACTAATAGTTACATTGTATCTAAACTACCAATGGCCCTTAAAAGGGCCTTTTGCAGGGCATTGCCCGAAAGAAATCAGCTCTTTTACCTGTAAAAAAAAAATACAAACAACCCCAAACAGTAAAACCCACCACCCACACAACCAACCCCCGAAATAAAATCCTATCTAAAAAAATCTAAGCTCCCCATTGCCCTGAAAAGGGAATTTGAATGGGTATTGCCCTTAAAATGGCATTTAGCTCTTTTTCTGCCCAAACCCTAAGCTAAAAATAAAACCCACCCAATAAACCCTTAAAAAAAAACTAACACTAACCCCCGAAGATCCACTTACAGTTTTTGAATACTGGACATCCATCCGCAAAGAAGCCGGGAGAAGTCTTCATCCAAGCGGCAAGAAGTCCTCAACGAAGCCGGGAGAATTCTTCATCCAAGCGGCAAGAAGTGGTCCTCCAGATGGGCAGAAGTCTTCATCCAGACGGCATCTTCTATCTTCATCCATCCGGCGTGGAGTGGCTCCATCTTCAAGACATCCAGCGCAAAGCATCCTCTTCTTTCCATGGCTAATGAAGAATGAAGGTTCCTTGAAGGGACGTCATCCAAGATGGCGTCCCTTGAATTCCGATTGGCTGATATAATTCTATCAACCAATCGGAATTAAAGGTGAAAAAATCCTATTCGCTGAGGACTTCTGTTGCTTTGTTGAGGATGGATGTACGGTTTTATTTTTAGTTTAGGGTTTGGGCAGAAAAAGAGCTAAATGCCCTTTTAAGGGCAATGCCCATCCAAATGCCCTTTTCAGTGCAATGGGGAGCTTAGGTTTTTTTAGATAGGATTTTATTTGGGGGTTTGGTTGTGTGGGTGGTGGGTTTTACTGTTGGGGGGTTGATTGTATTTTACAGGTAAAAGAGCTGATTTCTTTGGGGCAATGCCCCGCAAAAGGCCCTTTTAAGGGCCATTGGTAGTTTATTGTGGGCTAGGGTTTTTTTTTATTTATTTTGGGGGGGCTTTATTATTTTGATAGGGCTATTAGATTAGGTGTAATTAGTTTAAAAATGTGATAATTTCTTTTTTATTTTGTGTAATTTAGTGCTTGTTTTTGTAATTTAGTTAATTGTATTTAATTAATGTAATTGATTTAATTGTAGTGTATGGTTATGTGTTAGTGTAAGACAGGTTAGGTTTTATTTAACAGGTAAATTTTTATTTATTTTAGCTATGTAGTTATTAAATAGTTAATAACTATTTACTAACTAATCTACCAAGTTAAAATAAATACAACAATAGTTTATTGTAAAAATGATGATCAACTGCTCAGTAGGGGAACTGTATTGACGTTCACACAGTAAACCCTATAGTATGCTCTGCTGAGCCTTGCCGTATACAGGCAACTTTTGCATAGACACTGTGCAACTTTAATAACGTTCCGTTTGTATATAATATATGAGTTGCTTACCCAGTCGTCATTATGCTTGTGCTGTTGTAAATACCAGATACTGAACTCCTCCCGTGACTTTGAAACAAGTAACTTGTACAACTCCGAGCTCCACTTTGTTGCGGAAGACGCCAACAGCTCTTCGAGCTCCTCCGATTAGCGCTTCACTCGGTTGCGGTCCCGTGACCTGTCCGGAAGTGTCGTATTACAGGTATAGCAGGTATAAACAAAGGCAAGAACAACCACGTTAAGAAGGCGTCCAAACCTTAAAACAAATCTTGATACTTAATAACACAAAAAGCGGTTGTGTGGTCATCAAGCTGTGCAATTTATTTTGCTGTGTAGAAAGCAACACATCATACGTGGTAGAACAGGTCAGATAAATCCTAGGCGTTTCATGTCGACAGGCACTTCGTCAGGGATCACCCTGACGAAGTGCCTGTCGGCATGAAACATGTAGGATTTATCTGACCTGTTGTACCTCGTATGATGTGTTGCTTTCTACACAGTGAAATAAATTGCACAGCTTGATGACCACACAACAGCTTTTTGTGTTATTACGTAAAATAAATACAATTAGTTATATTGTAGCTAGCTTAGGGTTTATTTTATAGGTAAGTATTTAGTTTTAAATAGGAATTATTTAGTTAATGATAGTAATATTTATTTAGATTTATTTTAATTATATTAAAGTTAGGGGTGTTAGGGTTAGACTTAGGGTTAGGTTTATGGGTTAATAACTTTAGTATAGTGGCAGCGATTTTGGGGGCAGCAGATTAGGGGTTAATAACAGTAATGTAGGTTGCGGTGATGTTAGGGACAGCAGATTAGGGGTTAATAATATTTAACTAGTGTTTACGATGCAGGACTGCTGCGGTATAGGGGTTAATATGTTTATTCTAGTGGCGGTGATGTCGGGGGTGGCGGATTAGGGGTTAATAATGTTATTTTAGTGTTTGCGATGCGGGAGGGCCTCGGTTTAGGGGTTAATAGGTAGTTTATGGGTGTTAGTGTACTTTTTAGCACTTTAGTTATGAGTTTTATATTACAGCGTTGTAGCATAAAACCCATAACTACTGACTTTCAGTTTACGGTATGGATTTGACGGTATTGGCTGTACCGCTCACTTTTTGGCCGGACAGGCAAACTCGTAATACCGGCGCTATGGAAGTCCCGTTGAAAAAAAGGACTTTTTAAAAGCTGCGGTAGTTATGTTGCATTACGGCCAAAAAAGTGTGCGGTACAGCTATACCTGCAAGACTTGTAATACCAGCGGTAGTTAAAAAGAGCCATAACGATGCTTTTTCACTCATACCGCAAAACTCGTAATCTAGCCGTTTATTATTTAGTGCTTTGTTGACAAATTCTAACTCACATTCTCACAAGCAGGTTGAACTGCATTGTTTATTTTTTTCATTAGACAAAGTAGACAAGTGCCGATAGGGTTGCGAGCCATCCGCCGCAAAAATACTGGAGAATCTGAAAGTGACTAGACACAAAGGTAGATGGGGTCACACAATGCTATCCCCCAAAAGCTTATTCCCTACTCTTGATCCCACCGTGGATAATTTTCACAACTGAGCAGTCATTTTACCCCTTGGCTGCCAGTAACATACAAATCAAAAATGTTACCTCTTTGGTTGCCAATAACATGTAAACAATAATGATTTCACCTCCTTGACTTCCCCTTCTTTCTGCTCCATATTTCTAGGGCATTTAGTCATATGAGTGTAAACCAAAAAAAAGGGGAAAGAAAAAGGGGACAATGGTAGAACATGGAGGGGAAAAAAACCTCTCAGGGAGATATGTAAAACATAACTTTTAATTGTTCCTATAAAATAGTGTGAAGTGCAGTGTATGTATTAATACTTAGATTAACCCCTTAATGACCACAGCACTTTTCCATTTTCTATCCATTTGGGACCAAGGCTATTTTTACATTTTTGCGGTGTTTGTGTTTAGATGTAATTTTCCTCTTACTCATTTACTGTACCCCCACATATTTTATACTGTTTTTCTCGCCATTAAATGGACTTTTTAAAGATACCATTATTTTCATCATATCTTATAATTTACTATAAAAAAATATAAAATATGACCCCCAAAATCTGTTACACATCTACAACCACCAAAAAACACCCATGCTAAATAGTTTCTAAATTTTGTCCTGAGTTTAGAAATACCCAATGTTAAAATGTTCTTTGCTTTTTTTGCAAGTTATTGGCCAATAAATACAAGTAGCACTTTGCTATTTCCAAACCACCTTTTTTTCAAAATTAGCGCTAGTTACATTAGGACATTGATATCTTTCAGTAATCCCTGAATATCCCTTGACATGTATATATTTTGTTTTAGAAGACATCCCAAAGTATTGATCTAGGCCCATTTTGGTATATTTCATGCAACCATTTCACCGCCAAATGCGATCAAATAAAAAGAAATCTTTCACTTTTTAACAAATGTTTTCACAAGCTTTAGGTTTCTCACTGAAATTATTTACAAACAACTTGTGCAATTATGGGATAAATGGTTGTAAATGCTTCTCTGGGATCCCCTTTGTTCAGAAATAGCAGACATATATGGCTTTGGCGTTGCTTTTTGGTAATTAGAAGGCCGCTAAATGCCACTGCGCACCACACATGTATTATGCCCAGCAGTGAAGGGGTTAATTAGGGAGCTTGTAGGGTTAATTTTAGCTTTAGTGTAGTAGACAACCCAAACTATTAGTCTAGGCCCATTTTGGTATATTTCATGCCACCATTTTACCGCCAAATGCGATCAAATAAAAAAAACGTTCACTTTTTGACAAAATATTTCACAAACTTTAGGTTTCTCACTGAAATTATTTACAAACAGCTTGTGCAATTATGGCACAAATGGTTGTAAATGCTTCTCTGGGATCCACTTTGTTCAGAAATAGCAGACATATATGGCTTTGGCATTGCTTTTTGGTAATTAGAAGGCCGCTAAATGCCGCTGCGCATCACACGTGTATTATGTCTAGCAGTGAAGGGGTTAATTAGGGAGCTTGTAGGGTTAATTTAGTGTAGAGATCAGCCTCCCATCTGACACATCACACCCCCTGATCACTCCGAAACAGCTCTCTTCCCTCCCCTAACCCACAATTATCCTCGCCAATCTAAGTACTGGCAGAAAGTCTGCCAGTACTAAAATAAAAGTTATTTTGTTTTGTTTTTAGCATATTTACATATGCTGCGGTGTAGGATCCCCCTTAGCCCCCAACTTACCTGATCCCCCCCAAACAGCTCTCTAACCCTCCCCCTCTACCTTATTGGGAGCCATCTTGGGTACTGCCAGTACCCAGTTTACAAAAAATAGATTTAAAAAAAAAAAAAAAAATTCAGTAGTGTAGCTTCCCCCCCAAAGACTAACCCCCACCCCCTCCTGAATCCTTTTATTTACCCATTATCTTCCCCCTTTCTCCCACTTATTGCAATTATATTTTTCTGTAGTGTAGTGGTTCCCACCCGCTCCCGCCCCGTGCACGCGCGCCGCCCCCCGTGCACGTGCACGCCCCCGTTCTCTCCCCTGGCGACCCCGCCCACGATCCCGCCCCCCTCTTACCGCAGGCACGCATCGATGGCCACCCACCCGCCTCCAACATCGGCTCCCTCCCACCAACAATTGTGGCCATCAATGTCTGGTGCAGAGAGGGCCACAAAGTGTCTCTTTCTGCATCGGATGTCTAAGAAGAGTTATTGCAGGATGCCTCAATATCGAGGCATCACTGCAATAACCGGAAAGCAGCTGGAAGCGATCAGGATCGCTTCTACCGCTTTTCAAGACCGACGACGTATGTGGTACGTCCTTGGTCGTTAACTGTATTTTTTTAGAGGACATACCTCATACGTCGTTGGTCGTTAAGGGTTTAAAAATTAAAGGTAATGAGAACCAGCAACCACACAAACCGTTACTATTCTGACTGCAATGATACAGTGACTTAAAGGCAATTATCTGCTAGCAAGCTGCACACAAACAATTAACTGAAAATTAACTGAATTAACTGAAAAGAGCTACAACCTCGCAACGATTACTCTAAATAAAGTGCAGACTTAAAAGTCACTAAAGAATGGCTATTAAATGCTCATATAGAGCTTAACAATTATAAGTGGTGACTGGGCTTAGAATATACGCCTAATGCGCATTTTGCCGACACACGGCTTTCTCAAAGGCTAACCTGAGTTGGGTAAGCCCCCCTTCCTAAATGGCGTATCTCATCCAATCAGGGGAGGGTATCGTGACACACCCCTATGGCAAACTATCACATAATCTAGAAAGGATAAGACTCTTAAGCGCTTTAAGCTAATACCCCATATCAGGAACAGGAGACAGTCCTAGGCTGCCGGATCTTCACATCCCAGCGTCTGGGGCTTCCGTACCACACTAATTCTGCCTAGAGCACAGAAGCTTTAACCGAGACAGCTTCCAACTAAGCATCATAAGATTTACCGGAGAGCTGAAAAAACAACACCAGCGGGGAGAGCTGAGCAGACGCCCACAGAGGACCAATCACGAGAAGTTTGAGGGTAAGGCGCGTGATTTTGAAACAGCCGTTGAAGCAGCGGCGTGATGGGGGCTTACCGCTGAGTTAAAGCTCCAGGACCGGAGATCTGTTCTAAGAGGGCGGAAAGCAAAAGCCGTCTGAAGACAGAAGTAAATAAGGTCAGATAGCATTCACAAGTGCACTTGCAACATAGATTGCCTCTAATAAACTTTGGAACCAATATTCATAGCTCTGTGATCTCGCATAAACGAACAAACGTTCTAATAGCAAGAAAAAAGCGAGCACCGATTTTGAGACATTTAGTGTTTATACGCAATTGGTGACATTTGATATACAAAGTACATATATTTTTTTCACAGAAATTGTGTATATTAAGGTATTTAACTATTAACTATTTCTCTTCAAAGCTGCTATCCAAGGCATAATAGAGCTTTAGTTTAGACTTTAATGTAGATTACAATTAAGTTCATTTTTTATGATTGTTTTTTATGACTGTCTTTTATGCGGTATAAAATTTAAAAGGTTGGCCAACCTATTCTAAACAGTATTGTTATGTTTTAAAGACATATTTATTATAACAAACAGAGATAAACACATTTTGATATTTCAATCACTATAATTTTTGCATTGTAAATCTTTCCTTATGGGGTATTAGCTTAAAGCGCTTAAGAGTCTTATCCTTTCTAGAATAACATAATCACTTTTTGAAGCTTAGAGGAAGCTTCACTAGACTCAGTAGCATATACCTGAACAGCGCATAGTTTAGATATCTCCAATAAAATAAAACTATCACATAATCGCCAATTTCATTGGATGCTGATTTATCATGTGATTATACACAGACGTCACCAAAACCAAAGTGACCTATCAGATCAAAGCAACATCAATTTAATAACAATGCCCTCACAAAATAAAACTAATCCTGACGATCGTGGTATTGTTATAAAGGAAGCATAAGTACTTGCATCTTCAGTGATAATCAATAGTGTCCATTATAACAAATAGCGATTTATAAAGATTATCGCACCTAATGTAGAGATCTGCACACATAATAGCGATCGTGTTATTGTATGTTTAAGCGGTACCAAGGTAATAGATATTGTCACAGATGTCAAACAGCAGTTATATCACATAGTACAGAGAGTATACTCACAAACTAATAAACGTAGTACTACCCTAGTGAAAATGTTGCGATCTTATGGTAGAAAATCGCATCAGATCAATTTAATTGTAATGCATAACACTAAAAATGTACAATCAGAGTATATTCAGAATAAATGGCAGGCATAAGGTTCATAATAATGTGAGCAGCAGCAGATCAGGATGTTCAAAAAATGACAGTAAATTTTTATTAAAAAATGTCCAATATGAGTAAAGAGGAAACTGAGGCATTGATAGAAATCAACTCATGGGATGATATCCTGATTAAACCATCAGATAAGGGGAGTAATGTTGTTATTTGGGAAAAGGAACAATACATTATGCCATTATTTATCTAGGCTGGTGGGAAAGGGAGATTGTTTTTAATGAAGATTTGTATCAGTATACACAATACATCTATTTGTGGTGTCGGTATATAGATGACCTGTTCATTATATGGACAGGTAGTGAAACTATGTTCAGAGAATTCATGGCCATACTTAATAAGAATGACTTGAACCTCAGATTAACATATAATCTGAGTACTAAAATTGTAGAATTTCTGGATGTATGAATCTACAAAGATGCCCAAAATTAGTTGAAAACTGATCTCCATAGAAAGGAGACAGCTACCAACTCTGAATTAAACTTTGACAGTTGCAATACCTGGCAAACTAAAAGGGCAATTCCAATAGGTGAATTCTTACGGATCAGGAGAAATTGTTCTGATGATGCAGTCTTTTATAAAAGAGCTAGAGAACTCAGATTATGATTAAAAGATAGAGGATATTTGAATATGTACGTGTAACTAGCTTGCTTACGTCTTGGGGTGTTCCAAAACACTCTTTGCGTAATGCAACAAATTGGGAGAGAAGATGGAAACTAGGCAAACCCATTAGAGGTATGCTTTCTTTTCATTACTGTGAGCTCGTGACTCAAAACGAACATGAGAAACAGAGTCAATTCCTTGCATGGGAGAGAGACTTGCATTTTGTTGAGGAGGTGGGGGCTTGGTTCAGGGAGCTCATGAAAACCAAACAAATTTTACACTGCGCAACACTCTGGGAATTATATTATAAAATTATGGTCCGTTGGTACCTGGTTCCTACCACCTTACATAGAATATTCCGTTCCTCTTCACCCTTATGCTAGAGAGAATGTGTCCAGTTATGCACAAACGCACACATATGGTGGGAGTGCCCTAGGATCAGAGGGCTGTGGAGCTCTGTGTTCAACCTTTTGCGCAGACTCCAAATACCAGCAATTATGCACCCGGCTGTAGGATTCCTGCACCTTAAGACACCAGACCTCCATAAATCTGACAAATACCTAATGACTTACCGACTGACAGCTGCCAGGTTAGCAATCGTCAGAAATTGGAAGCAGACTTCTCCCCCTACTTTAGTTCAGATTTTGGACATAGTGGACTACATCAGACAAATGGAACTTTATGTATTTAGAGACAATAACAAATATGATCTGTACCATGAGATCTGGTCATCCTGGGACACTCTATTCACTAACGCCTAGATTTAGAGTTTTGTCGGTAACAACCCGCGTAGCTAACGCATGCTTTTTTTTCCCTGCACCTTTTAAATACAGCTGGTATTTAGAGTTCACAGAATGGCTGCGTTAGGCTCCAAAAAGGGAGCGTATAGCATAATTTACCGCCACTGCAACTCTCAATACCAGCGGTGCTTACGGACGCGGCCAGCTTCAAAAATGTGCTCGTGCACGATTCCCTCATAAGAAACAATGGGACAGTTTGAGCTGAAAAAAACCTAACACCTGCAAAAAAGCAGCGTTAAGCTCCTAACGCAGCCCCATTGTTTCCTATGGGGAAACACTTCCTAAATCTGCACCTAACACCCTAACATGTACCCCGAGTCTAAACACCCCTGATTGGCTGTTCCGATGCCAATAGAATGCGAGCTCAATACATTGGATTGGATCAGCCAATCGGATTGAACTTGAATCTGATTGGCTGATTCCATCAGCCAATCAGAATTTTCCTACCTTAATTCCGATTGGCTGATAGAATCCTATCAGCCAATCGGAATTCGAGGGACGCCATCTTGGATGACGTCCCTTAAAGGAGCCTTCATTCATCGTCTAGTCATCGGAAGAAGAGGATGGATCCACGCTGGAGGTCTTCAAGATGGAGCCGCTCGTCATCGGATGGAACATAGAAGATGCGGCTTGGATGAAGATGTTTGCCGGTCCGGATCTACTCTTCTGCCCGAAGATGGAATTCTTCAGCCGCCGCTTGGATCAAGACTTCAGCCGGAGGATGGACGTCACTCTTCAGCCCCCGCTTGGGCTTGGAACAAGACTTCGGAGGCTCTTCTGGACCGATCGGGACCCGGTGTGGTGAAGACAAGGTAGGGAGATCTTCAGGGGCTTAGTGTTAGGTTTATTTAAGGGGGGTTTGGGTTAGATTAGGGGTATGTGGGTGGTGGGTTGTAATGTTGGGGGGGGGGTATTGTATGTTTTTTTTTTACAGGCAAAAGAGCTGAATTCTTTGGGGCATGCCCCGCAAAGGGCCCTTTTAGGGGCTGGTAAGGTAAAAGAGCTTTTCTATTTTATTTTTAGAATAGGCTAGGGCATTTTTTTATTTTGGGGGGCTTTGTTATTTTATTAGGGGGCTTAGAGTAGGTGTAATTAGTTTAAAATTGTTGTAATATTTTTCTAATGTTTGTAAATATTTTTTTATTTTTTGTAACTTAGTTCTTTTTTATTTTTTGTACTTTAGTTAGTTTATTTAATTGTATTTATTTGTAGGTATTGTATTTAATTAATTTATTGATAGTGTAGTGTTAGGTTTAATTGTAGGTAATTGTAGGTATTTTATTTAATTAATGTAATGATAGTGTAGTGTTAGGTTTAATTGTAACTTAGGTTAGGATTTATTTTACAGGTAATGTTGTAATTATTTTAACTAGGTAGCTATTAAATAGTTATTAACTATTTAATAGCTATTGTACCTGGTTAAAATAATTACAAAGTTGCCTGTAAAATAAATATTAATCCTAAAATAGCTACAATATAATTATAATTTATATTGTAGCTATATTAGGGTTTATTTTACAGGTAAGTATTTAGCTTTAAATAGGAATAATTTATTTAATAAGAGTTAATTTATTTCGTTAGATTTAAATTATATTTAACTTAGGGGGGTGTTAGGGTTAGAATTAGCTTTAGGGGTTAAAAAATTTATTAGCGTAGCGGTGAGGTCCGGTCGGCAGATTAGGGGTTAATACTTGAAGTTAGGTGTTGGCGATGTTAGGGAGGGCATATTAGGGGTTAATACTATTTATTATAGGGTTAGTGAGGCGGATTAGGGGTTAATACATTTATTATAGTGGCGGTGAGGTCCGGTCGGCAGATTAGGGGTTAATAATTGTAGGTAGGTGGAGGCGACATTGGGGGCAGCAGATTAGGGGTTAATAAATATAATATAGGGGTCGGCGGTGTTAGGGGCAGCAGATTAGGGGTACATAGGGATAATGTAGGTGGCGGCGGTGTGCGGTCGGCAGATTAGGGGTTAAAAAATTTTAATAGAGTGGCGGCGATGTGGGGGGACCTCGGTTTAGGGGTACATAGGTAGTTTATGGGTGTTAGTGTACGTTAGAGCACAGTAGTTAAGAGCTTTCTGGGCTAACGCCGGTTCATAAAGCTCTTAACTACTGACTTTTTTCTGCGGCTGGAGTTTTGTCGTTAGATTTCTAACGCTCACTTCAGCCACGACTCTAAATAACAGCGTTAGAAAGATCCCATTGAAAAGATAGGATAGGCAAATGGCGTAAGGGGATCTGCGGTATGGAAAAGTCGTGGCTGGAAAGTGAGCGTTAGACCCTTAATTACACGACTCTAAAATACCAGCGGTAGCCCAAAACCAGCGTTAGGAGCCTCTAACGCTGGTTTTGACAGCTAACGCCAAACTCTAAATCTAGGCCTAAATAAATACTTCTCTCCCCCCCCCCCTTTTTTCCCCTCCCATCATCCTCCCTCTTATTCCTTCTTTTCCCATTCCCCAAATGGTGAAATTTGATATTTAGAGATGGTGTGAAAGGTTTCTCTTCCCATTAGAAAGTGTTTGTTAACTTTTCATCTGTTCATTTTTCATATGTTATCTATTGCATTGTTGTATCCCTGAATGATATTTTGATCTAAGCCCCTCTTGGCACAAAAGGTAGATATCATGCACACAGGTTTTCCCTACATCAGATGCCCCCTCGTAGGCAGTCTAATAGCTACAACCTTAAGCTACTACCTACTAACAAAATGGGGAATCAAGACACCTTGGTTATACAGTAATTCTATAATTGGTCTTTTATTTCTTTTGTATGCTATGTTTGGATTTGCATATTGTAACTGTATGGAAAAATGTATTCATTGTCAGAATGTTACAATGTGCTATGTTTATCCTCAATAAAATAATATTTGAAAGAAAAGATAGAGGATATACACGTCAAGTAATCTGTAAAGCCTTTCAAAGAGCAAAACAAACACAGTGACATCAACTCCTGGTACCAAAGAAGAAAAACACCAATATAGGAGAAAAAGTCAAGTTTGTTAGTACCTTTAATGCACAACATCAAATTATAAGTGACATACTGAACCAACATACTGGAATTCTCAAATCTGATAAAGCTGTATCCAAATGTAGGTGACAGGATCCTCACGAGTTGGAGGAGGGCTCCCACGATTGGAAACAAGTTGGTCAGAAGTCACTTTGTAAGGAAAAGAGCAAATAAAAACATCTGTGGCACATATCCATGTGATTTGTGTAGTTTCTGCAATTATATGAATAATGAGAGAGAATTCAATACGTTCACAGGGGAAACTAAGAAAATGTACGGATTTGCAAATTGCAGAACAAGGAATGTGGTATATTGACTGTCTTGTATATGTGGAAAAAGGTATGTAGGCATTACCACAAGTGAATTACGCAGTAGACTGGGCGAACATCTGAACAGTATTAAAAATTGTGAAGAAGATAAAAAGAAGAACAATATTCTGACTCCTGTAGCTAGACATTACCTCAAATTACATGGAACCAAACCAACATTGAATGTCTCTGTCCTGCAAGTAATAAAACCAGGCATAAGAGGTGGTAATGTGGAATCTATGCTGCTACAGGCTGAGTGCAGGTGGATTTTCTGGTTAAATACACTTACACCAGTAGGTTTAAATGAACAAGATAGGTATGGATCTTTTTTATAAGACTCCATAATGAACATGGCTATTATGGAGAGAATATCATGACTCTAATATTAGCCATCTTTTTGATCACGCAGACATAATACCCAGCCCAATATATATTTATATATTTTTTACCTGGACCAGCAAACAAAGATGGTGTCAAACTATATGTATTCTAGTATGGTTCAATAGAACTATTATTTATCATAACATTGAGACAGTTTCTATTATGGTTCAATAGAACTATTATTTGTTATAACATTGAGACAGTTTTGCAGAAATGTCTTGTTATAATACTAATGTATCTATAAAGAACAAGAAATGTAATGTCATTTATTGTACATCCCGATCCGCTGCTGCTCACATTATTATGAATCTTAATGTCTGTTATTTGTTATAACACTGATATAGCTTTGCAGACATTTCCTGTTATAACATTAGTGTCTCCATCATAAATAAGAAATTTACTGTCATTTTTTGAACATCCTGATCCGCTGCTGCTCACATTATTATGAACCTTATGCCTGCCATTTATTCTGAATATACTCTGGTTGTACATTTTTAGTGTCATGTATTACAATTAAATTGATCTAATGCGATTTTCTACCATAAGATCGCAACATTTTCACTAGGGTAGTACTACATTTATTAATTTGTGAGTATACTCTCTGTACTACGTAATATAACTGCGGTTTGACATCGGTGACAATATCTATTACCTTGGTACTGCTCAAACATACAATAACACGATCTCTATTATGTGTGCAGATCTCTGCAATAGGTGCGATAATCTTTATAAATCGCTATTTGTTATGGGCACTATTGATTATCACTGAAGATGCAAGTAACATAACATAGTAACATAGTAGATAAGGTTGAAAAAAGACTGAAGTCCATCGAGTTCAACCTATACAAATCTAAAATACTTACAAAAAGCTCCAGTTAAGCTTAAATAACCCCATTAAAATGTGACCCATTTAATACTAGCAATCATATCCATGAATTTTGTTTATATACAGAAATGTATCCAGGCTATTTTTAAATGTATCTATGGTATTGGCATTCACTACCTCCTTTGGTAATGAGTTCCACAATTTTATTGCTCTTACAGTGAAAAAACGTTTCCGTTGCAGGAGATTAAATCTCCTTTCCTCCAACCTTAAATTATGACCTCTTGTCAGAAACAATTTTCTTGGAATAAACAGAGCTTCTGCCATCTCTGTTTATGGGCCTTGAATATATTTATATAAAGTAATCATGTCACCTCTCAAGCGCCTTTTTTCTAAAGAAAACAGACCCAGTTTGGCTAGCCTATCCTCATAGGTTAATTTCTCCAAACCCCTTATTAGCTTTGTGGCCCTTCTCTGAACTTTTTCTAGTTCTGCAATTTCTTTTTTAGCAATCGGTCCCCAGAACTGCACTCCAAACTCAAGGTGAGGTCTTACCAGGGCTTTATATAATGACAGAATTATACTTTACTCCCTTGAATCAATGCCTCTTTTAATACATGCTAGTATCTTATTAGCCTTTGAAGCCGCTGCCCTGCATTGTGCACCCATCTTTAGCTTGTTATCTATTACTACTTCCAAATCCCTTTCCTCCTGTGTTTGGCTAAGTCTTGTCCCATTTAAAAAATACGTAGCCTGCTTATTTTTACTTCCAAAATGTAGAACCTTGCATTTTTCCGTATTAAATCTCATTTTCCATTCACTTGCCCATAGTTCTAATTTTAGCAAATCCCTTTGTAAAGAGAGTTCGTCCTGCTCTGACCTAATGACCTTACTTAACTTAGTATCATCTGCAAAAATAGAGATGTCGCTATTTAGTCCTTGCTCCAAGTCATTTATAAAATATTAAAAAGAACAGGGCCCAGTACTGATCCCTGGGGGACGCCACTGATTACCTTTGTCCAATCTGAGTATGATCCATTTACTACTACTCATTGCTCCCTATCTTTTATCCAGTTATTTATCCATGAGCTAACATTTTCAGCTATTCCCAGTCCCTTAATGTTGTGCATTAATCTCTCATGTGGCACTGTATCAAATTCCTTTGCAAAATCTAAGTATATCATATCAACTGATTCCCCTTTATCTATATTTTTACTTACTTCCTTGTAGAATCTAATTAGATTAGTTTGACATGATCTATTTCTCCTAAAGCCATGCTGATTAGAACTCATAATCTTGTTTACACGAATATGCTTATCAATATAATCCCTTATAATCCCTTCAAATATCTTCCCCACTATTGATGTCAGACTAACTGGTCTATAGCTTCCTGGATCATCCCTGCTTCCCTTTTTGAAGAGTGGCACCACATCAGCTTTACGCCAATCCTGGGGTACCATGCCTGAGGATAATGAGTCTTGAAAAATTAAGAGTAAAGGTTTGTCTATAACAGTGCTAAATTCCCTTAACACCCTTGGGTGTATTCCATCTGGGCCTGGAGTTTTATTTACCTTAATATTTTCCAGTTTTTTCCTGATATCCTCTAAACAAAACCCAGTTAGTGGTATGGACTGGCATGTTCTATTCTGTTCCAAAGTATCATTCAATGGTTCCTCTCTTGTGCATACTGAAGAAAAAAACTGATTTAGTACCTCAGCCTTCTCCCTGTCATTATTTATCATGCTACCCTCCATGCATTTTAATGTACCTATATTATCCTTCTTAGATTTTTTGCTATTTATGTACTTAAAGAACCTTTTAGGGTTAGACTTAGAATCCTTGGCAATTAATTTTTCATTTTCAATTTTGGCTAATTTGATTGCTTTTTTGCATGCTTTGTTACATTCCTTATAAATATTGTATGTTGAGTCTGTACTATTTTCTTTTAATAATTTAAATGCCCTACGTTTTTTCCTAATTTCTCTTAACACATTTTTATTTAGCCATAACGGCTTTGTTTTTTTATTTTTATAACCATATGGTATGTGTTGATATGTATATTTATTTAACAAATTTTTAAATATTATCCATTTATCCTCTGTATTTTTATTAGAAAATACATTGTCCCAATTTATATTATTTAATGATTTCCTTAAATCGTTGAATTTTGCTTTCTTGAAATTAAAAGTCTTAGTTAACCCTTTAAAACACTGCATATGAAAAGAGATTTCAAATGTGACCATGTTATGATCACTGTTATCCAAATGTTCTTTAACTTCTATGTTTGATATTATATCTGTATTGTTTGATAGCACTAAATCCAATATAGCTTTACTCCTAGTTGGCTCCTCTATTAATTGTGACAAGAGGTTATCCCTGAGAACATTTAAAAATCTATCCCACTTAATTGAATTACTAGTTTCATTGGCCCAGTTTATATCAGGGTAGTTAAAATCTCCCATAATTACAGCACTGTTATTAGCAGCCTTACCTATTTGGATAAGTAGTTGAGTTTCCTCCGGGTCACTAATGTTGAGAGGCTTGAAGCATGTTCCTAGTAATATTTTTTTAGGATTTTTCCCCCCGCTCTTTATTTCAACTCACAGGGTCTCTACATTGTCACTTGTATCATAAATATCTTCCCTTATTGTAGGTTTAAGGTTAGGTTTAATATACATGCAGATTCCTCCACCCCTTTTATTATTCCTGTCCCTCCTATATAATGTATACTGCCCAGTCATGTGAATCATCCCACCAAGTTTCAGTTATACTGATAACATCATAGTCCTCTTCTGCAACTTAGAGCGTCAGCTCCCCCATTTTACCTGTCATGCTTCTTGCATTTGTTGTCATACGTTTAATTTTCATGTGCTTTCTGCTGCTACTTGGTGTGCTTTCCTCTATACTTTCTAATGTGACATTTCTTAAGTCATCCCTTTCTTGAGATATTAAGGGAGTGACATATTCACAGACTGATCTCTCAGTTCTATTTTGTTCTAACTGACCCTCCCCCCCTTTGCCTAGTTTAAAAGGTTCTCTAAACGTGCTACCGTCCTTTCCCCCAACACACCTGCACCCATGTAATTCAGGCGCAATCCATCCTTACTGTACAAATTGTACCCTAGTGAAAAATCAGCCCAGTGTTCTAAAAAGTCAAACCCCTCATTTTTACACCATGCTTTTAGCCACGAATTAACAGACCTTAGCTCCTTCTGCCTTACTGAGTTAACACACGGCACTGGTAATATCTCAGAAAATATTACTTTGGAGGTCCTTGCTTTAAGCTTGCTACCTAACTCCCTGAAGTCATTTTTTAGGACTCTCCATCTCCCACCGATTCCTTCATTAGTACCAATATGCACCATGACTGCAGGATCAGACCCACATCCCTCTAACAATCTATCAATACGCTCCACAATATGCCTAACACGAGCCCCTGGAAGACAGCAAACTGTTCTATGTAAAGGGTCTGGATGACAAATTACCCTATCAACCTTCCTAATAATAGAGTCTCCTACCACCAACATCTGCCTCTGGCCCTGACTTGTATGCCCCTCTTCCATGACTGAAGGACTGCCCACCATAGTATGCTCCTCTTCCACAGCTAAAGGACTGTTCACTATACTAGGCAACACAGCCCTCTCTGACACTGCCACCCCTGAACTGATATCCCCAACATCTTCACTTAATCTGGCAAATCTATTGGGCTGTACCAGCTCAGAACTGGCCTGTCTCTTCCGCTTACCTTTACTTTGCCCTCTAACTGTGACCCAGCTACATCCTGGAGTCTCCTCATCTGAATCCTCCCCATTCCCACTGCTGGAACCATTAACAACCAGCTCAGTCCTATCCATTTCCCTTTAAAGTGTCTGAATTTCATGTAGTGTTGAAATTTGTTCCTCCAGATCCCCAATACGAGTTTCTAAAGAGACAATATGCTCACACTTGCCACAAACATATAATCCCAGAAGCGGCTGCTCCAGTGATGCAAACATGTGGCAAGCTGTACACTGAATGAGATTCTCACACATTATTAATAAAAGGTTTAACTTAAAAGTATAAAATAAATATATTTCCCCTTGGTTACCCCAAAACCTTGTTTGCCTAACTACCTTGGTTAGCTAACTATTATACTTAAACAGACAATGTTATTTTAACAGAGAATCAATACAGCAACCCTGAAAGAGCAAGCTCACAGAGTAAATGTGCTAAATTTATAGGCTTGCAAGGCCCACACAGGTGAAAATAATCCCACCCCTAATTACCCACACAGACAGAAAAAAAAATGGAATGCTAGAAATAAAGTTATTTAGTTATTTCCTTTTTTTTTTTTTTTTTTAAATGCAACCCTTGCAAAGCAAATAATTTATAAATTAGCTTGGTTAGCTATTATACTTAAACAGACAATGTTACTTTAACAGGGAATCAATACAGCAACCCTGAAAGAGTACTTTTGCTTCCTTTATAACAATACTGTGATCGTCAGGATCAGTGTTATTTTGTGAGAGTATTGTTATTAAATTGACGTTCCTTTGATCTGATAGGTCACTTTGGTTTTGGTGACGTCTGTGTATAATCACATGATAAATCGGCATCCAATGAAATTGGCGATTATGTGATTGGTTGCCACAGGGGTGTGTCATGATACCCTCCCTTGATTGGATGAGATACGCCATTTAGGAAGCGGGGCTTACCCAACTCAGGTTAACCTTTGAGAAAGCCGTGTGTCGGCGAAATGCGCATTAGGCGTATATTCTGAGTCCAGCCACCACTTATAATTGTAAAGCCGTACTTCTGCTTTTGAGTCTGCACTTTATTTAGAGTAATAGTTGCGAGGTTGTACCTCTTTTCAGTTAATTGTTTGTGTGCAGCTTGCTAGCAGATAATTGTCTACTTGCCTTTTAGTCACTGTATCATTGCAGTCAGAATAGTAACGTTTTTTGTGGTTGCTGGTTCTCATTACTTTTAATTTTTAATCTAAGTATTAATGCATACATTGCACTTCACACTATTTTATAGGAACAATTAAAAGTTATGTTTTACATATCTCCCTGAGAGGTTTTTCCCCTACATTACTTTTTTTCTTTGAGTGCTCTGCCATTGTCCCCTTTTTTCGCCCCCTTTTTTTTGGTTTACATTTATATATGGACATTGAGCACCCCGCACACTGGTTGGTTAGAAATACTTATCAGTGTAATTAGTATTAGTGGGGTATTGATTGACTTTTTCCCTTATCTTTCATTTTGATTTAGTCATATGAGGCCTTTTAAATTTAGCTAGCACCCTCATACTTTAAAAAAAATGAGACATTGTGGGCAAAAAAGCTAATCAAAGACTGCAGTTTGGATTTTACATCCTTGTTAAGAGAAAAAACACACAAAAAAGTTGTTAAAATGATAGGGGTGTTGAGTAACTTCTATGCCAGTAGATTCTTCACTTTAAGACCTGTGAGTAAATACTGTGATTATAGCACTGTTAATGGTGTAGATTTATTTTAGATCTATTCATAAATTTTGAGCTTTATAGTCGGAACTAAAGTAACGATCAAATGAAATAACTGAACTGTTAACAAGTTTTATCTACTATAGGAATCTAATATCTACAGTTTCAAGAGATATTCCCTCTTTCCATTGAGCGTATTTTTGTGGTGGAGTGGGGGGATTCAGTGGTTTAATGTGAATGCCTAATTTTCTCCAAATTAATGTCAAAAAGTGTTGAATTAATCTGTGCATTAATATAGGTATTACTAAGAGATTTTAGGACATTTGAGCACTATTTTTGAAATAATGAACTTTATGGAAAATTCTGCTGTCCCCTATAAGCATATTAAAGCCCTTTTACGATTCCAGTGCTTGCTATTACTGCCTGGCCTGGTCTTTTGAGACTTCAAGTGAAAGAAGGAAAAGAGTGAAATTTGACTGTATGTACAGTCCCAGAAATATTTTAATTGATTATGGGCCAGGTTAAGAGTTGATCGCTATTTAATGCTCCCGCTTGGACGTTGGCTGCGCTAGAAGTAAGTTTTTGGCGTGTCGGGTTACGCTTGTATTGTGAGTTAAAAGTTAACTGTGTTCGCTTGGGCGCTAAAAATCTGCGCACGCGATAACCTATTTCCTCATAGAACTCAATGGAGCAAAAAAGAAAAAGTGGGAAAAAAACCTAACACCCAGCTCGCATATAAACACGATCCCATATTTCACATTCCAATGTTCTTCACATAGAAGAATATGTTCTATTTATTCATAAATACACATTTCTATATATATCTGAAGGTATTTTGAAAAAATATATATTTATATAGCATGACTAAGGGTTGAGAGCCCGACACGTTGCTGGATTTCTGTTGGATTTGTATTCTGCCAATTAACACTACTGTTTTTGTAATAGTGTTGCTGTTATTGTGCTGTGAAGCTACTCTGAGTGCTAAAATATATATATTTATAACTATATATATATATATATATACATGATTATATATAAGTATAGATATATACATATATATATATATGTATTTGTGTTTATATGTGTATATATGTCTGTAAATACATATGTACACACATATAAACACATATATATATATATATATATATATATATATATATATATCTATATATTCATATACATATTTAGACATGTATATGTATGTATTTCTATGTTAAAGCCCTTTGCCTGCCTTGTTTTTCTAACACCGAGACCTCATATCTTTGAGCCCTTATAACTTTTTGTGCAATTTTTTTAATACTTTTTATTAGATGGTGTTATTATGAGTGTTACTGTACTTTGTAATGTATTTTTTATGTGTTTTGTGTAGCTTTTCACGAAACAGTTAACCAGAGCTCTGAGGACGCATTTAATTTCAACTTGTAATATGAGCGGGAAAACCTGATGATCAAATACAATCGATATACCTCTTATCGCTTGCGCGTAACTGTTAACGTGTCGCTTGTAATCTGGCCCTAAGTGATTATCATTTAATAGCAATGGCATTTAACAGGATGAAGTGTGCCCCTCCATGGTGCAGAGGATGATAATTTCCCTTTATTCAAGGGACAGTAAATGCTAACTAATTATATTATGCTTATGAAAGAGTATTATTGGAACAACTTCATTTGTTTTTCTTTGTTTTTTTTTTTGCATAAAAAGCTTAAGTTTAAGCTTTTTATTTGGATTTGGAAACTAACCTTAAAGGGACAGTATACACCAATTTTAATTTAACTGCATGTAATAGACACTACTATAAAGAATAGTATGCACAGATACTGATATAAAAATCCAGTATAAAAAATGTTTAAATATTACTTACAAGCTCCCAGTTTAGCACTGTTAAAAAGATTATCTGGAACACCCACTGCAAGTGGGAAATTGCAGACACTCCCACCCCCTCCTCTGCATATGAAAAGACTCTTTACACAAACAGGAGCAAGCTGGAGTAGGTATACATCAGTATTCTCATAAAACTTGGGGGCTTGGTTAGGAGTCTGAAAATCAGCGCAATGTTATTTAAAAATAAGCAAAACTATACTTTTTTTATTTTTAAAAACTGTATGGGCTATATAAATGGATCATCTATAAAACATTTATGCAAAGAAAAATCTAGGTATAATGTCCCTTTAAGCACTGATTGTTCAATGGCTATTAAGCAGTATTCCCTTTGCATTATTGTTGGACAATGACATATCTAAAAACAATTTATTTTCTTTCCTAAGATCTGGAGAGTCCACAACGTCATTCAGTTACTAGTGGGAATATTACTCCTGGCCAGCAGGAGGAGGCAAAGAGCACCACAGCAAAGCTGTTAAGTGTCACTCCCCTATCCATAATCCCCAGTCATTCTTTGCCTCTGTCAATGGAGGAGGTGAAGTTTGGTGTCTGAAGAAATTAATTCCTTTTTCGAGTACTTTTCCCTACAAGCAAGGATTTGGGTTTAGCTGAGTCCACGTCAATCTCTTCAGTAAAGTAGTGGTGGCTTTTAAGCAGTTAGGAAGTTGTGAGGTAGTCCTTGATTGGTTTCCTAATACATTGCTGCCCATGGTACAGAAAGCCAGAGTTGGTTACTCAGTTCTTTCTTTTTCTACAGGTCTCTGTAAGGAGTATGTGTCCTTTCACGCCTTGTGAGCGGTCTTCTTGCCGGACAGATAGACTGCAGGTAAGTGCTTTTGTCTTCTAGGTCTTAGAGACTTGCACTTCAGAAGAATGTCATATGCAGTAGATGGGGACATTTTTAAAATCGTTTATACAGGATTTTCTTTGGCAGTGGGCAGGCACATTATGTAGGTTGAGACTAGGAGTTAATCTTCCCGTTATTGGGACGTTTGTCCTCTGGGCTAATTTTGTTGAAATACTTTATTAGTATGTGTGTGGCTTATGTTTTATACAGGGATTTATGTATAAACTTAAAATTTGGTAGTTGTTTTTGTTTGCTTAGCTAGAACAGGCTAACTGACAAACTGCTTGAGTTTGAAACCAGCTGCAGCTACTTGCATCTTATGTTGTAGGCAGAGGGAAACGTGCGCCTTTTACTTGCTGTGTAGTTTCCTCTCTCTGCCGGTCATGTGACCTTTCTGCTGTCATTAGATTTCCGTCTCTTCAGTGTCGATCTACTATACGGACGTTTTAGAGACTTCTGGCAGCCAAATTGTGGTATTAAAAATTCTTAAAGTGACAGTGTATTTAAAAAAAATTCTACAATTTGGGGAATTTTTTATTTAGTATTATGGTCATGAACCAAGACTCTGTGTTTTTTGAGAAATGCTTGTTATGCCTAGAGGCACAAATTGTTTTGCCTATGCAATTCTGTGCTGCATGCTTAGCTAGAACACTTCAATTTAAAGATAAATTGTTGCCCTCTGAGCCCAATGTCTCTCAGGATGACGCTGTTCAGGCAATGCCACAGCTTTCTCCTCAAACATCCCAAGCCTCTATGGCGTCACATACAGTGCCCTGCAGTTCCTCTCAGCCTCCTGGAGGAGTTTATTTGCCTGTAGATTTTGCTGCACGGGTATCTTCTGCGGTACCTGCGGCATTATCTGCTTTTCCTATGCTGGAAAAATGCAAGAGGGAAATTACACATTCAGATAGTAAGGTTTCTGTTCCACCTACTGCAATGCAGGTTGCCCTCCCTCATAAGGCTGATGAGGAGGATACTCCGGTAGCCTCTGAGGGTGAAATCTCAGATTTGGGCAGTATTATTCCTTAATCTGATACTGAAGAAGTAAACTTTAGATTTAAGCTTGAACACCTTCATGTATTGTTAAAGGAAGTATTGGCTACTTTGGATGACTCCGATACTTCTGTCGTTGTCAACCCTAAGAAGTCTAGTAAACTTAATAAATACTATGATGTAGTATGATCGGAGAAGCCAGGGATTCCTTTCTCCCCAGATTTGGGCAGTATTATTCCTTAATCTGATACTGAAGAAGTAAACTTTAGATTTAAGCTTGAACACCTTCATGTATTGTTAAAGGAAGTATTGGCTACTTTGGATGACTCCGATACTTCTGTCGTTGTCAACCCTAAGAAATCTAGTAAACTTAATAAATACTATGATGTAGTATGATCGGAGAAGCCAGGGATTCTTTTCTCCCCATCTCCCGTATTTAAAAAGATGTTTCCTGTTGCTGACTCCATTAAATATTCTTGGCGCACGGTGCCTAAAGTAGAAGGGGCTATTTCTACTCTGGCTAAGAGAACTACGATGCTTATAGAGGATAGCTGCTCCTTTAAGGATCCCTTGGACAAAGCTTATTTGTAGAAGATGTATGTTCATCAAGGTCTTCAATGGCAACCTGCAGTTTGTATTGCCACAGTAGCATGTGCAGCATCTTATTAGTGCAACGCCTTGTCTAAATCAATTTTAGTAGAGACTCTGTTAGAGGAGATACAAGATAGGATTAAAGCTCTCAAACTAGTCACTTCCTTTATTTCTGATGCTAACATGCAATTTATTAGACTGGGAGCCAAGATGTCTGGCTTCACTGTCCTAGCCCGCAGGGCATAGTGGCTAAAATCTTGGTCAGCTGATGTTACTTCTAAGTCCAAGCTTCTGATGCTTACTTACAAGAGTAAGACCTTGTTCGGACCTGGTCTGGCAGAAATAATTTCTGATATTACGGGTGGAAAAGGGTCTTTGCTACCGCAAGACAAGAAGAACAGATTTAAAGGGCGTCAAAGTAATTTTCATTCCTTTCGTAACTTCAAAGGTCAAAAGTCTTCCTCTCCCTCTTCCAAGCAGGAGCAGTCCAAGTCTTTTTTGAAGCCCAATCAGTCTTGGAATAAGGGGAAGCAATCAAAGAAACGCTCAGCTGAGTCTCAGTCAGCATGAAGGGTCAGCCCCCGGTCCGGGTTCGGATCAAGTGGGGGGCAGACTTTCCCTGTATTGTCAAGTGTGGAGACGAGATGTCCCAGATCCTTGGGCTGTGGATATAGTATCTCAGGGTAACAAAATATAATTCAAAACTTTCCCTCCCAGGGGCAGATTCCACCTCTCAAGATTATCTGCAGACCAGGTAAAAAGAGAGTCATTTTTTAACTGCGTTCAGGACCTTTCCTCCCTGGGAGTGATTGTTCCAGTTCCTGGTAGGGAACAGGGTCTAGGATTCTATTCAAATCTGTTTGTGGTTCCCCCCCAAAAAAGGAACTTTTCGACCCATTTTAGACCTAAAGTACCTCTACAAGTTTCTCAGGGTACCGTCCTTCAAAATGGAAACCATTCGTTCCATTCGTCCCTTGGTTTAAGAGGGTCAGTTCATGATGACTATAGACCTGAAGGATGCATATCTTCATGTTCAAATCCACAGGGATCATCACAAATTCCTGAGATTCGCCTTTCTAGACAAGCACTTTCAGTTTGTGGCTCTTCCGTTTGGCCTTGCCACAGCTCCCAGAATTTTCTCAAAGGTTCTGGGGGCTCTCTTGGCAGTGATCAGGTCTCAGGGAATTGCAGTGGCGCCATACCTGGACGACATATTGGTTCAGGCACCATCTTTTCAACAAGCAAGCTCTCATACAGAGATCTTATTGTCTTTTCTACTTTCCCACGGTTGGAAAGTTTTTGGTATATACTAGGTTTACAATATCATTTATTATTATATCAGCAGCAATCTCTAGTAAAATGTTGGAGAACTTATCTTAGCAGTTGCGAACCAATAAAATGTATATACGTAACAATATATTTATTAGTATCAATATTTATTCCTTAATTCTAGATAAGTTATCCTTATATACACTTTGAATTATATTTATGTAGAAACTAGATTATGAATCAATTATGCACACTTATTCCGTTACAATATTCTATGCAACAGATCACAAAATGCACCTCCAAAAATTAACCTTACTCACAATGAATCACATTAAAATACCACAATAAAAATACCAGAATATGGAACGCTAACTTAACAGTGTTTAGTTAAAGGGACACTGTAGTCAGAAATGAAATCACAATACAATCGTAATATACATATAAATATATCTTTTTCTAAAGTACCTTCTTTACCAAATATGTTTAGTTTATAAAATATTAATATTGGAAATATTGATTATTTCCAAACCTACTTCTAAGTCAGCCGTTACGGATTCCCAATCCGTGCTGACAACTGCAGTTGAAACATGGCGTCTTTGTTAAATACTGCGCATGCGCGAGTTAGCGCAGCGTCACATCCAACGTCCATCTGCAGATACATAAGGCGAGGAGGAGGTAATTTGGGCTTCAGTGATCAGAAATGCGCATGCGCGATCGAGACTAATTTATGTGCATGCGCATTAGTGACGATTCTGCCAATAATTATATGCATAGGCACGCAATATAATTGGTTAGTGATGTTATGTAGATAATGGCGAAAACGGTGGGCTGGATATGCTTACGTCATTACTGCAAAATAATTATAGAAAATAAAAGGTATGGATGCTTCGTTTTTATTAAAATAAAGTACAGTAAGTTTTCATATATTATTATTTAATAGAATATTGTATTATTTGGTATGTATATATTAAACGAAAGTAATCCTTTAAACAATATAACAAGATACTTCACACAATCTTACTAAGTCTCAATAAATCTGAGATAACTTTCAGGGAAGTATAATTAGGCTATTTAGCCTCCAAATTATTTTATATAACTTCAATTTAAACACCATTATTATTAATGCAACAGCCAATTTATATGCCAATATATCTAGCCTCTTATTCAGCCACAATAAGACAAATTTTTTAAATATATATATATATATATATAACAATAACTGTAATTAACATGATATTAAAATACAAAAATTATTTCTAAACATTAATATTTAATACCAATATACTTACTACCCTTGGTCTAATTAATTTTAAATATAAGAATAAATCTCCTTTTATTTATTTTTTTATTTTATTTTTTTTTTAAATAATTTTTATTGAGGTAAAAGATGGCATACAGAGATATCATTAAAACATACCATAAACGTCATCACCATAGACATAGTGTAAAACTGGATATACAAGGAATGCAATAGAAATGTTAGCATTAATAATATCAACTAGCAAGATGACCAACAAAGGGATCACTGAGAATACTATACAGAATCATAATTCAGTTATGCCAATACAAATTGAAGCCTTCTCTTCTAATCAAGGGTCACGCTTGGACCCCCTTACCAATTGGAATTTTTAGCCGTAATAGAAGGCTACCTGAAATAGGGAAGACCACTCATGGGTCTAACGCTGTTTACCTCAAATTTTGAATTCTAGCCTCTCAACTGCTAGAGTAAAGAATAAAATAGGCAAATGAGAGTAAGAGGCTCTTTTTACCAATCTTTCGCATGGCTATGTTACGGGGTGAAATATATAGGTATGCTGCAATGTATAATGAAGAGTATAGTTAGGATGCGGTATTGGCAAGAAACACCGCGTAGTTAACCCTCCTGTTATAGGAGGTATATTATGTAGGGGGGGGAGGAGGTGGTGAATTAAAAAGTTAAGGGCCAAATAAATAACCTAAAGAGTGCACGTATAGCAAAAAGAAGTAAGCTAGGTATATTCTGGCCTAGTGTAGATTCTCATATGCAGGGATGCCCAATCTGGAGTTCTCATAATTGCACTATTGCGGACAATTTAGTTCCTATACTGCACATACTACGGCCTCGTTTTACATGATAAACGCAGGACCAGCCTGCCTTAAACATATGCATTAACCTGGATTAATGGTAGGGTGACAATAGACTATTGAGTGAGAATCGCTACAAATATGGGATGATCTCTCTCTGGATAAGCTATGAGTCTGAGATGGCTAAAGTAGCACCTAATAGAGTAGGTGTAGATCAGTATATAACTAAAATATAGTGAAACTAGAACTATGATGAAAAGTAAATAACTTTCCACATTCCTTTTGTAACCTATCTCCGCCACCCGGGCACGGGCCCTATGTCCAGGCGGCGGGCAGAACACTCAAAGTAGCCTAGTAGTAAATTATGAATTTTTCCAAGAAGCTACTCACATCTATAGTGTTGGATATAGTTTTTTTAAATGGTTAGTGAAACATTAGAAAGGAGAAAACAAATATAACTAAACCATATGGGTAGAACAGAGTAACAGTCATTAGTAGTATTGTAAGATTGCTTGTAAGAATAGAGTACAGTTATTCATTGGCAACCAGATATTAAACAGTAGATTCATTTCCATGCGTAATGCTGCAGTAGCAAATAATATGTATATGAATATATATGCAGTACATTAGGATTCAAGCCTTGTGTCCTAATTACCAGGAACATAACAAAGGAACCAAATTGAACTGGAAATAGGGCAAAAAGCTGGATAAACTAAATATTATAAACTGTGTATGCTGAACATGCAAAGAAGTCTTTAGCAGGGAGAAATACACTAGCCTAAGCTTGCAAGAGAAGTGCAGTAATGTGCCAGCCTTCAGAATAGACATGTAGCCATTATCACAGTATACTAAAAAAATATTTTGAAAGACACTTAGGTGCCATACAGTAAAGGTATTATAGTCCCAGAGGCAGAGTGTGGGAATACAAAGAATATTGAGCACAAAGCATTTTAGTAAACAGACTGTAGTAAACCATCTGGTGATGTAAAATGGCTATTACCTCAGTTGTCTTGGAGTATTAGTGTAAAGCCCAATTCTGCATTATTGCTTGTCTAAACATATATAGCACAAATGATATAGGTTTATGTAGTGTAAATCAGATATAAAGACAGTAATTCTAAATAACTTTAGAAAAAACACAGTGGAACATATAAGCAGAATACCATTGGCGATGATGTGCTGGGAATATTAGCACTTAATGCAGCATTATGTTCAGTAACATATAAATTGTTTCTAAAATCTAAAGGTTAGCTAGCCAACACACAGACAGTAACATATAGTAAGAATAATGTGCTTGATCACAAAAAGCCTTAAAACCACAAATGGTGTCATGTGAAACATATAAACTAATACTAGAACACCTAATTGTCGTATATCTATAAGACCTCCAGGTACTCTAGAAAATAGAACTGGGTTAACATGTAAAAATCAAACAATGACAGTAAACCAACTTGCGTGCATAATACATGGAGATGAAACAAGAGAACTGTCCATAACTGGTACACTGTCTATTATCTCATGGAGCGATTGCTGTTATCAGTGTAGTTAACCCGCTTCATGGTAATATCCTACTCCAGTTTTATACCAGTATGTAGAGTCTCCCTTGTCCTCGCCAAACTGAAGCGTCCAGCCTCCACAGCAAGCTTCCAACAAACGTGCCCTCTGGGGGATTAGATCTCCCGATGGTGATTCCTCAGCCGGTTCAGCAGACGGTGTATCAGTAACAGTGTTTTTATTTTGTAGAGTCATTACTTGTGGCGTGTCCATATAGGGCCTGAGAACCGGATCCAAGCTCCAGGTCCTAGCATCGCCATTTTATCTGCGGCCATGAGTCTCATTCTCCCATCGCTTGCCAGCGAGCCTACCTTGCCTTGAGCTGCTGAGCAGATTTCTAGTTGTTGCTTAGATCTCTGTGCTGTGGAGCTGCCAAACACACTCTCGGTGGAAGCAGAGGTGCACAACATGTGCCGGGGCTCAGAAGCAGCACCACTGACTCCATTTTCGGTCACTGTATGCGAACATCCCTCCGGTGAGATCTCGGCAATAAGCACGGGAACAGGCAGTGAATTGAAGGAGGCTTCAGGCATAAGTCGATACGTTTCCAGGAGTTTACCAAGCTCAAACAAGATCCAGTGAGCGCTCTCCATAGTGAATATATCACTAGCTCTCGTGGCCACAAGTATGGTTGCCGACTGCGTAGGCTGAATTTAAACCTCCGGCTCCGCTTTTAAATTATAAATAAAATCGGCTCTCCATCCAGTCCGTAGCCAGGCAGTCAAACCATGGTTTTGTTTTTTGTTTTTAGATAAAATGGGTAGTTAAATGCTGTATTTTATAGCAGTTAGAGCCAGAGCTCCAAAAGCTTGCGACCGTTCCTCTAGGTTGTTGGCTCCGCCCCCCAATAAATCTCCTTTTAAATCACACTATGATTTAACTATAGTTTTAGAATACTTTGATTTAAAACATTAAAAATATAGAGCAACCGTATACATAACCAAATAAAACAATTTTAATTTTCAGCTTTTTCAGATTAATCCAGTTCACCGTCATCAATAAGAGGTATATGCAATTCAGAGAATAAAAAGTTTAGGCCCAGTTGTGAGTCCGTCAAAATTCCAACAAAAGACTCTTTTTTTTCTCCTATGCATGAGCTTTTATCAAGTGATAAGCCCGCCTCTATTTTGTAATCATTGTGGAATATTCGGATACACCCCATCAAAGCTTGTCCCTTCATTGGCTCTTGGAAATGCATGTATTTTAATAACAGCCAACCCCTTTTGGCTGCAATACCATTTCTGAACTATTGGTGGCAGCAGACAACCAGAAATGCAGTCTCACCATCAATACGGCTAACAGTAAATACAGATTCTTCAATATGTTCATTAAACACACCTGTAATTTCCAGCATTAATAAATGATATGTTTAATATATATGGGATTATTTTATACTATTTACCCTGAGTATTTTCATACTAAACATGATATACTACTTATAATATTTTAAAAGATGTGTTTAAAAGTCACATTTCTTTACCGTGTCACTCTGAATGCATGAAAACACAATTTAGGTACAATTTATGGGGCAACTTATTGCATGGTCTTCCTGCATTGATACTCTTCTGTCTATTCAGATATCTGGAAATAAAAGAAACTGTTATTTATGGTATATGTTTCAAAATAGGGCAATACAGTTGTTAATTTAATTTGTTACAAACCTGAAATGCATTTCTCAGATCCATATATAGATATGCTGTATGTATATCATTTATACAGGCTGAGTATCAAGGAAACATTTGAAAATTACACAATTCATTTTATATGAAGCTAGATGTGCAATCTTTTTGTCAGGCCTGTGTTTAAACCTGTTGCTCCTCCTTGGGGCCTTAATCTTGTTCTTAAAGTTTCGCAGCAGGCTCCGTTTGAGCCAATCAATTCCATAGATATTAAGTTGCTATCTTGGAAGGTTTTGTTTCTTATTGCTATCTCTTCTGCTCGGAGAGTTTCGGAACTCTCGGCTTTGCAGTGTGATTTGCCTTACCTTATCTTTCATGTGGATAGGGCGGTTCTTCGTACTAAATCAGGGTTTCTTCCTAAAGTGGTTTCGGATAGAAATATTAATAAGGAAATTGTTGTTCCTTCTCTCTGTCCCAATCCTTCTTCTCATAAAGAACGTCTGTTGCACAACTTGGATGTTGTGCGTGCTCTAAAATTCTACATACAGGCGACTAAGGATTTTCGCCAGTCTTCTGCCCTGTTTGTTTGTTTCTCAGAAAAGCGTAAGGTTCAGAAGGATACTTCTATTTCTCTTTCCCTCGGGTTGAGAAGCATGATTCGTTTTGCTTATGAGACTGCTGGACAGCAGCCTCCTGAGAGAATTACAGCTAATTCCACTAGGACTGTCTCCTCTTCTTGGGCTTTCAAAGATTAAGCTTCTGTGGAACAGCTTTGCAAGGCAGCAACTTGATCCTCTCTGCATACTTTTTCCAAATTTTCCAAATTTGATACTTTTGCCTCGGCTGAGGCCACTTTTGGGAGAAAGGTTCTTCAAGCGGTGGTGCCTTCAGTTTAGGTCTGCCTGTCTTGTTCTCCCTCCCTGTTCATTCTGTATCCTCTAGCTTGGGTATTGGTTCCCGCTAGTACTTGAATGACGTTGTGGACTCTCCATATCTTAGGAAGGAAAACAAAATGTATGCTTACCTGATAAATTTCTTTCTTTTCGGATATGGAGAGTCCACGACCCCACCCTTTATTAAGACAGTTATATTTGACTAAACCTCAGGCACCTCTACACCTTTGTGTTATTCTTTTTCCATTTCCCTTCAGTGGAATGACTGGGGATTATGGGTAGGGGAGTGATACTTAACAGCTTTGCTGTGGTGCTCTTTGCCTCCTCCTGCTGGCCAGGAGTGATATTCCCACTAGTAATTAAATTACGTTGTGGACTCTCCATATCCGGAAAGAAAGACATTGATCAGGTAAGCATACATTTTCTCGGTACAGGGACATCTGTTTTACAAAAAAAAAAAATGCAAAGCTGTAATAAATTTTAAAATGCCCTCATTCACAAATAAATGCAAATAAAAAATATAATATTTTGTGCCCCCTTAAAATTACACACAAGTCAAAATTCAACTTTCACGATTCAGATAAAGCAGGCAATTTTAAACAACTTTCCATTTTACTTCCATTAGCAAAATGTAAACAGTCTTTTTATATTTACACTTTTTGAGTCACCAGCCCCTACTGAGCATGTGCAAGAATTTACAGAATATACATATATGCATTTGTGATTGGCTGATGGCTGTCACGTGATACAGGAGGAGTGGAAAAAGGCAGAACTTTCAAACTTGTCAGAACAAAAATCTATTATTCATTTTTAGTTCAGACTAATTGCTATTGCATTGTCTTTTTATCATGCATGTGTTGATTATGTAAGCCTACTGTATATATAAAATAGTGGCTAAGGGATTGCCACAGTAAACCTGAACAACTCATGGGTGCAAAGGGACACTGTACTTAATTCAGCTTCATATATTACTATGCAAAACATATATTTAAAAAAAAAAATTCAATACAACTTAAAATTTAGTTTACTTCATATGTAGCCATACCTCAAAATTCAATGGTTTTCCACTCCCCTATTTTATCCTCACAGCAAAAAAACTGCAGCCAGATGCATCTGTAAGGCTACTGGTAATATAAGTGAGACGCATGCACAAGAGTTTAAATTGTGAAAATGGACTCATGCTTGCACACACTATAGGACGTTATAGCAAACTAAGGGCCCGATCGCAAAAGCCGGCATCGCCAATTATTTAGCAAATCTAGACATCACATATATGGTGCCGAATACAAGTATATATAGGTATATTTTACCCGTCGCCCACTGTTTTCACTCCCATAAACTAACATAGAACCAGAGTTGCAAGTCGGTATCATACGTTCAGCACAAGAATTTATGCAGCAAAAATGGAGAGATTTGACTCAATTTTCACCTTGCCACACATAAGCAGACGCAGCAAGCCTTGCGCTGAATATATAAGTACCGTAACTTCCTAGAAGCCCTAGCAAACACCTAACGCATGCAGAATATGTACCTCTCAACCTCCATCCCCCCACGCAATAACTAAATAAAATGTATTAACCTCTATCCGCCAACCCCCACATCGCAAAGTATCTAATAAAGTTATTAACCCCTAATCTGCCACCCACAACGCAAACTACCTATTCTAACTATTAAACCCTAATTTGCCAACCCCCCCCACAACGCAAACTACCTATTCCAACTATTAACCCCTAATCCGCCAACCCCCCACAACACAATCTACCTAATTAATCTATGAACCCCTAAACCGCCAACCCACCACAACGCAAGGTATCAATCTAATCACTAAGGCCCCTAACCTAACACCCCCTAAATTAACCCCAATTAACTACAATTACATAAAATAAAAAAAGACTATCTACATTTAAAAATAATAAACATTTAACAAAATTTAAAAAACTGAATTACCCTATCATTACTGAAAATAAAATAACCTACCCTTACTTAAAGTAAAAAAAAAAAATGTTGGGATAATTTCGTTTAATATTTTCTGTAATCTTAGATTTTTTTTATTTTTTGTAATCTTACGGCTAGATTTAGAGTTTTGTCGGTAACGACCCGCGTAGCTAACGCTGGCTTTTTTTCTGGCCGCACCTTTAAAATAACTCTGGTATAGAGAGTCCACAGAATGGCTGCGTTAGGCTCCAAAAAATGAGCGTAGAGCATATTTAACGCAACTTCAACTCTCGATACCAGAGTTGCTTACGGAAGCGGCCAGCTTCAAAAACGTGCTCGTGCACGATTCCCCCATAGGAAACAATGGGGCTGTTTGAGCTGAAAAAAAACCTAACACCTGCAAAAAAGCTGCGTTCAGCTCCTAACGCAGCCCCATTGTTTCCTATGGGGAAACACTTCCTACGTCTGCACCTAACACTCTAACATGTACCCCGAGTCTAAAGACCCCTAACCTTACACTTATTAACCCCTAATCTGCCGCTCCGTAAACCGCCGCTACTTACATTATCCCTATGTACCCCTAATCTGCTGTCCCTAACACCGCCGACCCCTATATTATATTTATTAACCCCTAATCTGCCCCCCACAACGTCGCCTCCACCTGCCTACACTTATTAACCCCTAATCTGCCGAGCGGACCGCACCGCTATTATAATAAAGTTATTAACCCCTAATCCGCCTCACTAACCCTATAATAAATAGTATTAACCCCTAATCTGCCCTCCCTAACATCGCCGACACCTAACTTCAAACATTAACCCCTAATCTGCCAACTGGAGCTCACCGCTATTCTAATAAATGTATTAACCCCTAAAGCTAAGTCTAACCCTAACACTAACACCCCCCTAAATTAAATATAATTTTAATCTAACGAAATTAATTAACTCTTATTAAATAAATTATTCCTATTTAAAGCTAAATACTTACCTGTAAAATAAATCCTAATATAGCTACAATATAAATTATATTTATATTATAGCTATTTTAGGATTTATATTTATTTTACAGGTAACTTTGTATTTATTTTAACTAGGTACAATAGCTATTAAATAGTTAAGAACTATTTAATAGCTAAAATAGTTAAAATAATTACAAATTTACCTGTAAAATAAATCCTAACCTAAGTTACAATTAAACCTAACACTACACTATCAATAAATTAATTAAATAAAATACCTATAATTATCTACAATTAAACCTAACACTACACTATCAATAAATAAATTAAATACAATTCCTACAAATAAATACAATTAAATAAACTAACTAAAGTACAAAAAATAAAAAAGAACTAAGTTACAAAAAATAAAAAAATATTTACAAACATTAGAAAAATATTACAACAATTTTAAACTAATTACACCTACTCTAAGCCCCCTAATAAAATAACAAAGCCCCCCAAAATAAAAAAATGCCCTACCCTATTCTAAATTTCAAAAGTGGCTGTTCCGATCAGCTAATAGAATGCGAGCTCAATCTGATTGGCTGATCGGATCTGCCAATCGGATTGAACTTGATTCTGATTGGCTGATTCCATCAGCCAATCAAAATTTTCCTACCTTAATTCCGATTGGCTGATAGAATCCTATCAGCCAATCGGAATTCGAGGGACGCCATCTTGGATGACGTCCCTTAAAGGAGCCTTCATTCGTCGGTAGTCCATCGGGCCAGCAGGATGTTCCACATCGGAGGTCTGCAAGATGGATCCGGAAGAAAGAAGATTGAAGATGCCGTTGATAGAAGACTTCAGCCGGATCATGGACCTCTTCAGCTCCCGCTTGGATGATGACTTCAGCCGGATCATGGACCTCTTCAGCTCCTGCTTGGATGATGACTTCAGCCGGATCATGGACCTCTTCAGCCCCCTGCTTGGGCTTGGATCAGGACATTGGAGGAGCTCTTCTGGATCGATCGGTGAACCTGGTACGGTGAAGATAAGGTAGGAAGATCTTCAGGGGCTTAGTGTTAGGTTTATTTAAGGGGGGTTTGGGTTAGATTAGGGGTATGTGGGTGGTGGGTTGTAATGTTGGGGGGGGGTATTGTATGTGTTTTTTTTTACAGGCAAAAGAGCTGAATTCTTTGGGGCATGCCCCGCAAAGGGCCCTGTTCAGGGCTGGTAAGGTAAAAGAGCTTTGAACTTTTGTAATTTAGAATAGGGTAGGGCATTTTTTTATTTTGGGGGGCTTTGTTATTTTATTAGGGGGCTTAGAGTAGGTGTAATTAGTTTAAAATTGTTGTAATATTTTTCTGATGTTTGTAAATATTTTTTTATTTTTTGTAACTTAGTTCTTTTTTATTTTTTGTACTTTAGTTAGTTTATTTCATTGTATTTATTTGTAGATATTGTATTTAATTAATGTATTGATAGTGTAGTGTTAGGTTTAATTGTAGGTAATTGTAGGTATTTTATTTAATTAATTTATTGATAGTGTAGTGTTAGGTTTAATTGTAACTTAGGTTAGGATTTATTTTACAGGTAATTTTGTAATTTTTTTAACTATTTTAGCTATTGTACCTGGTTAAAATAAATACAAAGTTACCTGTAAAATAAATATAAATCCTAAAATAGCTATAATATAAATATAATTTATATTGTAGCTATATTAGGATTTATTTTACAGGTAAGTATTTAGCTTTAAATAGGAATAATTTATTTAATAAGAGTTTATTTATTTCGTTAGATTTAAATTATATTTAACTTAGGGGGGTGTTAGTGTTAGGGTTAGACTTAGCTTTAGGGGTCAATAAATTTATTAGAATAGCGGTGAGCTCCAGTCGGCAGATTAGGGGTTAATGTTTGAAGTTAGGTGTCGGCGATGTTAGGGAGGGCAGATTAGGGGTTAATATTATTTATTATAGGGTTAGTGAGGCGGATTAGGGGTTAATAACTTTATTATAATAGCGGTGCGGTCCGCTCGGCAGATTAGGGGTTAATAAGTGTAGGCAGGTGGAGGCGACGTTGTGGGGGGCAGATTAGGGGTTAATAAATATAATATAGGGGTCGGCGGTGTTAGGGGCAGCAGATTAGGGGTACATAAGGATAACGTAAGTAGCGGCGCTTTGCGGTCTGCAGATTAGGGGTTAATAAGTGTAGGCAGGTGGAGGCGACGTTGAGGGGGGCAGATTAGGGGTTAATAAATATAATATAGGGGTCGGCGGTGTTAGGGGCAGCAGATTAGGGGTACATAAGTCTAACGTAGGTGGCGGTCGGCAGATTAGGGGTTAAAAAAATGTAATCGAGTTGCGGCGATGTGGGGGGACCTCGGTTTAGGGGTACATAGGTAGTTTATGGGTGTTAGTGTACTTTAGAGCACAGTAGTTAAGAGCTTTATAAACCGGCGTTAGCCCAGAAAGCTCTTAACTACGGACTTTTTTCTGCGGCTGGAGTTTTGTCGTTAGAATTCAAACGCTCACTTCTGCCACGACTCTAAATACCGGAGTTAGAAAGATCCCATTGAAAAGATAGGATACGCAATTGACGTAAGGGGATCTTCGGTATGGAAAAGTCGCGGCTTAAAAGTGAGCGTTAGACCCTTTCCTGACTGACTCCAAATACCGGCGGTAGCCTAAAACCAGCGTTAGGAGCCTCTAACGCTGGTTTTCACGGCTACCGCCAAACTCCAAATCTAGGCCTTAGTTTTTTTATTTTAATTTAATCTAAAAAAAAAATTTAATTTTGAGTAAGGGTAGTTTTTTTTACTTTCAGTAGTGATAGGGTAATTTAGTTTTTTTAATTTTTGTTAAATGTTTATTATTTTTAAATGTAGATAGTCTTTCTTTATTTTATGTAATTGTAGTTAATTGGGGTTAATTTAGAGGGTGCTAGGTTAGGGGGCTTAGTGATTAGATTCATACTTTGCGTTGTGGGGGTTGGTGGATTAGGGGTTAATAGTGTAATTAGATACTGTGTGATGTGGGGGGTGGTGGATTAGGGGTTAATAACTTTATTATGTAGATTGTGATGTGGGGGGTTGGCGGTTTAGGGGTTAATACCTTTATTAGTAAATTGCGATCTGGCGGGATGGCGGATATAGGGATTTTGGCGTGTCGGTTTAATTTTTGGGAGGCGGGTTAGATTTTTTCGTGTGTTTTAAACTTTTTTTGTTTTTTACTTAGGCGCTGGCAGTTCATAAACTTGAGTAAGTCACTAGCGACTCCAGAAATGTGTATTCCCGCACATTTCTCAACCTCCCCAGTTTATCTGACAGCAGTTTATGATTTGCCAGCGCCGTATATGTTATTCACCCGATTTGCGAGTCGAACTTACGGGCGGCGTGGGTTTCAGCAGTTGCGCTGTAACCTACGCTGTATATGTAATCTTGCCCTGCATGTATACCCTTAAGAATTAATTAGGCTAATTTGATTAACAAAGGTGGTCAGCATTACATGGACCAAAAGGAAAAACTAAAGCTGAATAATTATTATTATTATTATCGGTTATTTGTAGAGTGCCAACAGATTCCGCAGCGCTATAAACATAGGCAGAATACAAGGAAACATTTATAGGGATCAGACAGGTAGAGGGCCCTGCCAAGAGTCGCACTGTTGTAGTCAGCTCTAAAGAAGGTGATCTACAAACAGCATGGCTCTTAGGCTTATATGCTAAGGGGGTTCAAGGGGATAGCAGTGGAGGAGAGGAAATGGTATAAAGAAAGGTTAGTGTAGGTTTTATGCATCCCTGAACAGTAGAATCTTTAGGGAGCGCTTGAAGTTCCACAAGTTGGGAGCCAGTCTGGAGAAGCCCTGTAAGCAGGAGTGTGAGGAGGTAACAAGAGAGGAAGAAAGTAGGGGGTCATGAGCCGAGCAAAGGGAATGGGAGGGAGAGTATCTGGAGACAAGGTCTGAGATATAGGGATGAGCAGTGCAGTTGAGGGCTTTGTATGTCAGAGTAAGAATTTTGTGTTTATTCCTGGAGGCAAGGGGAAGCCAGTGAAGGGATTGGCAGAGAGGTGCAGCAGATGAAGAGCGACGTGTAAGGAATATGAGCCTGGCAAAGGCATTCATTATGGATTGTAAAGGAGCTAGGTGGGAGACCAGAGAGGACAGAGTTGCAGTAATCGAGGCAGGAAAGGATGAGAGAGTTGATTACAATCTTAGTTGTGTCTTGTGTAAGGAAATGTCTAATTTTAGAGATGTTTTTAAGGTGGAAGTGGCAGGATTTAGCTAAGGACTGAATGTGAGGAGTGAAAGAAAGATCTGAGTCAAGTGTGACCCCAAGACATCAGGCATGCGGGGTAGGGCTAATGATGAAGTTAACGACAGTTATAGAGAGATTGGGGGTGGAGATTTTGGAAGAAGGAGGAAAAATGATGAGCTCAGTTTTGGAGAGATTTAGCTTGAGGTAGTGAGAGGACATCCAGGAAGAGATGTGAGACAGACAGTTAGTGACACGGGTTAGCAAGGAAGGAGATAGGTCAGGTGCAGAGTAGATTTGAGTGTTGTCGGCATACAAATGATATTGGAACCCGTGGGACTTTATTAGGGAACCTAATGATGACGTGTAGATTGAGAAGAAAAAGGGACCCGGGACAGAGCCTTGCGATACCCCAACAGAAAGTGGTGATGGGCAGAGGAGGCCCCAGAGAAGGCTACACTAAGGGTATGGTTTGACAGGTAGGAAGAGAACCACGAGAGAGCTGTGTCACAAATGACGAAGGATTGGAGGGTTTGGAGCAAAAGAGGGTGGTCAACAGTATCAAAGGCTGCGGACAGATCAAGGAGGATAAGCAGAGAGAAGTGGCCTTTTGATTTTGCTGTAAGTAGGTCGTTCATAACCTTAACAATTGCTGTCTCTGTGGAGTGAAGGGGATGAAATCCAGATTACAGAGGGTCGAGGAGGGAGTTTAATGTAAGGAAATGGGATAGGCATGCATATACTAGCTTTTTGAGAAGCTTTGAGGCAAGAGGGAGTAGAGAAATAGGGTGGTAGTTGGATGGGGAGGTTAGATCAAGAGAAGGTTTTTTGAGGATAGGTGTGACCAGTGCATGTTTCAGAGATGAGGGAAATATACCGGTGCTGAGGGAGAGGTTGAAAATGTGTGCGAGTATAGGGGTAAGGGTAGAAGAGGGGGAGCAGCTGCGAGGGGATAGGGTCAAGAGGACAGGTAGTGGGGTGAGAGCTCAGTATAAGTGCCGAAACTTCTTCCTCGGTAACAGGGGAGAAAGAGCAAAATTTATGGCTATGTGGGTTGTGGTTGATTGCGAGCATTTGAGGGGGTGAGGGATTGGAAGTATGTTGAAAGCTGATTTTGTTTCTGATGGAGTCGATTTTGTTATTGAAGTGTCTGGCAAAGTCTTGAGCTGATATAGAAGTTGTATTAGGGGGTGGGGTGGGCGGAGAAGAGTATTAAAAGTGGAGAACAGATGTTTTGGGTTTAAAGAAAGATTAGAGATAAGAATAGATAAGTAATGTTGCTTATAGAGATTCAGGGCAGAATAATAGGAATTCAAAATGAACCAACCCTGCGTCAGTCACTTGTTTGGCACAGAAAGGATTATCAGACCCCTTCTATTGTCTCTAATCAGTCACAATTTAGCCACGCCAGGGTTAACAACACTCTCTAGTCTGTACTAGACGTAAAAGAAATGCCCAACACTCCCCTTTAATGCCACCCACACTAAACTAAAACCATATAGCTCCAAGCTGCCACCACTTATGATTTATTAAAGGGAAAATCCTAAGGAAAAACCCAGACTTACACATTAACTCTCTGAATAAAATTTAGCAGAAAATAACATAAAATCACAGTATTAATACTACTAGTCTTAATACTACCAGTCTCTTTCAGTAACGTGGCTCAAATATTAGACAATGGCCAAAGCTTTATAAAGGAATTATTTATTATGCCAAAAATATTATGCACAATGCATTATTAATAATAAGTTGTTACACAAAAAATTACACACAAGCAAACAGTTTTAAAATAAAAAGAAGAAAATAGCAGAACCTTATACTGTACTCTTGGTATCTGTGCCAGGGAGATGGCATGAAGCAATGGGTCCTTGCTCTGTATATCAGCTTCCCTTGTAAGAATGACAATTCAGTGTTAAAACATAAGACTCTTATACATTTTTTCAATAGATCAGGTTGCCTGACCTCACCCCCTCTGCAGGGGCTGGCTGGGAAACCCCCTATCTTTTACGAAAGTCCATAAACTTTAAGTACCTTTGGCTGAAATCAGAGAACACATTATCTCCTCAAGCATCCCAAACCTTATCGTCTATGCATGCAGTGCCCTGCGTTTCCTCTCACACTCCGGTTGGAGTTACCTTGCAAGATATGGCTATCCACATATCCTCGGCGGTTTATGAGGCTTTGTCTGCTTTCCCTATGCTGCAGGGGAAGTGTAAGAGGAGATATAAGGATTCAGTGAGTAAGGTTTCTGATTCAGTTGCGGCTATGTTGAATGTTTCTTCCCATAAGTCTGAGGCGGAAGATACTTTTGTAATGTCTGAGGGTGAGGTCTCAGATTCTGACAGTGTAATTCCTTCTTCTGATGCTGAAGTTGTATCTTTCAGGTTTAAGCTAGAGCACCTCTGTTTGTTGCTTGAGGAGGTTTTGGCTACTTTGGACGACTCTGACACGACGGTCATGTTAATTCCTAAGAAGTCTAGTAAGCTGAATAAGTACTTTGACGTACCTTCCGCGGTGGAGGTTTTTTCTGTTCCAGCCCATGCTTCAGAGATTATTGCACGGAAGTTGTAGAAGCCTGGGATTCCCTTTTCCCCATCTCCAATTTTCAAGAAGATGTTTCCAATTGCTGATTCTATCAAGGAGTCTTGGCAGACGTTTCCCAAGCTTGAAGCAGTGTTAATTTTGTTGACTAAAACTAGACTAAAATGAGTATAAAACTAAAGAAATTCTGATGACTAAAATACAACTAAAACTAAAATGGCATTTTAGTCAAAAGACTATGGGGCCTATCTATCAAGCTCCGAATGGAGCTTGAGGGGCCCATGTTTCTGGTGAGCCTAAAGACCAAAAGGTGGAATTGGGAAAAAGTTCCTTGATTCCAGCTACAAGGGTGGTGTTCTTGGAAACAATAATAGATTCTCTATCAATGAAGATTTTTCTGACAGAGGCCAGAAATACAAAGATCTTCAATTCTTGCCTTGCCCTTCAGTCTTCTCCTCGGCCGTCAGTAGCTTAGTGTATGTAGGTAATTGGTTTGATGGTGTCAGCTATGGACATCATACTGTTTGCTCTGTTCCATCTCAGGTCTCTGCAGCTATGCATGCTCAGTCAATGGAATGGGGATTATGTGGATCTGTCTCCACGAATAGATCTGGATCAGGTGTCAAGGGACACTCTTCTGTGGTGGTTGTCTCAGGATCACCTCTCCCAGGGAACTTGCTTTCGCTGGGTGATCGTGACCTCAGATGCTAGCCTTCTGGGATGGGAAGCAGTCTGTGGCTCATTAAGGGCTCAGGGTCTATGGAATTAGGAGGAGTCTGTTCTTCCTATAAATATTCTAGAACTGAGGGCAATCTTCAATGCTCTTCTGGCCTGGCCTTTGTTTACTTCAGTTTAGTTTATCAGGTTTCAGTCGGACAACATAACCTCAGTGGCTTACATCAATCATCAGGGAGGAACTCTGAATTCTTTGGCCATGACAGAGGTAGCCAAGATTATTCAGTGGGCGGAGACTCACAATTGCTGTCTGTCTATGATCCACATTCCAGGGGTGGACAATTGGGAAGCAGATTTTCTTAGCAGACAGACCTTTTATCCGGGGGAGTGGGAGCTCCATCCGGAGGTGTTTTCCAGCTTGATTCTCAAGTGGGCGCAGCCGGGGCTGGATCCCATGGCATATCATCAGAATGCCAAGCTTCTGAGGTACAGGTTGAGGTCAAGGGATCCTTGGAATGTACTGATAGATGCTCTGGAAGTTCCTTGGAATTTCAGTCTAGCGTATATTTTTCCACTGTTCGCTCTCCTTCCACGGGTCATTGCTTGAATCAGACAGGAGAGGGCGTCAGTGATTCTCATTGCACTGGCGTGACCTCAAAGGATCTGGTATGCAGACCTGGTGAAGATGTCATCTCTTCCACCTTGGACACTGCCATTGAGGATAGACTTTCTGCTTCAGGGGCCCTTCCTTCATCCAAATCTTGTTTCTCTGAAGCTGAGTGCTTGGAGATTGAACACTTGATTCTTTCTAAGCGGAGGTTTTTTTGAGACAATGATTCAGGCTCGTAAGCCTGTGACTATAAAGATTTACTATAAGGTATGGTGGAAATATCTATATTGGTGTGAATCCAGAGGCTATTCTTGGAGCAAAGTTAGGATTCCTATGATTTTGTCTTTTCTCCAGGAGGGTCTGGAGAAGGATTTATTTGCAAGTACCCTGAAGGGTCAAATTTCCACTTTATCTATTTTGTTACACAAGCGTCTGGCGGACATGCCAGATGTTCAATCTTTTTGTCAGGCTCTGGTTAGAATCCGGTCTATGTTTAAGTTTATTACTCCTCCTTGGAGTCTTAATTTGGTTCTTAGATTTCTTTAACAGGCTCCGTTTGAGCCTATGCATTCTTTGGATATTAAGATGTTATCCTGGAAGGTTTTATTTTTGGTTGCAATTTCTTCAGCTCGAAGAGTTTCCGAGCTTTCAGCGTTACAGTGTGAATCTCCTTTTTCATTCTGATAAGGTGGTACTGCGTACTGCCTTAGATTTCCTTCCCAAAGTTGTTTCGGATAGGAACATTAATCAAGAAATCGTTGTTCCTTCTTTGTGTCCTAACCCATCTTCCCATAAAGAGCGTTTGTTGCACAACTTGGATGTGGTTCGTGCGTTAAAATATTATTTGCAGGAGACTAAGGATTTTCCCCAGTCTTCTTCTTTGTTTGTTGTTTTTTTCTGGGAAGCGCAAGGGTCAGAAAGCTACGTCTACTTTTTTTCTTTCTGGCTGAGGAGTGTTATTCTATTGGCATATGAGACTGCTGGACAGCAGCCTCCTGAGAAAATCATGGCTCATTCCACAAGGTCTGTTTCTTCTTCTTGGGCCTTCAAAAATTAGGCTTCTGTGGAACAGATTTGCAAAGCTGCCACTTGGTCATCTTTACACACTTTTTCAAAATTTTACACGTTCGATACTTTTGCTTCGGCTGAGGCTTCTTTTGGGAGAAAGGTTCTTCAAGCAGTGGTGTCTTCTTTTTAGGTTAACTGTCTTGTCCCTCCCTTATCATCTGTGTCCTCTGGCTTGGGTATTGGTTCCCAACAGTAATTATGCTGATCCGTGGACTCACTGGGTCATTATAAAGAAAAGAAAATGTATGCTTATCTGATAAATTTATTTATTTCTTGACACGGTGAGTCCACGGCCCGCCCTGTATTTTTCAGACAGTTTATTTTCCTATAAACCTCAGGCACCTCTGAACCTTATGTTACTTCCTTTCTCCTTTCCCTTTGGTCAAATGACTGGGGTTTGTGGGTAGGGAAGTGATATTTAACAGCTTTGCTGTGGTGCTCAGGAGAGATATTCTCAACAGTAATTATGATGATCCGTGGACTCACCGTGTCAAGAAATAAATACATTTATCAGGTAAGCATAAATTTTCTTTTCTGTAAAAAGCAATATATAGTAACACTTTGGGCTAGATTACAGAAGTAGCACGCCTATTACAAATCAAAAGTAAATGCGTTCGCTCAAGCACAATTACATTTAACGCATATGGATAGCTTTGGTTAAAGGGACAGTATACACTCATTTTCATATAACTGCATGTAATAGACACTACTATAAAGAATAATATGCACAGATACTGAAATAAAATTCCAGTATAAAACTGTTTAAAAACTTACTTAGAAGCTGTCAGTTTGGCTCTGTTGAAAAGGTAGCTGGAAAGCCCACTGCAAATGGCAAATAAGACACTCCCCCCCACCCCCTTCTTTTGCATATGAAAAGACCCTTTACACAAACAGGAGCAAGCTGGAGTAGGTAGTCGAGCGTATTCACATAAAACTTTTGGGCTTGGTTAGGAGTCTGAAAATCAGAGCAATGTTATTTAAAAATAAGCAAAACTATACATTAATTTAAAAAAAAAACTTTATGGGCTATATAAATAGATTATCTACAAAACATTTATGCAAAGAAAAAATGAGTGTATAATGTCCCTTTAACTGTTACGCTCAAGTAAACAGTTGCACAAAAAATCATCAAAATTACATTTAAAAGTGGTATTACACTTATAATAACACTAATAAAAAGAAAATTAAATTGCATATATTTTTTTTTTATTATTAATTTTTTTACAAAAAAAATCATATATATATATATATATATATATATATATATTTATATATACAGTATATATAATCATGTATTTATGAATAAATAGAACATATTCTTGAAGAACATTGGAATGGGAACTATTAATATTTCATGTCGGGTAAGCATACTTGAGTAAATGCGATTGGGTTTGCGTCACTTGCTGGGTGTTTTTTTTTTTTTTTACTTTTCCTGCTCCATTGAAGTCTATTGTTAATATGCTAGCTCAGTCTTGATATTGTAACTTTTGCTTTTTGCACACATCGGGTTAACAAGCAAGCAAAAACGTTTTACTTTCAACTTGTTTATTTTTTTTTTTAGTTTTACATTTATTTATTTTTTAGAAAAAAAAGTGTAGCATGTCTTCAATATTGAAGTGTTTGTGTTAATGCTATATCCTAAAGTGAACAAAAAGCTACCTTTTAGTGTGCAAAGCTTTATTTCTGTTTTAGTAATAAGTCTGAATATTTTGCAGAAATCATATACTACTGAATTTGTATCGTTTTCTATGCAATGTGTTGGAGTAATTTATCATGTTATTTTTTTTTTACTGCTGCAGACTGGGTCTAACTGTTGAATCCATATACCAACTCTGGCTTGATGCTCCTGGAATACCAAAGGTAACAGCTAAATATTAGCTATAGAAAGTGCTGGACTAGCAAGCATACTTTTTCTTTCATAAAATGATGGTCCACAGTCCTCCATAAAATATGGGATATATTTCCCACCACTAGGAGGAGGAGGTCAAGAATACATACAAGAGCTTTAAAAAAAAACCACCTCCCATCTTTCTCTTAGTTTTGTTCTTGGCCTTGTAGGAGATGGTTGAGAATAGAGGTTGTTATTCCAGCTAATTGCTTATGGATTACAAATTGGGAGCTCAGACCTATGTGAGACCCAAAATCCCTTAGAAGTATGATTTACAAAGAAGACAGAAAAGACTCCTCACAGCAGCTGAATGATACAGGGACAGAGGAATACCCTATTATGTTCACAGCATTTCCCTAACGAGACTTCAGCAATAACTACCCTCAGGCATCACAGGGATTCACCCCTAGCCTCCCCCTAAGGGACTCCGGCTACTGCAATCCTCTGTGGTATGCAATACCTGCACTGGATGTGCTCTCTACTGGATATTGCTGCAGCTGCATTGACATTGACATGCCTGGTAAGTCAGTGTAGAGGTGCTGCATAAGGTAAGTGACTTTACGCAGCACAAACATAGCCCAGAGGCTATTTGTAGATACTCTGACACAGGTAGAGCATAGCCAGGGGACTTAACCTGCTCTCCTCATGACTCATTTTTTTTCTCCATATCCTATCCTTAACGGTTCTACTGGCATTGGGAACACTATCAGGGAACCTCCTGACAATTTTCAGCCCTCTGGCAGCTTTAGAGGTAACGTTTTGGGCACTTAGGTGTATGGAACTTTAAGAAAACCCGCCAATAACTTAGTGCATAATGTGGTATGATAGTGGAGGCTCTGGGTAGGCTGGGAAACATGTTTTGATGATGTTTATAGGATTATTATACTTGGTGCACTATATTTTATTCAGAAACGTCCAAAAGTGTTTTTACGTAATAAAAAGTGACCGACTTTGTTCCCATGTTCCTGTGCTCTTCTCTCTCAATCCAGAGCCTCTGTGGCTAACATTCTGCTACAGCAGTTGGGGCCTGATTAAAAACAGATTGTAATCTAATTTCTAGTGCCTGCCAGTCCCAAGAAGGGGGTAAGTACCCATATGTGAACTGCCAGGTGGTACTTAGGGGCTTTTCTCATTTCTTTGGGCTTTTAAGCTTATTACATTAGCAGATTGTACAAGTGTCAGAGGGAGTGTTTTTATAGTGTAGATGGCTCTCTACCAGGTTTTCTGGTGTACTGTTTATTATATAAGGTGTCATTGTATGCTGTTATATAAGTACAAACATGGAAGAAAATGTTTCTGTACCCACTGATATATCTTTAGAGGAGTCAGTTTCGTATATACCTCTAGCTACATATATTTGTTTATTTTGCAAATCTGTTCCAGTTTGCCAGGTCAACCAAAAATGAGAATTGTGTTCCTCAGTTTTTGCATGCAAACCAAACACAACCTTCCACTTCTCAGAGGGAAGTTTTCCCAATACTTGTCACTCAGGGGGTCTCTACTGATTTTACTCCTGAATTTAAAAGCAGCATGTATAAAATTGTGACAGATTTTTTGGTGGCAATCTCCAAACCAAGTAAGCGTATATCTGGGGATTTATCTCAGCCACATGAAGTTAATGTGCAAAATCCTTCCCCTCAACTCCAAATTCCTGCTCTCTTACAGAGCTCTGACTCTGAGGATGCAAATATTTCTAGTTCTGATGGGGAAGTGTCATCAGATGAACAGGAGCATGTGCATGATCCTGAATATGACAATACCTTTAGATTAAAGGTAGCACGTATCCACAACTTATTGCAGGAGGTATTAAAGACTGCTGAAAACAAGCATTTTATTCAGTTAAATATTTTTTTTAAAGCTCCACCAAAAATTCCACAGGTGTTTCAGGTCCCTGATTTGGTCTCTGACTATATTGCTAAGGAATGGAAAAAGCCAGGCGTACCTTTTGCTCCTTCCACAAGATTTAGGAAAATGTACCCCATTCCAGAACAGAATGTGGAAGTGTGGTAAGCAATCCCTAAGTTTCATGGTGCTATTTCCACTCTTGCCAAACGTACGACTATCCCTATGGAGGATAGCACTCCATTTTGAGACCAAATGGACCGCAAATTAGAGTCTTTCTCAAGGAAGCTCTTTCTTCAAACAGGTCTTTTGCTTAGACCGGCTGTTTCTCTCACCTTTGTGACTGCAGCAGGAACACTATGGTGTGACTCCCTGGCCAAAATGGTGGCAGACAATTCCTCTACAGAGGATTTACAAAATCTGAATTAAAGCATTTAAAAACAGAATTTATGCTTACCTGATAAATTACTTTCTCCAACGGTGTGTCCGGTCCACGGCGTCATCCTTACTTGTGGGATATTCTCTTCCCCAACAGGAAATGGCAAAGAGCCCAGCAAAGCTGGTCACATGATCCCTCCTAGGCTCCGCCTTCCCCAGTCATTCGACCGACGTAAAGGAGGAATATGCATAGGAGAAATCATATGATACCGTGGTGACTGTAGTTAGAGAAAATAATTCATCAGACCTGATTAAAAAACCAGGGCGGGCCGTGGACCAGACACACCGTTGGAGAAAGTAATTTATCAGGTAAGCATAAATTCTGTTTTCTCCAACATAGGTGTGTCCGGTCCACGGCGTCATCCTTACTTGTGGGAACAAATACCAAAGCTTTAGGACACGGATGATGGGAGGGAGCAAATCAGGTCACCTAGATGGAAGGCACCACGGCTTGCAAAACCTTTCTCCCAAAAATAGCCTCAGAAGAAGCAAAAGTATCAAATTTGTAAAATTTGGTAAAAGTGTGCAGTGAAGACCAAGTCGCTGCCTTACATATCTGATCAACAGAAGCCTCGTTCTTGAAGGCCCATGTGGAAGCCACAGCCCTAGTGGAATGAGCTGTGATTCTTTCAGGAGGCTGCCGTCCGGCAGTCTCATAAGCCAATCGGATGATGCTTTTAAGCCAAAAGGAGAGAGAGGTAGAAGTTGCTTTTTGACCTCTCCTTTTACCAGAATAAACAACAAACAAGGAAGATGTTTGTCTGAAATCCTTTGTAGCCTCTAAATAGAATTTTAGAGCACGAACTACATCCAAATTGTGCAACAAACGTTCCTTCTTTGAAACTGGATTCGGACACAAAGAAGGCACAACTATCTCCTGGTTAATATTTTTGTTAGAAACAACTTTCGGAAGAAAACCAGGTTTAGTACGCAAAACCACCTTATCTGCATGGAACACCAGATAAGGAGGAGAACACTGCAGAGCAGATAACTCTGAAACTCTTCTAGCAGAAGAAATTGCAACCAAAAACAAAACTTTCCAAGATAATAACTTAATATCTACGGAATGTAAGGGTTCAAACGGAACCCCTTGAAGAACTGAAAGAACTAAATTGAGACTCCAAGGAGGAGTCAAAGGTTTGTAAACAGGCTTGATTCTAACCAGAGCCTGAACAAAAACTTGAACATCTGGCACAGCCGCCAGCTTTTTGTGAAGTAAAACAGATAAAGCAGAAATCTGTCCCTTCAAAGAACTTGCAGATAATCCTTTCTCCAAACCCTCTTGTAGAAAGGATAGAATCTTAGGAATTTTTATCTTGTTCCATGGGAATCCTTTCGATTCGCACCAACAGATATATTTTTTCCATACTTTATGGTAAATTTTTCTAGTTACAGGCTTTCTAGCCTGAATAAGAGTATCAATGACAGAATCTGAGAACCCACGCTTTGATAAAATCAAGCGTTCAATCTCCAAGCAGTCAGTTGGAGTGAGGCCAGATTCGGATGTTCGAACGGACCTTGAACAAGAAGGTCCCGTCTCAAAGGTAGCTTCCATGGCGGAGCCGATGACATATTCACCAGGTCTGCATACCAAGTTCTGCGTGGCCACGCAGGAGCTATCAAGATCACCGAAGCCCTCTCCTGATTGATCCTGGCTACCAGCCTGGGAATGAGAGGAAACGGTGGGAATACATAAGCTAGGTTGAAGGTCCAGGGCGCTACTAGTGCATCTACTAGAGTCGCCTTGGGATCCCTGGATCTGGACCCGTAGCAAGGAACCTTGAAGTTCTGACGAGACGCCATCAGATCCATGTCTGGAATGCCCCATAATTGAGTTATGTGGGCAAAGATTTCCGGATGGAGTTCCCACTCCCCCGGATGAAATGTCTGACGACTCAGAAAATCCGCTTCCCAATTTTCCACTTCTGGGATGTGGATTGCAGACAAGTGGCAGGAGTGAATCTCCGCCCATTGAATTACTTTGGTCACTTCTTCCATCGCCAGGGAACTCCTTGTTCCCCCCTGATGGTTGATATATGCAACAGTCGTCATGTTGTCTGATTGAAACCTTATGAATTTGGCCTTTGCTAGTTGAGGCCAAGCCTTGAGAGCATTGAATAACGCTCTCAGTTCCAGAATGTTTATCGGGAGAAGAGATTCTTCCCGAGACCATAGACCCTGAGCTTTCAGGGGTTTCCAGACCGCGCCCCAGCCCACCAGACTGGCGTCGGTCGTGACAATGACCCACTCTGGTCTGCGGAAGCTCATCCCTTGAGACAGGTTGTCCAGGGTCAGCCACCAACGGAGTGAATCTCTGGTCCTCTGATCTACTTGGATCGTCGGGGACAAGTCTGTATAATCCCCATTCCACTGTCTGAGCATGCACAGTTGTAATGGTCTTAGATGAATTCGCGCAAAAGGAACTATGTCCATTGCCGCAACCATCAAACCTATTACTTCCATGCACTGCGCTATGGAAGGAAGAAGAACAGAATGAAGTACTTGACAAGAGCTTAGAAGTTTTGATTTTCTGGCCTCTGTCAGAAAAATTTTCATTTCTAAGGAGTCTATTATTGTTCCCAAGAAGGGAACTCTTGTTGACGGGAATAGACAACTTTTTTCTACGTTCACTTTCCACCCGTGAGATCTGAGAAAGGCTAGGACAATGTCCGTATGAGCCTTTGCTTGTGGCAGAGACGACGCTTGAATCAGTATGTCGTCCAAGTAAGGTACTACTGCAATGCCCCTTGGCCTTAGCACCGCTAGAAGGGACCCTAGTACCTTTGTGAAAATTCTTGGAGCAGTGGCTAATCCGAATGGAAGTGCCACAAACTGGTAATGCTTGTCCAGAAAGGCGAACCTTAGGAACCGATGATGTTCCTTGTGGATAGGAATATGTAGATACGCATCCTTTAAATCCACCGTGGTCATGAATTGACCTTCCTGGATGGTAGGAAGAATTGTCCGAATGGTTTCCATTTTGAACGATGGAACCCTGAGAAATTTGTTTAGGATCTTGAGATCCAAAATTGGCCTGAATGTTCCCTCTTTTTTGGGAACTATGAACAGATTGGAGTAAAACCCCATCCCTTGTTCTCCTAATGGAACAGGATGAATCACTCCCATTTTTAACAGGTCTTCTACACAATGTAAGAATGCCTGTCTTTTTATTTGGTCTGAAGACAATTGAGACCTGTGGAACCTTCCCCTTGGGGGTAGTTCCTTGAATTCCAGGAGATAACCTTGAGAAACTATTTCTAGTGCCCAAGGATCCTGAACATCTCTTGCCCAAGCCTGAGCGAAGAGAGAGAGTCTGCCCCCCACCAGATCCGGTCCCGGATCGGGGGCCAGCATCTCATGCTGTCTTAGTAGCGGTAGCAGGCTTCTTGGCCTGCTTACCTTTGTTCCAGCCTTGCATCGGTCTCCAGGCTGGCTTGGTTTGAGAAGAATTACCCTCTTGCTTAGAGGATGTAGAATTTGAGGCTGGTCGTTTCTGCGAAAGGGACGAAAATTTGTTTTATTTTTAGCCTTAAAAGACCTATCCTGAGGAAGGGCGTGGCCCTTTCCCCCAGTGATGTCTGAAATAATCTCTTTCAAGTCAGGGCCAAACAGCGTTTTCCCCTTGAAAGGGATGTTAAGCAATTTGTTCTTGGAGGACACATCCGCTGACCAAGACTTTAGCCAAAGCGCTCTGCGCGCCACAATAGCAAAACCTGAATTTTTCGCCGCTAATCTAGCTAATTGCAAAGTGGCGTCTAAGGTAAAAGAGTTAGCCAATTTAAGTGCTTGAACTCTGTCCATAACCTCCTCATAAGAAGATGCTTTATTGAGCGACTTTTCTAGTTCTTCGAACCAGAAACACGCTGCTGTAGTGACAGGAACAATGCATGAAATTGGTTGTAGAAGGTAACCTTGCTGAACAAACATCTTTTTAAGCAAACCCTCTAATTTTTTATCCATAGGATCTTTGAAAGCACAACTATCTTCTATAGGGATAGTGGTGCGTTTGTTTAGAGTAGAAACCACCCCCTCGACCTTGGGGACTGTCTGCCATAAGTCCTTCCTGGGGTCGACCATAGGAAATAATTTCTTAAATATAGGGGGAGGGACAAAAGGTATGCCGGGCCTTTCCCATTCTTTATTTACAATGTCCGCCACCCGCTTGGGTATAGGAAAAGCTTCGGGGGGCACCGGGACCTCTAGGAACTTGTCCATCTTACATAATTTCTCTGGAATGACCAAATTGTCACAATCATCCAGAGTAGATAACACCTCCTTAAGCAGAGCGCGGAGATGTTCCAATTTAAATTTGAATGTAATAACGTCAGGTTCAGCTTGTTGAGAAATTTTTCCTGAATCTGAAATTTCTCCCTCAGACAAAACCTCCCTGGCCCCTTCAGACTGGTGTAAGGGCATGTCAGAACCATTATCATCAGCGTCCTCATGCTCTTCAGTATCTAAAACAGAGCAGTCGCGCTTTCGCTGATAAGTGGGCATTTTGGCTAAAATGTTTTTAATAGAATTATCCATTACAGCCGTTAATTGTTGCATAGTAAGGAGGATTGGCGCACTAGATGAACTAGGGACCTCCAGAGTGGGCAAGACTGGTGTAGACATAGAAGGAGATGATGCAGTACCATGCTTACTCCCCTCACTTAAGGAATCATTTTGGGCAACATTATTATCAGTGGCATCATTGTCCCTACTTTGTTTGTCACATTCATCACATATATTTAAATGGAGAGGAACCTTGGCTTCCGAACATACAGAACATCGTCTATCTGATGGTTCAGACATGTTAATAGGCATAAACTTGATAACAAAGCACAAAAAACGTTTTAAAATAAAACCGTTACTGTCACTTTAAATTTTAAACTGAACACACTTTATTACTGAATATGTGCAAAAGTATGAAGGAATTGTTCAAAATTCACCAAAATTTCACCACAGTGTCTTAAAGCCTTAAAAGTATTGCACACCAAATTTGAAAGCTTTAACTCTTAAAATAACGGAACCGGAGCCGTTTTTACATTTAACCCCTATACAGTCCCTGGTATCTGCTTTGCTGAGACCCAACCAAGCCCAGAGGGGAATACGATACCAAATGACGCCTTCAATAAGCTTTTTCAGTGGATCTGAGCTCCTCACACATGCATCTGCATGCCTTGCTTCTCAAAAACAACTGCGCATTAGTGGCGCGAAAATGAGGCTCTGCCTATGACTAGAAAAGGCCCCCAGTGAAAAAGGTGTCCAATACAGTGCCTGCCGTTTTTTTTAACAGAATTCCCAAGATTAAAATAACTCTTCAAAGTTATAAACCATTAAATATGCTTATAAAGTAATCGTTTTAGCCCAGAAAAATGTCTACCAGTCTTTAAAGCCCTTGTGAAGCCCTTTATTCTTATATTTAAAACTAAGAAAATGGCTTACCGGATCCCATAGGGAAAATGACAGCTTCCAGCATTACCAAGTCTTGTTAGAAATGTGTCATACCTCAAGCAGCAAAAGTCTGCTCACTGTTTCCCCCAACTGAAGTTAATTCATCTCAACAGTCCTGTGTGGAAACAGCCATCGATTTTAGTAACGGTTGCTAAAATCATTTTCCTCTTACAAACAGAAATCTTCATCTCTTTTCTGTTTCAGAGTAAATAGTACATACCAGCACTATTTTAAAATAACAAACTCTTGATTGAAGAATAAAAACTACATTTAAACACCAAAAAACTCTTAGCCATCTCCGTGGAGATGTTGCCTGTGCAACGGCAAAGAGAATGACTGGGGAAGGCGGAGCCTAGGAGGGATCATGTGACCAGCTTTGCTGGGCTCTTTGCCATTTCCTGTTGGGGAAGAGAATATCCCACAAGTAAGGATGACGCCGTGGACCGGACACACCTATGTTGGAGAAATGTCTCAATCATTTATGAGTGATGCAGTAATTGACTTTATTAAGATCAGTGTCAAAAATATGTCTATGGCAGTGCTGGCAAGGAGATCCTTATGGTTAAAATCTTGGTCAGCAGACACAATCTCTAAAAATAAACTGATGCCTCTTTCCTTCCAAGGGAAGATTCTATTTGGCTTAAACTTGAACTCTAATTATTAAGACAGTCAATGGTGGAAAAGGAGCTTGTGTTACTCAGGATAAAAAATCCAAAGGCAAGAACGAAAGAGGAACTCAGTTTCGTTCCTTTTGCTCCTCAGGAGATCAGAACTCCTCCTCTTCTTAGTTCTTAAAGGTCCTCCCTTTGAACCAATGCACTCAGTTGACATAAAGCTTTTGTCTTAGAAGATCCCTTTCTTGCTAGCTATCTCTTCTGCTAGAAAAGTTTCTAAGTTGTCCTGTGACCCTCTATTTTTTATTTTTCACATTTTTCACAAGTATAAGGCTGTACTGCGTACCAGATTGTTTTCCAAAAGTGGTTTCTACTAAAAACATCAGTCAAGAAATTGTTGATCCTTCTCTTTGTCCAGACCCTGCTAACTCAAAGGAAAGATCGTTACATAATCTGGACGTAGCCAGAGCTTTGAAGTTTTATCTCCAAGTTACTAAATAGTTTAGCAAAACTACTAGTTTGTTTGTGCATTACACTGGGAATTGTAAAGGACAGAAAGCTACTAAGGTAGCATTGGCATCTCGACTTAAACAGGTGAGTTACAAGACTTACTTGATGGCAGGTAAGTCGCCTCCTAAATGTATTACAGCTCACTCTACCAGAGCAGTGGCAACATCGTAGGCCATTTTTGGAGCAGATTTGCAAAGCTGCCACATGGTCCTCCTTATATACTTTTTCAAAATTGTATCATTTTGATGTCTTTGCTTTTTCGCAAGCAGCTTTTGGCAGAAATGTCCTTCAGGTCGCAGTGTCAGCTAAATTGGAACTGTCAGAGAAAGTATTTTCCCACACACATAGACCATTGGCTTGGGTATTAATTGTGTATGTTATGGAGGACTGTGGACCATCATCATTTTAAAAAAGAAAACAAAATTTATGCTTAACTGATGTTAAATTATTTTCTTGCATAATAATGATGGTCCACAGGCCCCGCCTGCTTTATGTTGGGCAACAGTTCTAATGACACCTCTATAAACCCTGCTTTCCCTTACCTACCTTTCTTTTCTTATTCTCTACTCGGCTATGCATGAAACTAAGAGAGAGCGATGGGAGGTGGGAGGGTTTTAAAGCTCTTGTATGGATTCTAGACCTCCTCCTAGTGGCGGGAAATATATCCCATATGTTAAGGAGGACTGTGGACCATTCATTCCAAAATAAGAGTTTATCAGAAAAGCATAAATGTTGTTTTTTTGTAACACACTTGTGAAAATATATCATTTCTCCAAGACCACAACATTTGTATAAATGTACAAATCATAAACTGTTTTTGTTTTTTTAACATACTATGCTTTCAGAAAATACAAGCTTACATATATACTGAAAAATGGCAAAAAAACATAACCCAGAATGAAAACAATACATAATTTATAATAGTGAATACAGTAAACAAGAGAGAATGATTCATTATTTTATATAATCTGCAGTTAAAAACTTTGAGCCAGCTGATCTAAAGGTCTCTGGGCTGGCAATATTATTTAAGAATGCTTGTCAGTACTTTTATTTGTCTGGTCGGTATCTTGCTAAGGGGCCTATACTACACTTTCGTATGGGAAGAAGATGCATAGATTACAAAAATGCAGAATGAAAATCGTAATTTTTGAAAATGAATAATTAAACCATTCACACAAAAATACACAGAATTTTTTTTGTAATTAAAGTGCATGAAAAATCATTTTGTTCACCGCAAATCGTATTTTATCAAAAAATTTAAAATTTGTATGTAAATTACAGATGAATAAATTGTATTAAACATGCACAACGTAATTTAAGTACACTGAGGCCTAGATTTAGAGTTTGGCGGTAGCCGTCAAAACCAGCGTTAGAGGCTCCTAACGCTGGTTTTAGGCTACCGCCGGTATTTGGAGTCACTCAAAATAGGGTCTAACGCTCACTTTTCAGCCGCGACTTTTCCATACCGCAGATCCCCCTACGCCATTTGCGCATCCTATCTTTTCAATGGGATCTTTCTAACTCCGGTATTTAGAGTCGTTTCTGAAGTGAGCGTTAGAGCTCTAACGACAAAACTCCAGCCGCAGGAAAAAAGCAGGAGTTAAGAGCTTTCTGGGCTAACGCCGGTTCATAAAGCTCTTAACTACTGTACCCTAAAGTACACTAACACCCATAAACTACCTATGTACCCCTAAACCGAGGTCCCCCCACATCGCCGCAACTCGATTAAATTTTTTTAACCCCTAATCTGCCGACCGCCACCTACGTTATACTTATGTACCCCTAATCTGCTGCCCCTAACACCGCCAACCCCTGTATTATATTTATTAACCCCTAACCTGCCCCCCACAACGTCGCTGCCAGCTACTTACAATAATTAACCCCTAATCTGCCGACCGCAAAGCGCCGCCACCTACGTTATCCTTATGTACCCCTAATCTGCTGCCCCTAACACCGCCGACCCCTATATTATATTTATTAACCCCTAATCTGCCCCCCTCAAAGTCGCCGACACCTAACTACACTTATTAACCCCTAATCTGCCGAGCGGACCTGAGCGCTACTATAATAAAGTTATTAACCCCTAATCCACCTCACTAACCCTATCATAAATAGTATTAACCCCTAATCTGCCCTCCCTAACATCGCCGACACCTAACTTCAATTATTAACCCCTAATCTGACGACCGAATCTCGCCGCTATTCTAATAAATGTATTAACCCCTAAAGCTAAGTCTAACCCTAACACTAACACCCCCTAAGTTAAATATAATTTAAATCTAACGAAATTAATTAACTCTTATTAAATAAATTATTCCTATTTAAAGCTAAATACTTACCTATAAAATAAACCCTAATATAGCTACAATATAAATTATAATTACATTGTAGCTATTTTAGGATTAATATTTATTTTACAGGCAACTTTGTAATTATTTTAACCAGGTACAATAGCTATTAAATAGTTAGGAACTATTTAATAGTTACCTAGTTAAAATAATAACAAAATTACCTGTAAAATAAGTCCTAACCTAAGTTATAATTAAACCTAACACTACCCTATCAATAAATTAATTAAATAAAATACCTACAATTACCTACAATAAAACCTAACACTACACTATCAATAAATAAATTAAATACAATTTCTACAAATAACTACAATTACATAAACTAACTAAAGTACAAAAAATAAAAAAGAACTAAGTTACAAAAAATAAAAAAATATTTACAAACATAAGAAAAATATTACAACAATTTTAAACTAATTACACCTACTCTAAGCCCCCTAATAAAATAACAAAGACCCCCAAAATAAAAAAATTCCCTACCCTATTCTAAATTAATAAATTTAAAAGCTCTTTTACCTTACCAGCCCTGAACAGGGCCCTTTGCGGGGCATGCCCCAAGAAAATCAGCTCTTTTGCCTGTAAAAAAAAACATACAATACCCCCCCCCAACATTACAACCCACCACCCACATACCCCTAATCTAACCCAAACCCCCCTTAAATAAACCTAACACTAAGCCCCTGAAGATCTTCCTACCTTGTCTTCACCTCAACAGGTATCACCGATCCGTCCTGGCATCCGGTGCTGAAGAGGTCCAGAAGAGGCTCCAAAGTCTTCCTCCTATCCGGCAAGAAGAGGACATCCGGACCGGCAAACATCTTCATCCAAGCTGCATCTTCGATCTTCTTCCATCCGGTGCGGAGCGGGTCCATGTTGAAGCATCCGACACGGATCCATCCTCTTCTTCCGGCGTCTCCCGACGAATGACGGTTCCTTTAAGGGACGTCATCCAAGATGGCGTCCCTCGAATTCCGATTGGCTGATAGGATTCTATCAGCCAATCGGAATTAAGGTAGGAATATTCTGATTGGCTGATGGAATTAGCCAATCAGAATCAAGTTCAATCCGATTGGCTGATCCAATCAGCCAATCAGATTGAGCTCGCATTCTATTGGCTGTTCCGATCAGCCAATAGAATGCGAGCTCAATCTGATTGGCTGATTGGATCAGCCAATCGGATTGAACTTGATTCTGATTGGCTGATTCCATCAGCCAATCAGAATATTCCTACCTTAATTCCGATTGGCTGATAGAATCCTATCAGCCAATCGGAATTCGAGGGACGCCATCTTGGATGACGTCCCTTAAAGGAACCGTCATTCGTCGGGAGACGCCGGAAGAAGAGGATGGATCCGCGTCGGATGCTTCAACATGGACCCGCTCCGCACCGGATGGAAGAAGATCGAAGATGCAGCTTGGATGAAGATGTTTGCCGGTCCGGATGTCCTCTTCTTGCCGGATAGGAGGAAGACTTTGGAGCCTCTTCTGGACCTCTTCAGCACTGGATGCCAGGACGGATCGGTGATACCTGTTGAGGTGAAGACAAGGTAGGAAGATCTTCAGGGGCTTAGTGTTAGGTTTATTTAAGGGGGGTTTGGGTTAGATTAGGGGTATGTGGGTGGTGGGTTGTAATGTTGGGGGGGGGGGTATTGTATGTTTTTTTTTACAGGCAAAAGAGCTGATTTTCTTGGGGCATGCCCCGCAAAGGGCCCTGTTCAGGGCTGGTAAGGTAAAAGAGCTTTTAAATTTATTAATTTAGAATAGGGTAGGGAATTTTTTTATTTTGGGGGTCTTTGTTATTTTATTAGGGGGCTTAGAGTAGGTGTAATTAGTTTAAAATTGTTGTAATATTTTTCTTATGTTTGTAAATATTTTTTTATTTTTTGTAACTTAGTTCTTTTTTATTTTTTGTACTTTAGTTAGTTTATGTAATTGTAGTTATTTGTAGAAATTGTATTTAATTTATTTATTGATAGTGTAGTGTTAGGTTTTATTGTAGGTAATTGTAGGTATTTTATTTAATTTATTTATTGATAGTGTAGTGTTAGGTTTAATTGTAGATAATTGTAGGTATTTTATGTAATTAATTTATTGATAGTGTAGTTGTAATTTAGGTTAGGATTTATTTTACAGGTAATTTTGTAATTATTTTAACTAGGTAACTATTAAATAGTTATTAACTATTTAATAGCTATTGTACCTGGTTAAAATAAATACAAAGTTGCCTGTAAAATAAATATTAGTCCTAAAATAGCTACAATATAATTATAATTTATATTGTAGCTATATTAGGGTTTATTTTACAGGTAAGTATTTAGCTTTAAATAGGATTAATTTATTTAATAAGAGTTAATTTATTTCGTTAGATTTAAATTATATTTAACTTAGGGGGGTGTTAGGGTTAGACTTAGCTTTAGGGGTTAATACATTTATTATAGTAGCGGTGAGATCCGGTCGGCAGATTAGGGGTTAATAATTGTAGGTAGGTGGAGGCGACGTTGGGGGCGGCAGATTAGGGGTTAATAAATATAATATGGGGGGGTGGAGCTAGTGCCCAAACAGAACAGACATAAAATACTGGAGCTCCAAGAAAAGGCATCTATATTGCTGGATTTATTAAGTCTAAACCCTACCCAAGTGAGACCTACACATTATAGCTGTACCCTACAACTGACTGCACAGTTATCTGGGTGAATTGGAAGCATATTTCCCAGAATTGAGGAGAACAAGGATCTTTGACGCAGATTGGGCCTAATTATTACTGAAGCCCTTCGAGCTGCGTGATTGATAACACAGCAGTTCCAGAGCAGCACTAGACCCTTCTCCTCCTATCATGGAGAAGTTATTTGCTGTGCTGCAGACCTACATGGAAGAGTTTGAGAGGGGGGTTTGTCGGAGGCTAGATGGTCTTATACTGTCCGTGAATGCAGTGAGAGAGGACCTTAAGTCTAGCAAGAAATCGTCAGGCACGGCTCTGGATTCGAGGCTGACCCCTGGGGGATCCCCCTCCTACGTACACACCTGCTTGCAGCCAGCTGGGGCTAAAATAGAACAGAGGAAAGGGAGTCCTCATGAGCTAAGGTGCAAGCCAAAAATCCCGGTTGATTTGGTCTTTCAGGGATGCGGCCCAGATGGGGAAGTTACGGCCCCCAGGAAACAAGAGGATATTGTGCGCAACGGTGGAGCTGCTACGCGGGTGCAGGCAGCGGAGGAACATGACCGGAATGGGCTGCGGTTTGTCGCTTGGGGGAGTACGGCCGGCTCCCCGGAGTGCAGCTCGCGCCTACCCAGAGGGGCTGTGGGGGCATCGGGGGGCTCACAATATATCCCACTAGCTGGCAAGGCCCCGCGGGCCGGTGCCGCTCTCGCACAAAAACGAGGTAATCTGAGCTGTCTGGGTGTCCCAATGGCGTCCTCCCTCACCCGCTTCCTCACACTGGTCACAGTCTGGAGACTAACTTTTACTTTCAATTGTTCTTGTTCCCGTAGATTGGGTGTAGGCTGAGAACTTCAAAGTAATGACTTTCTTTAGCTATGGCTGCTTGCTTAATTTGATACTGTTCTGTTTTATTTTACGTTAATGCCATTGAGAGTTATGTTACCTAATTCTGCTCTGTTTGAATGTTAGTCTGCGACCGTGGGTGCCCCAGGTTTATCCTTTATGTGCTATTCTTAACTGGGGAAACATAATGGCAGACTTAGCCCGGTTCTCAATAATAATACCTCTTACAATATGGAACTAGCAGAAGGGGATTGAGTCCTTGATGCAGCACTGTCAATTTGAATTATCTCTCTCTACACATAAAGCGAATTTGACTTAACTAGTAATCCTTCCCTACTTTGAATTTAAGTTCACCTAATACACTACTACCTTATCTACTTTAGTACACTCTGAATGTATCAGCTGCAGCATGAATTTCAAGCACTCCTGAAGCACCTCTTATAGATTACTGTGTGCTTCTGGGATGAGAAGCTTATGTTTTCAAAGTTTCATTTTTTTTTAATTTTTTTTTTTCTTTCTTTTTTCTGTTTGTTTCTGTTTAACCTAGATACTATCATTATATACATACTCAGTAGAGGTTGGTGACTTTGATGAAACAATGTGAAGTCTGAATTCAATTTTCTTGCATATAAATATGAACCAGAATTAGCTTTTGGCTTTGGCAATATCTAACCGTATGGTGACCCATCTATATCCTGACCATGAGTCAATTTAACCAAGTATATTGTATTAACAGACAGATATTAATAGATAACAAGCCCAGCACCCTGGGAGCCTTTACTGTGTGTATTTGAGTACTTCTAGCTCTCGCCCCCTCTTTTCCCTCCTCCCCCTCTCCCCCCTTCTCCCCCCTTTCTACCCCCCCTCTCGCCCCTCTCCTCCCTCTCCCCCTCCCCTCTCACCCCCCCCTTCATGGAGAGGTAAGGGATAATTAGTTATCCTTCATAATATCTTTGGCAGAGTTCCGTAGCCTCTGCCCTGTTCGTGGAGTCTTTGACTTAACTTATATTTATGTGAGTGTAAATTAGACTCTTCGGATCTTAACATTGAATGGTTCAGCACGACTATTTTTCATGTGTCCTTCTATCTGCAATTTGTTTGCCCTTATAAGTTAGATATAACTGTTAGTTCAACATATTCCCTAATAATCTGAACAGTTATATTTCTATGCATGCTGTGTTCCAGTCTGTGTGGGAAATAACTCTTGCACCTATGTTTTTCTGACACAGTGGTGATTGTATATATATCTAGTGTTGTCATGTTGTTCTAAAGCATGCAAACTGTCCAACCCTGTAATTTCTGTATGCATGTCAGTCCACAGTCATATTTTAGTATGTCTTACCTTGTTTGCTGTGTCTGCATAAAAGTTTACAATGTTAACATGCAGTTCAACCAAGATTAGATTAAGCTGGCACTCCTCTTAGTTTTCTAACTAATGATAAGGACTCTTTGGAGTCTCGAAAGTTGTCTTCAGACAGGCCCCAGTTATTAGATCCCATGAGAGGATCTCTAGTCCATTGAAGGCGTTAGAGAGTTTAAACATTAAAATAAGAGGCATTGATGAAGGGTAATACAATGCCTTGGATAGTGTCTTGCTTAATGATATACTATTATAGACCTGTATTATTGCTCTTGAAATGTTATCCTTCATTTTACAATTGTTGTATTTGTTTGTTTGCCTCAATAAAAATAACATTTAAAAAAATATAATATAGGGGTCGGCGGTGTTAGGGGCAGCAGATTTGGGGTACATAGGGATAACGTAGCTGGCGGCGGTGTACGGAGCGGCAGATTAGGGGTTAATAATAATATGCAGGTGTCGGCGATAGCGGGGGCAGCAGATTAGGGGTTAATAAATATAACATAGTGGTCGGCGATGTTAGGGGCAGATTAGGGGTACATAGGGATAACGTAGTTGGCGGCGGTGTACGGATCGGCAGATTAGGGGTTAATAATAATATGCAGGTGTCAGAGATAGCGGGGGCGGCAGATTAGGGGTTAATAAATATAATATAGGAGTCAGCGTTGTTAGGGGCAGCAGATTAGGGGTACATAGGGATAACGTAGCTGGCGGCGGTGTACGGAGCGGCAGATTAGGGGTTAAAAAATTTTAATAGAGTGGCGGCGATGTGGGGGACCTCGGTTTAGGGGTACATAGCTAGTTTATGGGTGTTAGTGTACTTTAGAGCACAGTAGTTAAGAGCTTTATAAACCGGCGTTAGCCCAGAAAGCTCTTAACTCCTGACTTTTTTCTGCGGCTGGAGGTTTGTCATTAGATTTCTAATGCTCACTTCAGCCACGACTCTAAATACCGGCGTTAGAAAGATCCCATTGAAAAGATAGGATACGCAAATGGCGTAGGGGGATCTGCGGTATGGAAAAGTCGCGGCTGCAAAGTGAGCGTTAGACCCTTTCCTGACTGACTCCAAATACCAGCGGGTGGTAAAAACCAGCGTTAGGAGCCTCTAACGCTGGTTTTGACGGCTACCGCCCAACTCTAAATCTAGGCCCTAGAAAATTGTACTTATAAATACAAAATACAAAGCGTAATTGTTGTTTTATTGTAAAATGGGCTAAACATTGGCGTATATGGAATTGTCGCTCAAATCCCAGCGTAATTTCGTCCTAAAGATCTTACTGTTTTTTCTCACAAGCTTTTATCAAATTACTCAAAACACTAATTACTCTGAAAGGAAAACCTATGCATACGAAAATAATTTCACTTTCATGGAATAAGATTGCTGTCAAAAAAAGCATGTGTGTGTGCTTCTTTATCTTTATACTGTACATAAAGCGTGACATACAAATACAAAAATAAAATTTATATTTACATTTTTTTTTGGAAATACATTTTGTTTTTAGAATACAATTCTTAAAAGGGACATTGTACACTAGATTTTTTGTAGATAATCCATTTATATAGCTTATCTGGTAGTGTATTTGTAAACATTTATAGTTCTGCTTATTTTTTTAAGAACATTGTGCTGATTTTTAGACTCCTAACCAAGCCCCACAGTGTCAGATGTATACACGCGTTTACAGACTCTTGCTGGCTACTGTTTATGTAATCTGTCAAATAAATGCTAGTGTACTAACTTGTACTGGAAAACAGAATCTTTCATTTTTACATTTTAGTGTTTTGACACATGCTGGAAGTGTAATTACAAAAAAAAGTACTTCCAAAAGAAAAACATGGTATTGTATGGCAAAGAATCACACACATATGCCTTTCTGACTGCAATCTTATTCCATAGATTTGAAGGTGCAGTGCGCGGAAAACAGTATAATTTGATTTGTATTAGGCGTAATATTAAAGTTTAAACATACGCCAGGTTCTCCCTGTGTTGCTTTGTCACACATTGCAAATGTTTACATAGCAGATATCTGTCATTATTTCTATGGGAGACAGCTTGCCACTCACAGGGACAACCCATTTTCTTTGATAATTGCACCAAGACTGACCCTACAAGGCTAAACGTGGTTTTTCACATTTATATTTAATTTTTTAACTCACCAGCTCCTACTGCGCATGTGCAAGAATTCACAGTATATACATATATGCATTTGTGATTGGCTGATGGCTGTCACATGATACTGGAGGAGTGGAAATAGACATAACTAATTTATCAGAAAGAAATCTACCACTCATTTGAAGTTTAGACTAAGAGGGATATTTATCAAGCCGTCAACCGCAAATACGCTGGAATTCCGCAGCGTAATTGTGGCGAGTCTGATTCGACCTAGTTATCAAAGCCTACAGACCGGCAAAAGTTGAAATCTGTGACATAACATACAATCTGCCGGTCTCAATCCGACACAGATCGATGCTTACATCATTACAGATGTTCCGAATACAAATTCAGCACTATCTGACAACTTTTGCAAGTTATCAAATTTCTAACAGGTACGCTTGCCACTATTCCGGCCCAGCATACCTGGTTTTCAATCCGCCACCCTGGAGGCCGCGGATTGCATAGAACTCAATGGGAGTCTGAAAGCAGCGAAAGCTTATGTTTGATGCTGCCAGATATCCCATTGATTTCTATAGTAGAAAACCAGAAACGTTTACACCCTAACATAAGCCCCGAGTCTAAATGCCCTTACAAATGCCCTTTTCAGGGCAATGGGGAGCTTAGGTTTTTTAGATAGGTTTTTATTTGGGGGGTTAGCAGCGAGATCGATGACTGTTAGTTAACAACAGTCCACTGCTCATCACACCGTACTTGGTGCGCGGCTTTTTGACTTTTTTTTATAAATATGGAGATCATATTCAGGTCCACGGCTGCAATGTTAGGCGAGCGTATTGGTGCCTTTGAATGCAACATAGTTGACAGTTTGATAATTCGGCTTCCATGTGTTGTTATATTGTCTTTTTATCATGCATTTATTGATTATGCAAATCTACTGTATTTACTAGTCCTTTAAAGGGACAGTTTTTACTCAATATATAATTTTGATTACTTATTGTTACGTTGTTACATACCAGAAAAGCATTCTGCAACTGGCCCCACTTCTATGAGATTGTAAGAAGTACATGAAAATTTAAATATTCATTATTCGTTAGGAGCCAAAAATGTCCGCCAAACTCTGCTCACCTATTGCATATATATTTTGGTATGTTACATTTTTTCAATCACGATCTATTCTTAAATAAGTTTTCCTACTTGCACACGCTAATTTGTGCATCTGCGATTTGAAATAGTTGACTGAAAAATGTTAAATGTGCACTGCTAAACTGTCATACAAGAAAACAGCTAACTGGGCAAGAAGACAACTGTGGACAAAGCTTGGCAGTCATTTTCTGCTGCTAACATACAATTATTTTATAGTTTTATGTACTTCTTATAAGCTTATAGAAGTGGATCCCGTTACAAGATGCTTGTCTTGTATGTAACAATAAGTAATAAAGAATAAATAGAATATTATTACCTTCAGTTGGCAGCAGGTCCTCTTTTGCACTTCATTTGCCCCACTTTGGTCCTTTCCTGTTTTTTATCTTTACTGCTCTGCTTAGCTAAATATGTAACTGGGGAATCTGGGAGATCGGATGGAGTAAACTTCTGTTACCTTCTTTTGGTGGACACGAAATATATACCACACATGATTTGTGGACTGTCACCATCAGGACATAAATACATTTTACAGTTACCTCCTACAGATGACGAAAGGAGCCCAGAAGGCGCAATTATGTTTAGTAGTGTCTATGAAAACTCCTACTCAGTCATTGAATTAGGCAAATTCCCATTGAAATCCAAAATAAATTAGATAAAAAGAAGAAAACATATTTATGCTGTTTAAAAACCTAACTGTGATACCTGTGTATAAAAGTGTCTGTAGGCAGCTCCATACTATCTATAATGGTCAAAGGAACAGATAAAGTAGCAAGCAAAAGAAAGTATTGTAAGGGGTACAAAGTCCACCCACAACCTCCAATTAACCAAAACTGTGGAGGTATATTCCTTTCAAATGAATGCAGAATCTGAAAACTTTTTACAGAGTAGCACTGAATGTGTGATTTATTAAAAAATAGTTTAAATTATTTTCTGTGTGGGCCAACATGTATGAGTGTTTATTAATTAGCAGTAGCATTTTGTGTATTAGCACCTAATACCAATGATACAGACAAACATATAATAATTAACCGTTTATTCCCTGGGTTTATACATTTCACTGATCACATTAGTGTAATGTCTAAGGGTTTGGGTTTTGCTCCTACTCATGTATTTTTAATATTTAACACTTTGTTGGATGTTAATAAATTCGTCAGAAAGCTGACATTACAAAGGCATTTTAATTCAGCAAATGTAGTGAGTGAGTCAGACAACTGTGCATTGAATAATGCTATGGGTTCTTCTGTTAACCAGTCTGCCTTTGATCGGAACTCTATTGAGTCCAATTTAAATTTAAATTTTGATTTCAAAGATATCTGTACTTTAGAACAACTAAAGGATCTAGATCTAGGCAGAAATAAACCTAATGACTCTAGCATTCCCAAGCCAAAAGGAATGAAATCTGACTTCTATCCCATCCAGTCTAGGGGCACACACCTCAACATATTTCAAAAACAAGTTGAAAAGGAGATTATAGAACTGGGAAGTAGAACAACAGTGAAAAACCAAGGTGCCAACCTAACAATCAAACAAAAAGTAGCAATTAAACAACTAGAAAATAACCAAAATTTAGTAATTAGAACACCTGACAAAGGTGGGAATGTTGTGATAGTGAACAAGGCAGATTATATTAAAGAAGCACACAGACAGCTAAATGATGGAGTTACATATAGGAAGCTTCCACATAACCCAGAAAATGAATTTACCAAGAAATTAGACAAACTACTCGATGATGCAGTAGCATTAGGTTTCATGACAAGTGAGGAAGCTTTGTCTTTAATTCCACAATACCCTATGATGCCGGTCTTTCACCACCTACCCAAAATGCATAAAAGCTCAGTCAATCTACCAGGGCGCCCGATTATTTCTGGGATAGGTTCATTATTTGAGCCGTTGTATGAGTGGGTTGACTCAGTTTTACAACCTCTTGTTCAAGGTCTTAGCAGCTACTTGAGGGATACTAGAAATTTATTGTCGATACTCAAGGGAATGAAGTGGCATGAGGACAATAGGTGGGTAGTGATAGACGCAGTGTTGTTATACTCATGTATACCGCATAGTTTGGGTTTACAGGCCATTGCATTTTTTCTTGATAGTTGCACTAATTACTCAGATGAGTTTAAATTGTTTTTTTTTGTGAGACTGTTGAGTTCCTACTATCCCACAACTATTTTATGTTCAATGGTGAATACTTTTTGCAGATCTGTGGTACAGCGATGGGGGCGAAATTTGCGCCCTCATTCACTAATTTGTTTGTGGGGTGGTGGGAACTTGGCAGTCTCTACAATAGCAACAATCCATTTTTGGAGAACATCTGTATGTATATGAGATTTATTGATGATCTCATTTTTGTGACCAAGGGTGAGTTTGTATTTGAGGATTTCCTCAAATTTGTAAATACGAATGATTTGGAATGAAGGTTTACTGGAGAAATTCAGAATTAATTCAAGATTCATTTTTTAGACTTAACGCTGGTAGGCTCTGTTCAGCACAACATGATCATCACTGAAACATATAGAAAAGTAACATCTGGCAATACGATTTTGCATGCAAAATCATGTCACCCTAAACACCTGATAAAATCAATACCTAAGAGTCAGTTTTTGAGGCTTAAGAGGAACACTAATTCGGAGGCATTGTTTAACCTTCAGGCGGATAAACTCAAGGATAGGCTAGGTGCAAGGGGGTATGATCCAAATGTACTTCAACAAACTTTAGATGATGTTAGAAAGATGTCAGGGTCTACTAATCTTCATAAGGCTGGTCACATTCCAAGGAAAATTACATTCAATAATGAGACAATAGTCTTTTCAATGGAATTTTCTTTACAATATAATGAACTATGTAACATTATCAAAAGGAACTTATTCATACTGAAGGGGGACGAAATTCTATCAGAAGTGGTGGAAAAAGTTAAATTTGTTTCTAAAAAGGCTCCCACACTTGTGAATAGACTCTCTCCCAGCATGGTTAACAATAATTTGAGAGAAATAGGAAGTAATTGGTTGTCTAAAAAAGGCACCTTCAAATGTCTGTCTAGGAATTGTGTTATTTGCAAAGTAATTTCCTCTGGTGTTGATTTTTATAGCTGGGCCAATAAGCAGAACTTAAAAATAGAGCATTGTGTAAACTGTGGCACAACCTTTGGGATTTACCTAATTGAGTGTACATTATGTCATGAACAATATGTAGGACAAACCATACGTGCCTTAAGGTCAAGGATAGGTGAACATAAGAGGGACATCAAAAATTATAATAAGGACTCTAGTGTAGCTAGACACTTTAATTGTTTTCACTTTACTAATGACTCTAAATTCTCTGTTAAGGTTATTGACCTGGCCAAAAAGCCTCTCAGGGGTGATAACATATATAAAATCCTTTCCAAAAAGGAACTATATTGGATTTGGAAGTTAAATACTAGGGCACCCCTAGGACTTAACAAGGAATGGGATATTAGTTACTTTGTGGAATAGAAATGAACATGTACAATAGAAATACTTACAATTACTGTACCTAATGTAGGATTATTTGGTCATATAGTATGTAGAATATTCACCTACACTTTTGTTCATCTTACAGCACATAACATGGTCTTTGAATTAAGCATACGGAAGAATTCTGTTGCTTTTGGCTTATTGTTAATTATGCCAACATTAATTTGTCGTATGAACTAATGGATATTTTGTCGGGACACGTAAGTCTTTGATGCTCTGTTTACAAAGAAAATTATTGAGTTGCACTGTATCTCTCTCTTTTAACACACAAATATTGTTTGAATGATGTATTTTGTTTTCATTTTTCTTTTTCTTCTTTTTTCTTTTAATTATTGTATATGATTGTTACCGCAGCCATGTTAGCTTGTTTAATTTTACATAAATATTAAAGTTAACAACATGATGTGCTTATTTATATCTTAATAACACTTATGCATTAGTGGTTGCGTTAACATCATTACCATATCTTTGGAACTATTTGGGCTAACGATCAAACTGTGATTCAACACAATTATTTGTAGTAATGATTTTACTTACAAATATATATTTGTATTGCACAATTTTGATTTTAATATGTTGATGTTGTATATCAGGTTAATACTCTTGTATAGCGCACATATTTTTGTATTGTTTGTATACTGTTTCCAAGGGAAAAAAAATTCAGCTCTTTGATTGGTTGTAATCACCTTTAAAAGGTGTGCTGTATGGGTTTGGAGCTATCCTATGATTAAGTGCCGCACGGCACGAAACAAGTCAGGACTCTGCCTCCTCCTCTTTGTGTAAATTTTTGCATTGTGCATGTTTTTAACGTTGTTTAATAAATCTTTACAATTTTTACTTATAAGGATTGTTGGAGTGCTGCCTTTCCTATTTGTCCTACAATTTTGGGGCTGACTCGGCTCGTCTTTCTCTTGGCTGTCAATAGTGCACGTCTTAGTGTGTCGGAAACCATTGGTTTTGATTGGACCACAGCATACACACCTCTCGGGCTGCAGCAGCGTCATAACTTTCGCACTAGTTATACATTTCAAAGACTGTTTTTCTTTTGTTGGTCAATGACACACCATGAACTGTGCTAGGGCATTGTATGCCCAACATACAACAAGCAGGCAGCCATGTTGCCCCCTGTTCAAGCAGTATTATCAGAACTATAAAATATACAATATACGGTAGTGGGAGAGTAAAGTGTCAAACTCCTCAAAAAACTGTACCTGTATTACAGTAATAACCTTACATGAATAAAAAATTGATTTAAGAAGCGCTAAAAAAGCTAAAGATGGGGCGGAGCCTACAGCTGTTGCGGAAGGTCATGTTTTAGAGTAGCTCCTGACTCTCACTAGATTTTAAAGAATATTTTCCTTCAAAATCGGATTTCTACTACAGATTTTTGAACTTAATTCTCTTGAAAAGCTCTGGGAGAGTTTCTGAACTTAACTCGCAAAGATGATCCTTCCTATGCTCTTCAGCTAAGCGACGAGGAGACGGACCGCAAGACAGTGAGGCCTGTGTCGTGCATCTGTTCACCTGCGCGGCTAGGGCTGCCGCATATCTCCCCCCCCCCAAGACTGGATTGATCTTGGGTCACAAGCAGTAAATAGTGCTGCTCTACTTCCTTTATTCATAAAAACAGGGACAGATCACAACGCTCCAAACAGCTTGAGTTCTGTGCAAATTGAGCAAAGCATACGAACAGGGGCCTTAACAGTGTCTATAACGCGGTTGCTGTATTGCAGATTACAACATCTCTAATAGCGACATAGTTTGAAAATTGGACATAATGGTGGCCGTGGAAACATGGGACCTACTGGTACTGACAACACTTACGCAACATCTTGATCAGATGGAAAGTGAACTTAGGTCAGTGCTTCAGCTAACAACAGCACATGCTGTAACTACCACTGAGTTAAGCGCAGAACGACCCCTGATACTGGACTTTCCATGCAATACTTCTGAGGTGCTAGCAGGGACCAGTGATTACACCTCCCGACAAGCTCTTATAACCGGTCCGCACAGCCCAGCTCTCGGATCTGAGGAACGGGGTAGTCAGACTCCTGAACTTTGTGAATGGCAAGAAGTGATTGGATCAGCCAATCGGATTGAACTTGATTCTGATTGGCTGACTCCATCAGCCAATCAGAATATTCCTACCTTAATTCCGATTGGCTGATAGAATCCTATTAGCCAATCGGAATTCGAGGGACGCCATCTTGGATGACGTCATTTAAAGGAACCGTCATTCGTCGTTCAGTCGTCGGCCAGGATGGATGTTCCACGTCGGAGGTCTTCAGGATCCTGCCGCTCCGCTCCGGATGGATGACCATAGAAGATCCCGCTTGGATGAAGACTTCAATCGGATGGAAGACCTCTTCTGCCCCGCTTGGATGAAGACTTCAGCCGGATCATGGACCTCTTCAGCCCCCCGCTTGGGCTTGGATCAGGACATCGGAGGAGCTCTTCTGGACAGATTGGTGAACCCGGTGAGGTGAATACAAGGTAGGAAGATCTTCAGGGGCTTAGTGTTAGGTTTATTTAAGGGGGGTTTGGGTTAGATTAGGGGTATGTGGGTGGTGGGTTGTAATGTTGGGGGGCTTGGGTATTGTATGTTTTTTTTACAGGCAAAAGAGCTGAACTTCTTGGGGCATGCCCCGCAAAGGGCCCTGTTCAGGGCTGGTAAGGTAAAAGAGCTTTGAACTTTAGTAATTTAGAATAGGGTAGGGCATTTTTTTATTTTGGGGGGCTTTGTTATTTTATTAGGGGGCTTAGAGTAGGTGTAATTAGTTTAAAATTGTTGTAATATTTTTCTTATGTTTGTAAATATTTTTTTATTTTTTGTAACTTAGTTCTTTTTTATTTTTTGTACTTTAGCAAGTTTATTTAATTGTATTTATTTGTAGTAATTGTATTTAATTAATTTATTGATAGTGTAGTGTTAGGTTAATTGTAACTTAGGTTAGGATTTATTTTACAGGTAATTTTGTAATTATTTTAACTATTTTAGCTATTAAATAGTTCTTAACTATTTTATAGCTATTGTACCTGGTTAAAATAAATACAAAGTTACCTGTAAAATAAATATTAATCCTAAAATAGCTATAATATAATTATAATTTATATTGTAGCTATATTAGGATTTATTTTACAGGTAAGTATTTAGCTTTAAATAGGAATAATTTATTTAATAAGAGTTAATTTATTTCGTTAGATTTAAATTATATTTAACTTAGTATTAGGGTTAGACATAGCTTTAGCGGTTAATACATTTATTAGAATAGCGGTGAGCTCCAGTCGGCAGATTAGGGGTTAATGTTTGAAGTTAGGTGTCGGCGATGTTAGGGAGGGCAGATTAGGGGTTAATACTATTTATTATAGGGTTAGTGAGGCGGATTAGGGGTTAATAACTTTATAATAATAGCGGTCCGGTCCGGTCGGCAGATTAGTGGTTAATAAGTGTAGGCAGGTGGAGGCGACGTTGTGGGGGGCAGATTAGGGGTTAATAAATATAATATAGGGGTCGGCGATGTTAGGGCAGCAGATTAGGGGTACATAGGGATAATGTAAGTAGCGGCGGTTTACGGAGCGGCAGATTAGGGGTTAATAATAATATGCAGGGGTCAGCGATAGCAGGGGCGGCAGATTAGGGGTTAATAAGTGTAAGGTTAGGGGTGTTTAGACTCGGGGTACATGTTAGAGTGTTAGGTACAGACGTAGGAAGTGTTTCCGCATAGCAAACAATGGGGCTGCGTTAGGAGCTGAACGCAGCTTTTTTGCAGGTGTTTTCAGGCTGGCCGCTTGCGTAAGCAACTCTGGTATCGAGAGTTGAAGCTGCGTTAAATATGCTCTACGCTCCTTTTTTGGAGCCTAACGCAGCCTTTATGTGGACTCTCAATACCAGAGTTATTTTTATGGTGCGGCCAGAAAAAAGCCGGCGTTAGCTACGCGGGTCTTTACCGACAAAACTCCAAATCTAGGCCATATTGTTTTATTACCCAAGCTCGCCAGTGTTTATGTTATGTGTTTCACTTTTTCTTTAACTAATTTAACCATATTGGATGGAACAAAATCAAGTCCATACATAAATGAAAAATGAGGTTGTTGTAATTGAGCACAGGATCACCTCGGCATTCTGTAATATTACCCTAGGACTTCCACAGGATTTGTATAATACAGCCTAGTTCATACCCAACACCTTAGGTGAAATATCTCCAGGTTATACAATTTATACATTTTGCCTGCCCAGCTTGCTATCTAGGTATAATATGTTTGTATAGAGGCATATGATGATTGTGGTATAACACATTGTATCTGTATTGTAATCCTTACAAGTTGAAGGTACTGTGCTCTACCTGAGTTTATATGTATGATTTATCCTCAATAAATTATAAATTAAAAAAAAAAAAAAAGCTAAAGACACAGGATTATCACAATTAATATGAACACATTTATTGTATACTCTGAGTTAAATCATAAATACTTAAAAACCCAATCGTTATTTCTCCACTTTAAAATACATACATGCAATACAGTTAATACTATGAGTGCGCACTCTGCATAAAATAAAAATAGCTCCTTAAAAACAAATGTTATTTTACTGATAATGAATTTCAATGCTCTTGTTAAATGCCTACACAAACAAGTGTCCAATTTGGGCCTATAGGAAGCTTGGTTACACGCAGCAGTAAGTATAAAAAAAAGCTGTGAAACTACTAAGAGCTGGGAGTGCAAGTGTATACAGCTGCCTGGAGCTCATCACCTGAAAACTCCATGTGAATCCTGCAACCAGAGGGGAGACCTGACAGCCTGGAGACAAACTAAAGTTACAGTGTCATCGGAAGGCAGAGAAGTTCAGACCTTATAACCCGAAGGTTACAATACAGGTAACAAAGATTGGGAGTAAATTGGTAACATCGAAAGACAGTGTGATTATATACCAAGGTAACTAACATTCTGAATTTAAGGATCAAGAATCTGTTTGTATAAAATAAGCTTTTTTGAAACAGTAAAAGGATCCTGGAATTTGTATAAAGCGCTTTATACTGTGACATTGTGTATCAGATACAAAAAAGAAGATTAACTGTTACACTGTTTGATACTTACTGCTACGTGTAACCAAGCTTCCTATAGGCCCAAATTGGACACTTGTTTGTGTAGGCATTTAACAAGAGCATTGAAATTCATTATCAGTAAAATAACATTTGTTTTTAAGGAGCTATTTTTTATTTTATGCAGAGTGCGCACTCATAGTATTAACTGTATTGCATGTATGTGTTTTAAAGTGGAGAAATAACGATTGGGTTTTTAAGTATTTATGATTTAACTCAGAGTATACAATAAATGTGTTCATATTAATTGTGATAATCCTGTGTCTTTAGCTTTTTTAGCTCTTCTTAAATCTATTTTTTATTCATAGTATTATCAGAACTAGCCTCAGGTCTTCTAAAGATCTGTGCACGGAGAACAGAGATCATATGTTTGTAGATCAATACAGTCCTTAAAGCTGAAGACTATCCTTTACCAGATAAGAACTGCTCTTCTCTTCAAGGAATCATTTATATATATTCATGCAACTTTTGCACAATGTTTTTAAAACATTAGGCCTATAATGTTGTGGGGAAAACACAAATCTTTGGAGAACCTCACAAAAAGTAAGGCTCCCAATCCAGTTAATCAGAAACTCTTGTAAAGTATATCAGGTGTTTTTTTTTTTGTTTTTTTTTATTGTAATTAAAATTCATTCCAAAACTTGAAAACTGTATGTTATCATGTTTATTTAACACTTTTCAAATGCATTTATGGCATGAAGATTTCCAATTTACCTTATAAGGAAACAATTTTTTGTTAGTTTGTCAAATTATTTTTATTTACCTTTTCAGTTCAGTGGACCTATCCAAAAACACATTTTTGCCTGTTTCAAGTAGAATTTCTTGTGAATAACCAGTTTGCATGTTAATTAACCAGAATTTGTTTAGTTTAATAAAAAGTTAAAAATAAAGTTCAAATCACACTTTTGGAACAATTTAAATATGATCAAAAAACAAAACATTTGTAGTTCTTGGTTATTGATTTCCCTTGCATAGGTAATGTGTATTTAAATCTAAACATTGTTATACAAATTTACATTTTGACTTTCTTTTAAAGACAAAATTACAAGATCTTAGTTCTGCTGACAAATATAATAACCTAAGGAGTTAGATTGTACTGCTAAGAAGTGAATAATGCTAGATCAGAAGTGTTGTCTTGTATTCAGGTTTAAGCAGCACATCTTGTTTTCCCTCTTTTTATCCTGTATACAATAGATAACAGGTTTCTAAGGCTTAAGCTGCTATTGCCAGATGACTAAAATCATCCACCTAAAGATATGCGCTAAACCAGGTGCGTAAATAACTCTAAAGATTTTGTGGTACCACACTTTCCATAGTTCTACCATTACAAGTTACAAAAAAACCTTCTTGTGTTGTGCGATATGGTGCGTTAAGCTCCATCCAGCACAAAAGCCAACTCCTGACTTGACGTGCTTGTGCACGTTTTCTTCCATAGGATTGCTATAACGCTTTCCCATTGATGTCTATGGAGACAAGAAGGTTTACGTAAAAACACCCTAACATAAACCCTTAGTCTAATAACCCCTAATCCGCCGCCCCCGACATCGCCGCCACTAAATAAAGTTATTAACCCCTAAACCACCGCCCCCGACATCGCAGACACTAAATAAACCTATTAACCTCTAATCCACCGCCCCCGCATCGCAAATACTAAACGAAACCTATTAACCCCTAAACTGCCGACCCCCCGCATTGCTAATACTAAAATAAACCGCCGGCCCCCAACATCGTGACACACTAAATTAAGCTATTAACCCCTAACACCCCCCTAATTTAAATTAAAGTTACAATATAACTACCTAAAAATAAATAAAAAATTACCTGTGAAATAAAAAAAAGCTTAAACTATAAATAAACCTAACCTTATTATTTTAAAAACTAAAATAAACTAAAAATAAAAAACCTAAATTACAAAATTAAAAAATCCTAACACTACGAAAAAAAAGAAAAAACTAAGGCCTAGATTTGGAGTTCGGCGGTAGCCGTCAAAACCAGCGTTAGAGGCTCCTAACGCTGGTTTTGGCCGCCCGCTGGTATTTGGAGTCAGTGATTAAAGGGTCTAACGCTCACTTTTCAGCCGCGACTTTTCCATACCGCAGATCCCCCTACGCCATTTGCGTATCCTATCTTTTCAATGGGATCTTTCTAACGCCGGTATTTAGAGTAGTTTCTGAAGTGAGCGTTAGAGCTCTAACGACAAAACTCCAGCCGCCTGAAAATAGCAGGAGTTAAGAGCTTTCTGGCTAACGCCGGTTCATAAAGCTCTTAACTACTGTACCCTAAAGTACACTAACACCCATAAACTACCTATGTACCCCTAAACCGAGGTCCCCCCACATCGCCGCCACTCGATTAAAATTTTTTAACCCCTAATCTGCCGACCGCCACCTACGTTATACTTATGTACCCCTAATCTGCTGCCCCTAACCGCGCCGACCCCTGTATTACATTTATTAACCCCTAACCTGCCCCCCACAACGTCGCCGCCAGCTACTTAAAATAATTAACCCCTAATCTTCCGACCGCAAAGCGCCGCCACCTACGTTATCCCTATGTACCCCTAATCTGCTACCCCTAACACCGCCGACCCCTATATTATATTTATTAACCCCTAATCTGCCCCCCTCAACGTCGCCGACACCTGCCTACACTTATTAACCCCTAATCTGCCGAGCGGACCTGAGCGCTACTATAATAAAGTTATTAACCCCTAACCCGCCTCACTAACCCTATCATAAATAGTATTAACCCCCTAATCTGCCCTCCCTAACATCGCCGACACCTAACTTCAATTATTAACCCCTAATCTGACGACCGGAGCTCACCGCTATTCTAATAAATTGATTAACCCCTAAAGCTAAGTCTAACACTAACACCCCCCTAACTTAAATATAATTTACATCTAACGAAATAAATTAACTCTTATTAAATAAATGATTCCTATTTAAAGCTAAATACTTACCTGTAAAATAAATCCTAATATAGCTACAATATAAATTATAATTACATTGTAGCTATTTTAGGATTAATATTTATTTTACAGGCAACTTTGTAATTATTTTAACTAGGTACAATAGCTATTAAATAGTTAAAAACTATTTAATAGTTACCTAGTTAAAATAATAACAAATTTACCTGTAAAATAAATCCTAACCTAAGATATAATTAAACCTAACACTACCCTATCAATAAAATAATTAAATAAACTACCTACAATTACCTACAATTAACCTAACACTACACTATCAATAAATTAATTAAACACAATTCCTACAAATAAATACAATTAAATAAACTAGCTAAAGTACAAAAAATAAAAAAGAACTAAGTTACAAAAAATAAAAAAATATTTACAAACATAAGAAAAATATTACAACAATTTTAAACTAATTACACCTACTCTAAGCCCCCTAATAAAATAACAAAGCCCCCCAAAATAAAAAATTCCCTACCCTATTCTAAATTAAAAAAGTTACAAGCTCTTTTACCTTACCAGCCCTGAACAGGGCCCTTTGCGGGGCATGCCCCAAGAATTTCAGCTCTTTTGCCTGTAAAAGAATAAATACAATACCCCCCCCCCAACATTACAACCCACCACCCACATACCCCTAATCTAACCCAAACCCCCCTTAAATAAACCTAACACTAAGCCCCTGAAGATCTTCCTACCTTGTCTTCACCATCCAGGTATCACCGATCCGTCCTGGCTCCAACATCTTCATTCAACCCAAGCGGGGGTTGGCGATCCAACATCCGGTGCTGAAGAGGTCCAGAAGAGGCTCCAAAGTCTTCCTCCTATCCAGCAAGAAGAGGACATCCGGACCGGCAAACATCTTCTCCAAGCGGCATCTTCGATCTTCTTCCATCCGGTGCGGAGCGGGTCCATCTTGAAGCAGGCGACGCGGATCCATCCTCTTCTTCCGTTGTCTCCCGACTAATGACGGTTCCTTTAAGGGACGTCATCCAAGATGGTGTCCCTCGAATTCCGATTGGCTGATAGGATTCTATCAGCCAATCAGAATTAAGGTAGGAATTTTTTGATTGGCTGATGGAATCAGCCAATCAGAATCAAGTTCAATCCGATTGGCTGATCCAATCAGCCAATCAGATTGAGCTCGCATTCTATTGGCTGTTCCGATCAGCCAATAGAATGCGAGCTCAATCTGATTGGCTGATTGGATCAGCCAATCGGATTGAACTTGATTCTGATTGGCTGATTCCATCAGCCAATCAGAAAATTCCTACCTTAATTCCGATTGGCTGATAGAATCCTATCAGCCAATCGGAATTCGAGGGACGCCATCTTGGATGACGTCCCTTAAAGGAACCGTCATTAGTCGGGAGACAACGGAAGAAGAGGATGGATCCGCGTCGCCTGCTTCAAGATGGACCCGCTCCGCACCGGATGGAAGAAGATCGAAGATGCCGCTTGGAGAAGATGTTTGCCGGTCCGGATGTCCTCTTCTTGCCGGATAGGAGGAAGACTTTGGAGCCTCTTCTGGACCTCTTCAGCACCGGATGTTGGATCGCCAACCCCCGCTTGGGTTGGATGAAGATGTTGGAGCCAGGACGGATCGGTGATACCTGGATGGTGAAGACAAGGTAGGAAGATCTTCAGGGGCTTAGTGTTAGGTTTATTTAAGGGGGGTTTGGGTTAGATTGGGGTATGTGGGTGGTGGGTTGTAATGTTGGGGGGGGGTATTGTATTTATTCTTTTACAGGCAAAAGAGCTGAAATTCTTGGGGCATGCCCCGCAAAGGGCCCTGTTCAGGGCTGGTAAGGTAAAAGAGCTTGTAACTTTTTTAATTTAGAATAGGGTAGGGAATTTTTTATTTTGGGGGTCTTTGTTATTTTATTAGGGGGCTTAGAGTAGGTGTAATTAGTTTAAAATTGTTGTAATATTTTTCTTATGTTTGTAAATATTTTTTTATTTTTTGTAACTTAGTTCTTTTTTATTTTTTGTACTTTAGCTAGTTTATTTAATTGTATTTATTTGTAGGAATTGTGTTTAATTAATTTATTGATAGTGTAGTGTTAGGTTAATTGTAGGTAATTGTAGGTAGTTTATTTAATTATTTTATTGATAGGGTAGTGTTAGGTTTAATTATATCTTAGGTTAGGATTTATTTTACAGGTAAATTTGTTATTATTTTAACTAGGTAACTATTAAATAGTTCTTAACTATTTAATAGCTATTGTACCTGGTTAAAATAATTACAAAGTTGCCTGTAAAATAAATATTAATCCTAAAATAGCTATAATATAATTATAATTTATATTGTACCTATATTAGGATTTATTTTACAGGTAAGTATTTAGCTTTAAATAGGAATCATTTATTTAATAAGAGTTAATTTATTTCGTTAGATGTAAATTATATTTAAGTTAGGTTGGTGTTAGTGTTAGGGTTAGACTTAGCTTTAGGGGTTAATACATTTATTAGAATAGCGGTGAGCTCCGCTCGGCAGATTAGGGGTTAATAATTGAAGGTAGGTGTCGGCGATGTTAGGGAGGGCAGATTAGGGGTTAATACTATTTATGATAGGGTTAGTGAGGCGGATTAGGGGTTAATAACTTTATTATAGTAGTGCTCAGGTCCGCTCGGCAGATTAGGGGTTAATAAGTGTAGGCAGGTGTCGGCGACGTTGAGGGGGGCAGATTAGGGGTTAATAAATATAATATAGGGGTCGGCGATGTTAGGGCAGCAGATTAGGGGTACATAGGGATAACGTAGGTTGCGGCGGTTTACGGAGCGGCAGATTAGGGGTTAAAAAAAATATGCAGGGGTCAGCGATAGCGGGGGCAGCAGATTAGGGGTTAATAAGTGTAAGGTTAGGGGTGTTTAGACTCGGGGTACATGTTAGAGTGTTAGGTGCAGACGTAGGAAGTGTTTCCCCATAGGAAACAATGGGGCTGCGTTAGGAGCTGAACGCTGCTTTTTTGCAGGTGTTAGGTTTTTTTTCAGCTCAAACAGTCCCATTGTTTCCTATGGGAGAATCGTGCACGAGCACGTTTTTGAGGCTGGCCGCGTCCGTAAGCAACTCTGGTATCGAGAGTTGCATTTGCGGTACAAATGCTCTACGCTCCTTTTTTGGAGCCTAACGCAGCATTTGTTTGAACTCTCGATACCAGAGTTAAATTTATGGTGCGGCCAGAAAAAAGCCCGCGGAGCGTTAACAGCCCTTTTACCGCCAAACTCCAAATCTAGGCCGAAGATTACAAAAAAGTCTAAATTTACGAAAAATAAAAAAAATCTAAGATTACAAAAAACAATAAACGAAATGATTCAAAATAATAAAAATGAAACCTAATCTAATACCCCTATAAAAACAAAAAAGCCACCCCAAGATAAAAACACCCCCTAATCTGTTCAAATCAGACATTAGATTAGACACGGTTTTTTTTTGTACTTTTATTTATTTATTTTTCTTTGTAGTGTTAGGATTTTTTAATTTCACAGGTAAGTTTTTATTTTATGATAGTTATATTGTGTATATATATATATATATATATATATACAGTGGGGCAAAAAAGTATTTAGTCAGCCACCAATTGTGGAAGTTCTAACACTTAAGAAGATGAGAGAGGCCTGTAATTTTCATCATAGGTATACCTCAACTATGAGAGACAAAATGTGGAAACAAATCCAGACAATCACATTGTCTGATTTGGAAAGAATTTATTTGCATATTATGGTGGAAAATAAGTATTTGGTCACCTACAAACAAGCAAGATTTCTAGCTCTCACAGACCTGTATCTTCTTCTTTAAGAGGCTCCTCTGTCCTGTCCTCCACTTATTACCTGTATTAATGGCACCTGTTTGAACTTGTTATCAGTATAAAAGACACCTGTCCACAACCTCAAACAGTCACACTCCAAACTCCACTATGGTGAAGACCAAAGAGCTGTCGAAGGACACCAGAAACAAAATTCTAGACCTGCACCAGGCTGGGAAGACTGAATATGCAATAGGCAAGCAGCTTGGTGTGAAGAAATCAACTGTGGGAGCAATAATTAGAAAATGGAAGACATACAAGACCACTGATAATCTCCCTCGATCTGGGGCTCCACGCAAGAGCTCACCCTGTGGGGTCAAAATGATCACAAGAACGGTGAGCAAACATCCAAGAACCACACGGGAGGACCTAGTGAATGACCTGCAGAGAACTGGGACCAACATAACAAAGGCTACCATCAGTAACACACTATGCCGCCAGGGACTCAGATCCTGCAGTGCCAGACGTGTCCCCCTGCTTAAGCCAGTACATGTCCAGGCCCGTCTGAAGTATGCTAGAGAGCATTTGGATGATCCAGAAGCGGATTGGGAGAATGTCATATGGTCAAATGAAATCAAAGTAGAACTGTTTGGTAGAAGCACAACTCGTCGTGTTTGGAGGAGAGAGAATGCTGAGTTGCAACCAAAGAACACCATACCTACTGTGAAGCATGGGGGTGGCAACATCATGCGTTGGGGCTGTTTCTCTGCAAAGGGAACAGGACGACTGATCCATGTACATGAAAGAAGGAATGGGGCCATGTATCGTGAGATTTTGAGTGTAAACCTCCTTCCATCAGCAAGGGCATTGAAGGTGAAACGTGGCTGGGTCTTTCAGCATGACAATGGTCACAAACACACCGCCCGGGCAACGAAGGAGTGGCTTCGTAAGAAGCATTTCAAGGTCCTGGAGTGGCCTAGCCAGTCTCCAGATCTCAACCCCATAGAAAACCTTTGGAGGGAGTTGAAAGTCCATGTTGCCCAGCGACAGCCCCAAAACATCACTGCTCTAGAGGAGATCTGCATGCAGGAATGGGCCAACATACCAGCAGCAGTGTGTGACAACCTTGTGAAGACTTACAAAAAACGTTTGACCTCTGTCATTGCCAACAAAGGATATATAACAAAGTATTGAGATGAACTTTTGATATTGACCAAATACTTATTTTCCACCATAATTTGCAAATAAATTATTTCCAAATCAGACAATGTGATTGTCTGGATTTGTTTCCACATTTTGTCTCTCATAGTTGAGGTATACCTATGATGAAAATTGCAGGCCTCTCTCACCTTCTCAAGTGGGAGAACTTGCACAATTGGTGGCTGACTAAATACCTTTTTGCCCCACTGTATATAAAGTAAGTTTTTATTTATTTTATTTTAAGGTAGTTATATTGTAACTTTAATTTAAAGTTAGGGGGTGTTTAGGGGTTAATAGTTTAATTTTGTGTGTCGCGATGTGGGGGGCTGTCGGTTTAGGGGTTAATAGGTTTATTTTAGTATTTGCTATATGGGGGTCAGCGGTTTAGGGTATAATAAGTTTATTTTAGTATTTGCAATGTGGGGGGTCTACAGTTTAGGGGTTAATAGGTTTATTTAGTGTTGGCGATGTGGGGGGTCGGTGGTTTAGGGGTAATACTTTATCTTAGTGTTGGCGATGTAGCTGGGCGGCGGATTAGGGGTTAATACTTTATTTTAGTGTTGGTAATGTGGGTGGGCAGCGGATTAGGGGTTAATAGGTTTATTATAGTATTTACAATGCAGGGATGGGGTTTATAGGTATCTTATGGGTGTTAGTGTACTTTGTGACATTTTTGTTATGAGTCTTGTGAAACATTTTTGGTTTGCAAAATCCATAACTACTGGTCTTTTTTAGAAGAATGGATCGGGCGGTATAAGCTATAGCGCTAGCTGAATTGCCGGACCGCACAACTTGTAATATGGGTGAGCTGAAAATTCCACAAAAGCCATATTTTGAGTGCGGAATGGAGAGTTGGGGTATAGGCTAAAATGCTAGTGGTATAGCCGTACTGCCGCAACTTCTAAAAAGGGTGACCTGTCCATTCCGCACGCAAAGGCCAATTTTTCAGCGGTATAGGCGTGCCGCAACACTTGTAATTTAGGTGACTGTTATTTTTGCCAAAGATAATACCTTATTTAAAGATCCCATTGATTGGTAGGCTCAGTCTACTGCTAAATAAACATTCATTGTTTAGCTTGATTTTGCCAAAATTGACAGTTAAGTCCGTTGGGCCTAATAGTGAAAATCTGGCTTTCAAATTAAAGGGACAGTTTACTTCAGATTTTTAATTGTTTAAAAAGATAGATAATCCCTTTATTACCCATTCCCCAGTTTTGTATAACTAACACTGTTATATTAATATAAAAAAAAAAATTATTGAGGACAATTGTCACACACAATACATGAATGAACAGGTTATCAAACATTCATAGCAAATTTGTTCTAGAAAGTTTTTAAACAGTATTAGTCCTGTTTTTCTTGCCCCTTGTGAAATTTATGTAGGTCACTCTAGGACCGTTTTGAGCTGTCCTTCCAGGCGTTATTTAAGATAACATTAAAAGGGAACATACATGGATAATAAGCATCTGTAAGAAGATTCATTTTAAAACGTAAACTTCACATTGAATTACACAGATGCTAATGCCACATCCGGACTCCCCAACATAACATTGCTTCTTGAGATGTTAATTTAACATGTAACATAGATTAAATCAATTGTTATAACTAAGCTTCTAGTTCAGCTGTTCCCATCCTAACCCTACAAATCAAAATTAAAATTTGCTTTGTGACATTATTGTTGTCAAGAGTACGTGTCCTATTATATATGAGAGGTTATATAGAACAGTATGCTGCTGCCATAACAGAACATATTTCTCTTGTTAGGTGTATCCAGTCCACGGATCATCCATTACTTGTGGGATATTCTCCTTCCCAACAGGAAGTTGCAAGAGGATCACCCACAGCAGAGCTGCTATATAGCTCCTCCCCTAACTGCCATATCCAGTCATTCTCTTGCAAGCTCTCAACATAGCTGGAGGTAGTAAGAGGAAAGTGGTAAAATATAGTTAGTTTGTTCTTCAATCAAAAGTTTATTGTTTTTAAATGGTACCTGAGTTGTACTATTTTATCTCAGGCAGCATTTAGAAGAAGAATCTGCCTGCGTTTTTCTATGATCTTAGCAGAAGTAACTAAGATCCACTGCTGTTCTTACATATGTCTGAGGAGTGAGGTAACTTCAGAGGGAGAATGGCATGCAGGGTATCCTGCAATAAGGTATGTGCAGTTAAGTTTTTCTAGGTATGGAATTTGCTAGAAAATGCTGCTTATACCGGATTAATGTAAGTTAAAGCCTAAATACAGTGATTTCATAGCGACTAGTATCAGGCTTGCTATCAGAGGTATATACTCTGATTAATGTGCAATATAAAACGTTTGCTGGCATGTTTAATCGTTTTTATATATGCTTTGGTGATAAAACTTATTGGGGCCTAGTTTTTCCACATGGCTGGCTTTATTTTTGCCTAGAAACAGTTTCCTGAGGCTTTCCACTGTTATAGTATAAAAGTTACAGTTGGTGCAGTTAAAATTACAAACTGTGACATTCAGCTTCCCTCAGCAGTCCCCTGCATGCTATAGGACATCTCTGAAGGGCTCAAAAGTAGGAGCTGTGGCAGTTGTTATGACTGTTTAAAAAACATATTTATGGTTTTGTTAATCTGTTTTTTGTATTAAGGGGTTAATCATCCATTTGCAAGTGGGTGCAATGCTCTGCTAACTTGTTACATACACTGTAAAAATTTTGTTAGTTTAACTGCCTTTTTTCACTGTTATTTCAAATTTTGGCAAAATTTGTTTCTCTTAAAGGCACAGTAACGTTTTTTTTATATTGCTTGTTAACTTGATTTAAAGTGTTTTCCAAGCTTGCTAGTCTCATTGCTAGTCTGTATAAACATGTCTGACATAGAGGAAACTCCTTGTTCATTATGTTTAAAAGCCATGGTGGAACCCCATAGGAGAATGTGTACTAAATGTATTGATTTCACATTAAACAATAAAGATCAGCTGTTATCTTTAAAAGAATTATCACCAGAGGATTCTGACGAGGGGGAAGTTATGCCGACTAACTTTCCCCACGTGTCGGACCCTTTGACTCCCGCTCAAGGGACTCACGCTAAAATGGCGCCAAGTACATCAAAGACGCCCATAGCGATTACTTTGCAGGACATGGCGGCAATCATGGCTAATACCCTGTCAGCGGTATTAGCCAGACTGCCTGAATTCAGAGTAAAGCGCGATAGCTCTGGAGTTAGACGTAATACAGAGCGCGCAGATGTTTTAAGGCCCATGTCTGATACTGCGTCACAATATGCAGAAGCTGAGGAAGAGCTTCAGTCTGTGGGTGACGTCTCTGACTCGGGGAAACCTGATTCAGATATGTCTACTTTTAAATTTAAGCTTGAGAACCTCCGGGTGTTGCTTGGAGAGGTTTTAGCTGCTCTGAATGACTGTGACACAATTGCAGTGCCAGAGAAATTGTGTAGACTGGATAAATACTATGCGGTGCCGGTGTGTACTGACGTTTTTCCAATACCTAAAAGGTTTACAGAAATTATTACTAAGGAGTGGGACAGACCCGGTGTGCCGTTTTCCCCCCCCCTCCTATTTTTAGAAAAATGTTTCCAATAGACGCCACCACACGGGACTTATGGCAGACGGTCCCTAAGGTGGAGGGAGCAGTTTCTACTTTAGCAAAGCGTACCACTATCCCTGTCGAGGACAGTTGTGCTTTTTCAGATCCAATGGATAAAAAATTAGAAGGTTACCTTAAGAAAAGGTTTATTCAACAAGGTTTTATCCTGCAGCCCCTTGCATGCATTGCTCCTGTCACTGCTGCTGCGGCGTTCTGGTTTGAGTCTCTGGAAGAGGCCTTTCAGACAGCTACTCCATTGACTGAAATACTTGACAAGCTTAGAACACTTAAGCTAGCTAATTCTTTTGTTTTTGATGCCATTGTTCATTTGACTAAACTAACGGCTAAGAATTCTGGATTCGCCATCCAGGCGCGTAGGGCGCTATGGCTTAAATCTTGGTCAGCTGACGTGACTTCAAAGTCTAAATTACTTAACATTCCCTTCAAGGGGCAGACCCTATTCGGGCCTGGTTTGAAGGAAATTATTGCTGACATTACTGGAGGTAAGGGTCATACCCTTCCTCAGGACAGGGCCAAATCAAGGGCCAAACAGTCTAATTTTCGTGCCTTTCGAAACTTCAAGGCAGGTGCAGCATCAACTTCCTCTGCTACAAAACAAGAGGGAACTTTTGCGCAATCCAAGCCGGCCTGGAAATCTAACCAGGCCTGGAGCAAAGGCAAGCAGGCCAGAAAGCCTGCTGCTGCCTCTAAGACAGCATGAAGGAACGGCCCCCTATCCAGCAACGGATCTAGTAGGGGGCAGACTTTCTCTCTTCGCCCAGGCGTGGGCAAGAGATGTTCAGGATCCCTGGGCGTTGGAGATCATATCTCAGGGATATCTTCTGGACTTCAAAGCTTCCCCCCCACAAGGGAGATTTCACCTTTCGAGATTATCTGTAAACCAGATAAAGAAAGAGGCATTCTTACGCTGTGTGCAAGACCTCCTAATAATGGGAGTGATCCATCCAGTTCCACAGATGGAACAAGGACAGGGATTTTATTCAAATCTGTTTGTGGTTCCCAAAAAAGAGGGAACCTTCAGACCAATTTTGGATCTAAAGATCTTAAACAAATTCCTCAGAGTTCCATCGTTCAAAATGGAAACTATTCGGACAATCCTACCTATGATCCAGGAGGGTCAGTACATGACCACAGTGGATTTGAAGGATGCTTACCTTCACATACCGATTCACAAAGATCATCATCGGTTCCTAAGGTTTGCCTTTCTAGACAGGCATTACCAGTTTGTGACTCTTCCCTTCGGGTTAGCTACAGCCCCAAGAATTTTTACAAAGGTTCTGGGGTCTCTTCTGGCGGTCCTAAGACCACGGGGCATAGCAGTGGCCCCTTATCTAGACGACATCCATACGGACATAGTGTTGGCATTTCTGAGGTCGCATGGGTGGAAAGTGAACGAGGGAAAGAGTTCTCTATCACCCCTCACAAGGGTTTCCTTCCTAGGAACTCTGATAGATTCTGTAGAAATGAAAATTTACCTGACAGAGTCCAGGTTATCAAAGCTTCTAAATTCCTGCCGTGTTCTTCACTACATTCCGCGCCCTTCGGTGGCTCAGTGCATGGAAGTGATCGGCTTAATGGTAGCGGCGATGGACATAGTGCCATTTGCGCGCCTACATCTCAGACCGCTGCAATTATGCATGCTCAGTCAGTGGAATGGGGATTACACAGATTTGTCCCCTCTGCTAAATCTGGATCAAGAGACCAGAGATTCTCTTCTCTGGTGGCTATCTCGGGTCCATCTGTCCAAAGGTATGACCTTTCGCAGGCCAGATTGGACAATTGTAACAACAGATGCCAGCCTTCTAGGTTGGGGTGCAGTCTGGAATTCCCTGAAGGCTCAGGGATCGTGGACTCAGGAGGAGAAACTCCTCCCAATAAATATTCTGGAGTTAAGAGCAATATTCAATGCTCTTCTAGCTTGGCCTCAGTTAGCAACCCTGAGGTTCATCAGATTTCAGTCGGACAACATCACGACTGTGGCTTACATCAACCATCAAGGGGGGACCAGGAGCTCCCTAGCGATGTTAGAAGTCTCCAAGATAATTCGCTGGGCAGAGACTCACTCTTGCCATTTCTCAGCGATCCATATCCCAGGTGTAGAGAACTGGGAGGCGGATTTTCTAAGTCGTCAGACTTTTCATCTGGGGGAGTGGGAACTCCATCCGGAGGTGTTTGCTCAATTGGTTCATCGTTGGGGCACACCAGAATTGGATCTCATGGCGTCTCACCAGAATGCCAAGCTTCCTTGTTACGGATCCAGGTCCAGGGAATCAGAAGCGACGCTGATAGATGTTCTAGCAGCACCGTGGTTCTTCAACCTGGCTTATGTGTTTCCACCGTTTCCTCTGCTCCCTCGACTGATCAAACAGGAGAGAGCATCGGTGATCTTGATCGCGCCTGCGTGGCCACGCAGGACCTGGTATGCAGACCTGGTGGACATGTCATCCTTTCCACCTTGGCCTCTGCCTCTGAGACAAGACCTTCTACTACAAGGTCCTTTCAATCATCCAAATCTAATTTCTCTGAGACTGACTGCCTGGAGATTGAACGCATTGATACCTTGATAACCAGGAAAATCTACCATAAGATATGGCGCAAATATCTTCATTGGTGTGAATCCAAGAATTACTCATGGAGTAAGGTTAGGATTCCTAGGATATTGTCCTTTCTCCAAGAGGGTTTGGATAAAGGATTATCAGCTAGTTCTTTAAAGGGACAGATTTCTGCTCTGTCTATCCTTTTGCACAAGCGTCTGGCAGAGGTTCCAGACGTCCAGGCATTTTGTCAGGCTTTGGTTAGAATTAAGCCTGTGTTTAAACCTGTTGCTCCTCCATGGAGCTTAAACTTGGTTCTTAAGGTTCTTCAAGGAGTTCCGTTTGAACCCCTTCATTCCATTGATATCAAACTTTTATCTTGGAAAGTTCTGTTTTTGATGGCTATTTCCTCGGCTTGTAGAGTCTCTGAGTTATCAGCTTTACAATGTGATTCTCCTTATCTGATTTTCCATACAGATAAAGTAGTTCTGCGTACAAAACCTGGGTTTTTACCTAAGGTAGTTTCCAACAAGAATATCAATCAAGAGATTGTTGTTCCATCATTGTGTCCTAATCCTTCTTCAAAGAAGGAACGTCTTTTACATAATTTGGACGTAGTCCGTGCTTTAAAGTTTTACTTACAAGCGACTAAAGATTTTCGTCAAACATCTTCCCTGTTTGTTGTTTACTCTGGACAGAGGAGAGGTCAAAAGGCTTCGGCAACCTCTCTTTCTTTTTGGCTTTGGAGCGTAATACGCTTAGCCTATGAGGCTGCTGGACAGCAGCCCCCTGAAAGGATTACAGCTCATTCTACTAGAGCTGTGGCTTCCACCTGGGCCTTTAAAAATGAGACTTCTGTTGAACAGATTTGCAAAGCGGCGACTTGGTCTTCGCTTCATACCTTTTCAAAATTTTACAAATTTGATACTTTTGCTTCTTCAGAGGCTATTTTTGGGAGAAAGGTTCTACAGGCAGTGGTCCCTTCCGTTTCAGTACCTGCCTTGTCCCTCCCTTCATCCGTGTACTTTAGCTTTGGTATTGGTATCCCACAAGTAATGGATGATCCGTGGACTAGATACACCTAACAAGAGAAAACATAATTTATGCTTACCTGATAAATTTATTTCTCTTGTGGTGTATCCAGTCCACGGCCCGCCCTGTCCTTTTAAGGCAGGTCTAAATTTTAAACTACAGTCACCACTGCACCCTATGGTTTCTCCTTTCTCGGCTAGTTTCGGTTGAATGACTGGATATGGCAGTGAGGGGAGGAGCAATATAGCAGCTCTGCTGTGGGCGATCCTCTTGCAACTTCCTGTTGGGAAGGAGAATATCCCACAAGTAATGGATGATCCGTGGACTGGATACACCACAAGAGAAATAAATTTATCAGGTAAGCATAAATTATGTTTTTTCCTTATGTAAACAAAACCATTCCTTGTTCATTATCTCCCATGGCCCTGGCCGCTAGCCACAAGGGGGATATCCATATGATAATATTCTTATGTAAAGGGGAAGTGTCACTAATGTTTAATAATCCTGTATTCTGGGTTTGTAAAAATAAGAGTCCCCACAAGGCACAAGGGCCCCCCTCCAACCCCCGCAAGGCACCCCAAAGTATATATAAGGACTTTGTGCTAGTAACAAGACCCCCCACATTGACTTTATAGGAAATGTTTCTATGGATCTGTCTGTTCTGTTTAGAAGGCTCTTAAGGGTGCATGGGTTCTTGTCAAGGACATTTAAATTCAAACCTGCAACAATAAACTTGCTAAACTATAGTAAATATGAAACTGTTGTATGGTATAACATTTCAGTGTTCATATTGATCCATCTCATTATATAAGCAGCACCTCCTCCCCATGCTTTAGCTGGTAGAGACGGGAAGATTTGTGCATAAACACTAGAGCACAGCTGCAAATGTGTTTCTTTATATATTAATGCCAAATTTGTGGCTCCCAATGTCTCTTTATTAACAATCGCCTGATGTACTGTGCTACGTTTGTTGTAGTTGACTTCTTTTTGATGGCCCACATCCTGTTTGATGGCTGTCGTATATTCGGAAGAAGAAGATGTGAAGAGGGTACCTGATATTCAGTTGTGCCGTTCCGAGAGTCCACCACTAACCCCCTAGTATGTATGGTGCCAGTCAGGGGTCCTCTCATCTCTGGGCATCTTTCCAGTGATGTACCGTGGGTGCTGACCTTTAGTTTTGTGTTTGGAGTGCTTGCTACTGTTTTATCTGCTGCCAGCTTACTGTTAGGTGACTTTTTATTATCTTGTTTCTGTTCCAATACAGGCGCCGCTTCCACATGTCTAGGCCTCTTCTGTTGATTGTGCGTCTTAAGGAAATCTGCTTTCTGCGTGTAGATAGAGTTAAGTTAATTTTTGCTTTTAACTGGGAAGCGGTTCATTAAGAAGTCCATTGGAGCCTTGTCCATGAGGCGCTGGAATAGGGTCTCAATTCTATGCCATTGTGCATCGATAGTTACACATGAGTTTGTCTCGTCCGCCATTTTCAAACTGGTGTAGCTTGTTAGTATGCCGTATTTGTTTTACCTCCAGTTATAGTTTCTCCTCTTTGTTCTGTTAGGAGATTTATATTAGAGGTGATGATCTCTTGTTTCGTCTGAATATGACAAGGTTGTGTGCCGCCGCACCAGGTCCCTTTTGTCTTTTTCTGAGCTCCGGTTTCACGCGTACAGCAGGAGATATAATATAATCGAGTTCACTATATATTGTGATGCCTTGGGTGATTGTTGAACCTAGTTTGCTGTTGTTAGACTCCTTTTAACCAGCGGATTAGCAGAGTATCCAACGGAGCCCTAGAAAGTGCGACCGCTTCGGATCACTGTCAAGACACGCCCCCCTATATTAATATACTTTTTGACTCTGTGAATACCTTGTATCTAAGCCTCTGCAGACTGCCCCCTTATCTCAGTGCTTTTGACAGTTATGCAGTTTAGCCAATCAGAGCCGACTCCTAAAAAACTCCATGGGAGTGAGCACAATGATATCTATATGGCACACATGAATTAGCACTGTCTAACTGTGAACAACTGTCAAAATGCATTTAGATAAAGAGGCGGTTTTCAACTGTTTAAAAATTCCGATTATCCTAGCTTTGTGAAGGTATAATCTAGATTTTATTAAAGAGACAGAGATGATTATTTTGCATAAGCCTTTTCCTTTACTGCTCAACAGCTATTCAAAGTAACACAAAACAGTTTAAACATGTAACATAGAAAGAATAGAGATGAAGACAATGACCAATGAAAAACAAGCCTGAAAGTTGAAATTCAAAACAGACCAATTAGAAATGTTCATTATGTTATAAACAGTCCACACATAATCCCAACTGCCTCTTTGATCTTTGGTGCTGGATAAGGAAAATGTGGAATCTTCAGAAATAAATCCATAAACAAAAATGAAGAAAATAAACAGGAACCAGAAAAAATAAAGAAAAAACTGGAAACATAGTCGATCCGATGAAACTTGACACAAAGGAAATCTTGAAAAAGTTAAAGGTAGAACATCTGATAAAATTTGAAGTTGGAGAAACTCTTTTGAAGAGATCCGAATTTCAGAATCCAGATGAGGAAGGGCCTGGAGCTAAAAATATACAATAACAATAACTATTAAAACATAGATATTAAAAACCTAAACAGGGCATGGGCATAGTGAGGGAAAATAATCTAGATTATACCTTCACAAAGCTAGGATAATCGGAATTTTATTAGAAGGACAGAGACTTATATTTTGCAAGTTTAAAGTTAAAAAATACAGTTATTAATCTAACAAACATTGGGGTAAATAATTTATAGGTTTAAAATAAAATTGTCTAAATACAGGAGAGATGCTGATTTACAAAAAGCTTTAGAAGCAGCAGCTCCTATTATAGAATGAGAAGTGAAAGATTTATCTATTCCTGCTTCATTCATAACCCATTCGACCCATATACTAATAGAAGAAGAAGAGACAGGAAGATGAGGAGGAGAGACTTAGTTCTTCTAGAAATATTAAAAATTACACCTTGAGGTGAAAACATTTTAGAAGAAAAATCTATAGCCTTGACATCGGAAACTCTTCTGCAAGATAAAAGACAAAGAAGAGAAGCAAGTTTACAGGTAAGTAGCTTAAGGGAAAGAGATTCATTAGAAGGCCAAGAATGAAAGAGAGGAAACATTAAATTAACATCCCAAAAGGAGGAATACCTAGCAGAAGGAGGTCTCTTAATCTTTATAGATTTCATAAGTCTGGAAACAGAAATATGTTGGCCAATAGGAGAATTGTTAATTAATTCATGACCCGCAGAAATAGCAGATCTATAAACATTAATAGACCTATAAGCCAAACCTTCCTCGAAAAGGGAAGAAAGAAAATTCAAAATCTCATTTAAAGGAGCTGAAAAGGGATCCAAATGTCTTTGACTGCACCTGCAAGACCATCTAGACCAGGAGGACAAGTAACATTTCTTAGTTCCTGAGTCTTGTAATAATGATCTAGCTGATGAAGAAAGACCTTCGGAAGCCCAGGATCCCCTGAAATTGTCCATGCAATAAGTTGAAGAGAACCTTGAAGAACTAGATCGTGAAAATCTCCATTTGGATCTGACAGAAGATAAGGAACCATGGGAAGTAGGATTGGAAACTGAAATGACATTTCTAACAGGGACGGGTACCAGGACTGGGTTGGCCAAAAGGGGGATATCAGGAGCAGCAAAATCTTGCTCCTCCTGACCACATTCAACACTCGAGGAATCATCGAGAAAGGAGGGAAGGCATAAGCTCCTTGAAGTGGCCAAGATTGGAGAAATGCATCTATGGCTAGAGCTTCCGGATCCGGACGCCAACTGTAAAAGGGGAGAATCTGATAATTGAGATGGGAAGCAAATAAATCTATCGAGAAAGGACCTCCTAATAAGAAGTAATTTTTTAAAGAGATCTGGATGT